>NW_024429182.1:106365736-106965736 GCF_017639785.1 Mesocricetus auratus | reverse complement strand
GGTGTGATAATGATGTCTGGTTATATCTGAGCATTTAAAAGCCTCCTGTTCTCTGTACATTGACCAGTTGTGGATGGAGGGAAACTCCTAAACTTTTAAGTGGTATCAGAAGGGGAAATGGTCATCTGTGGATTATCTAGTTTCTACAACTTCATAACTGATATTTTTTTTATTTCTGTGAGCTGTTTGTAAGTTATGTGCTTTTTGCTTCATATACTCACAAAAATGCTACCCACTATGTACTCCTCAAAGGACTGATAGAACTTATAAATAGACAGTTTTACATTTTTGAATCTGGGAGACATCAACAAGTCTTGAATCCAGAAGACAACTGTAATGAAAAGACACATTAATAAAATATTATCTCAATTAGGACCTAGATTAAGCTAATGTAGACTTGGAAGATATTATGGAATGTTAAGTCAAAGTCCAGAGACATAACACAGGGCCCATCACCATTGCAAAGGATGCAAGGACTTACAATATATATATATATTTTTTAATTTATTTATTATGTATACAGCACTTCATGTATGCCTGCAGGCCAGAAGAGGGCACCAGGTTGTGAGCCACCATGTGGTTGCTGGGAATTGAACTCAGGACCTCTGGAAAGAACAGTCAGTGCTCTTAACCTCTGAGCCATCTCTCCAGCCCCCAGACTTACAATATTTTAATTAATAAAGAGTTGACAAGGTTAAAGCAAAAATATGACAAAGCTTAGCCTCTTGTATAGTCTATATATCTACTTTCATAGAAAGAATGCTATAAGGCCAGTCAAGCTGACTGTTGTCATGGTTATGACTCTTGCTTTTTTTCCCTATGAAATCTTACAACATTTTCCATCATTCCATTACATCCTCCTGTTTGCCATTGTTAAATTATCATACACGTTTTTAAGTTGGGGATGGTAAGCTGGCATTTTCTTGAAACATCCCTGTTATGAACTCTTGCTATTGGGTTAAAATAGGCCCTTGGTAGTGAGTATGATGGAGTTAGTAATGATGGCTATTACAATTCTACCAAGAGATAGACTAGTATATTTTATTCAATCATATTACACTTATGCATTTTTCTTTAGTTCTTATTAGTTATGTAACTGAAGGAAAGTTTCTTTGTGTCTTTTTTGTTTCTTTTTTCTCTTCTCTCTTTTTTATTTAAATTAGAAACAATCTTGTTTTCCATATCAATTTCAGTAACCTCATCTTCCCGTCTTCCCCTGCTCTCCACATACCCCTTATCCCATCCACTTTCTGCTCCCCAGGGAGGGTGAGGCCTTTCATGGGGGAATTTTCAAAGTCTGTTACATTGTTTAGAGCAGGGTCTAGGCCTTCCCCATGTGTCTAGGTTGAGAGAGTGTCCCTCTATGTGGATTGGGCTCCCAAAGTCCAATCATACTCTACAGATAAACACTGATCTACTACCACAGGTCCCATAGACTACCTAGTACTCCTACTTGACTGCCTGGCCTTCAGTCTTTGTCATTTGTAAAATGAGAACAATAACACTTACTCAGGGGATAGTTGTTAAGACTACAGATAGACTAAATCTAGCATAGTGTCTGTGCTCAAAAATAGCTATTATTATAAATTAATCCATTAGCTTTGGGATAAAAATAATTTAAATTTAAATGACCCAATTGCTTCTCCAATCATATATTTGGAATGAAAGCTTCCCATTTCTTTTAGCAATGTTTGCCATGAGGAAACCAATAATTTACTTATTACCTGCTCCCATGTAATTTTCATGAGTTTATGCTCAAACAGAAATTAGAACCCAAATTCAACTGAACTATTTTATAATAAAAAGGCAAACCCTTGTCATGGATATTTTTTATTACCCTAGCTACAGGAGCAGAGTATTGGATTTCTTATATTTATACCAGTTCTTTCCTTAAAGTCCTACTACATTTTGTTAAGTTAGTGTTTCTATGTCACTCTTTTAACTATACTGGTAGTATTGTGAGAGTTTTTCATTTTTCTGAGCTCTGATTATTTTACATTTCCTTGGTAATTTACATTTCTAAAATGTATACAAATTGACTATTTTATCAAGCTGATCTATGTGGTTACATAGAATTTTTTTGTTTTCTTTCTTGGTTTGAGTGAGATATATGGATATCTTGGAACACAGGCTAGGCAGTTGTTGAATGCATTTCTGAACACTTCAGGAAGATTAAGTCCATTCTGCAAATGGATGAGTTTCCTTGGTACTGATGGCTGAGTAGAAACTGAATGTATCATTACTACAGCCTGTCATCACTTGCCACATGGAACAAATTCTTTTTTTACATGAGTGTTTCTTTCCGTGCAGAGGTTGTATGCCAGAGTCGGTTTTGTGTATTTGTCAGTATGGTCCTTTTGCCTTTCATCTATATGGCAAAAAAAATGACCTAATTTAGCAAGCCTTTTCTTTGTTTGATGCTAATACATGAATAAATTAGCTTTTTACTCTGAGGTACAGATCAATATTCTAGTGGAATGTTGAT
Source organism: Mesocricetus auratus (assembly GCF_017639785.1). Classification (NCBI taxonomy): domain Eukaryota; kingdom Metazoa; phylum Chordata; class Mammalia; order Rodentia; family Cricetidae; genus Mesocricetus; species Mesocricetus auratus. The sequence goes on along the minus strand of NW_024429182.1, from coordinate 106,963,251 downwards.
TATTTTAGTGAATGGAAATGAGCTGGCAGAATGCCATCCACAAGATTTGAGCACTGGCTCTGAGACATTTGCATGGGTGGATAGAATGGTCGGCCCCTGATAGAAATTAAGAGCTATATTTGCATAGTTTCTTACCATCTGCACTTATACTCAATTATCACAACAGTCCTATAAAAAGAACAAAACACATTTTGCCTTCATTTTTTTCTGGATGAGAACACGGGAATTTGAAAAGATGATAGCTTACTCAAGGTCACAGTAAAAAGCCAGAAACTCAAGAGTCACACTTAGGTATTCAGCCTGATATTGTCTCTGGGGTCAACATATCTCTTGGACCCTAAATGTTCCTTCTCTATTTCTTTGCATCTGGATTAAAGAAATACCATTCAGTGGCCTATAAGCTTTTTTATTTGTTCTTTAGTAAGATATTAGAAAAAACAGTACATTTTAATTTATGTGTCAAAGGAAATAGAGGATCATTTGTGCTATTACATTAAAGTTTTCTTTTCCATACAAACCCCATGTAGGATATTCAGGGGTTAGATGTATGTAATAAAATTCCATTTTGTTTTCCTTAGTGTCTTGTAGCACGAGTTCTGATTGGTCTTAATAATGAAAACTCAGAGTCAGATATTAGGGGGTGAAAGCTTAAAGACCAAAGAAACAGAATAGACAGTCACTAGAGTTCTTACTGCTACGAAATCCTCAGACTGCAAAAGAACCCGTCTCCTCCTGCCTTTTACTCCTCTCCCTGCCCAGCCATAGCACTTCCTGTCTGTCTGTCCAGACTTCTATGGCTAACTAGTGACTAGCTCTGCCCTCTGATCTTCAGGCAAGATTTATTTGTTAGAGCACAAACAAAATTTCTCCAGTTTCTTGCTGCTATTTTGTATTTAAATTGAGTAACCCTATTATATAGGTCCATGTTCAACTATAATCTCACTTTCATGGCATATTAGAAACTAGGATTATGAGGGATGGGATGAGTAACATTACCTATCAGTAATGGATGAAATTCACTGAAATTGAATTGTGGATATCAGAAGAGACTTTTTAAGGAATCAGGACAGGAGATGTTGTGACCAGGAAATGACCAGGTTATCTTCTGAAGATGGGAGATAAAGATGAAGGTCTTTGCGTGTGGTGCAGTATTGGAGCCACTGCTCCCAGGGAATTCAAAAGCAAGGTATCAGAAAGTTCTTCCCTGTGGACTTCATTTCACAAGTTACTCCAGCATAAGACAATGAAGCAAAGAGCTGAGGTGAAGTTATTTTGAACAAATAAATATTTCCTTTGTGTCAAGCATAAATGAGAGACCTGTTCTCTGATCTTGGACCAAAGAGGGAAACAAACAAGTATTACAATGTAAAACAACATGTCCTTTGAAAAGATAGGCATAATAGTACAAATAACAGGGCTAGATTTACATTATATACCCATTGCTTCATTGCTTGATTAGATCCTCTTGATGGTCCTGTGAAGCAGATTTTAGTTTATTGGCTGCTAAAGAGGAGGGACTAAGGGTGAGAGAGATTAAGTGATTTAGCAAAGTTGCAGAGCAGACAGGTGAAAAATAGCAACTCAGAGAAAAATAATCATGACAGTCTCTTCCAAATGCTTAAGAAAATAGTTATTTGTGATTATTTGGTTGAACTATAAATAGTGTTGAAGATGTAGTTATGAATGATCCATAATCTGACCTCACTGCATTCAGAGTAATCAATGAGGAATGAGACATTTGAGATAGTCGTTGAGATTCATGATGAATTAGAATGATGTGAAGTCATAGAAAACTTCATTTCATGAGCAATGCAATTAGTAAGTTCTAGGGTTAAATCACTGGTGGTAGCAATGGAGAAATAAGCCATTAAATCTTCAGGAGGACCAAATGTCTGCAGCTTGTGGATGCTACATGATGTATTGCTGAAAATATAGCAAGGGACTACTTTACCCTTTCCTAAGAGATGTCCAGTCTTCTACCAAAAGAACATCTGAGTTGTAGTCACTGTAGAGTATAAATGAGGAACTAAAGGGCAGATAGGTCTGTAGGAAGGTCTCAGAATCCTGTGATTTTAGCCACAAATGTGCTTTTCCTAAGACATGCTGTGGCATGCAATAAGCTACCAATTTCCCTCATCGCGTTTCTTATTGTATCCCACTCTATTAGGGTATTGAAGACCAAAAGAATGTGTGGTACTAATAGATACAAAAGAGTTTTCTTGAAACCCAAGGGGAGATATAGTTCAGTGTTCCATCAGTGGATGCCCCACATGGTAGCAAACGCCTATAGTTCTCAAACACGGAAGGGTGACGCAGAAGTAGCACTTGAACTACAAGTTCTAGGCCAAGTTATATAGTGAGAGAAAAAATTACCAAGGACCTTGAAGTAATTGAAACTAAGTTCCCAGGATGTCTTTTCTTTTTTCTTTAATTTTAAATAGCTTGCTTCACATGTCAATCCCAGGTCCCTCTCCCTCCACTTCTCCCACACTCCCCCACCATCCCCCCCCACAGCTTCCTACCCTATCCCTACTTCCTTCTACATAGGGGATATCCAGAGTCTGTCATTTCGCTCAGGGCAGGGTCCAGGCCCTCCCTCCCCTAAGACTCCAGACTTAGAAAGCATCGTTCTTTGTGTTATGGACACACAAAGTTTGTTTGTATGCCAAGGATAAACACTGATCTACTGCCCAAGACCCCATAGGATGCTCAGGCCTCCTCAATGACTCTCACACTCAGGAGGTCTGGATCAGTCCCATGCTGGCCTCCCTGCTGTGGGTCTGGGATCCAAGAGCTCCCCCTTGTTCATATTAGCTATTTCTGCTGGTTTTGCCAGCCCATTCTTTGCCCATTTGTTCATTGTGAACTGAACCCATGGAACCCAGTGACAGAGAGGAGCAGAATGTCTTTTCTTGATTAGATAGTGCATGAGAAAAAGAAGGAAATTCAAATATGACTGCTCTAGAGGTAGGGAAGTTTGGTTATATAAGAGACAGTATTGGAAATGAGGATGCTCATTTAAGTTAGAGAGGATGCCAAGGTAATAGGGGAATTATTAACTGAAGCATTGAATATGGGCATGTACTGCTCAATGCCTCTAAATAACTGATTGTGTAATGTTTGGGCGTCATTTATTGTCAAGCAGGCACTGAGTGAGTGTTATAATAGGCTCATTTCAGTGTACTATAAAGCAAATCATTTTGAAAGATTCTTCAGTTAAAATTGGAGCTGCTGTGGATATCTTTCTATGTATTTCAGGTCTGTAATCCTACCAAGTTTCAGCAGTGAGAAACCAAAAGTTGTGTTATACTGTTACTCCCCATTATCTTGACTCTTCTCTTCTCTTCTCTTTCCTTCTCTTCTCTCCTCTCTTCTCCTCTCTTCCCCTCACTTCTTCTCTCCTCCTTCCCTTCTCTTCCCTTCTTCAATTCCCTTCTCTTCATTTTGGGGGAATTTCATACATGAATATTATATTCATATCATTTCCACCCCTTCATCTTCTACTCATGTTTCTCCTCTATCTTCCAACTCCCTCTCAAATTTATCACTCTTTTTTATTTATTATCATTACATGTACATACACACACATACACACACACACACTCACACACACACCATTTTTTAGGCTTGCAGGTTCTTCCTCTTACAACAGTGTCGTTGAACAGTCACTCTCTTGCTTAAGTTTTTCACCTTTAAAATGGGGAAGGCGATAATAAATATTGTGTGAAAGTAAGTAGATGCTTTAAGTTAATCATCCTGGTAGAGGTTAAGACAGAATTTTTTTTAATTTTTGTAATTACTCTAAGGTGAATATATATATATATATGTATGTATGTATGTATTCTGATAGTGGAATAAGAATCAAAAGGTATTCTTTATTGCAAGATGTTCAGAGAAGTCCATATCCAAAAATTCTCTAGGGTTTTAGTAAATGGTTATATGCTAAAAGACAAGAAAAATAACATTGCTCTCATCCCCCAAAGACTATGCTAGGAGTTCCTCTGTGTCTGTCAGCTTCTGCAGTACTTGAAATGGCCATAGGTCATTGGGATCTAGACTCAAATGCAAGTATATGTGTAGTATAAGAGATTACATAACTTTTATGGATAGGTTGTCACTTGTAACTCAAGGCTTTGGACACTTGCTAGTGACAGGGACTTTTGTGACTTATAAAAACTGTACCGTAGCTAGCTTTCTTATTGCTGTAACAAAATAGTCCAAAGTCAACTGGATCCAAAGCTTTGGCCTGTATATAGCAATGGGAGCACATGCTTTACTGTAACTATAAAACAGAGATGAAGGGACACTGCAGTGACACACCATGAGTTCCCTACTTCCTCCAGCTGGGTTATATCTACCATGTTTCCATTTCTTAACAAGTAATGACAGCAGCTGGAACCTTAGCCTATAGTATGCATACCTGTAGAGGACATATTATATTCAAATAATAACAATGCAGGAAAACAAATTCTTGTTTGCTAGACTGCAGACACCTGTAAATCCCCCCCAAAAATAAGCAGAAAAATGAATGGCTTCAGCTGTGGACTTTATACTTGTGAATTCATATACATTTGTTAAATCCAGTAACCTTGGTACTAGTCAACTTTGAAGGAAGGAGAAAAGGGTCTTTATAAAATGGATGACCTCTTTATAAATATCCAAGCACATAATATTTTAATATATAGGGTAAGGGTTTTAGAAAAAGATGGGGAAAATATATGTTAACTTAGAATAATGATAGCCACATAATTATGAATGAAAGGGCTATAAACCGGTAGCAAGAATCATAGACATTGAATAAGTGAACTAAAGTCCCCATATTATGGGAAGATAATGCAAGCATGCATTTCTTTCCAAGTTTGTCATGGGTTTAATGGGGATCTGAATTAGACCTTTAATATGTATTTGTTTTTCCTTGGTGTGATTTTTATAACACCCCAATAAGCGGTAATTATAAAAGGTTAGAAGATATAAGAGATTTACTTGATAGATTTTCCCATAATTGGATATTGATTAGATGTGTGGAGTAAGAGAGAAGATATTAAATGTTCCTTGGGTATTTTTATTTGGAGATGAGTTAGAGCATCCATTTTCATAGATAAATCAGATTTTGAAGGTTGAATTCAAATGATCAATGCAATGTATAAGGGAAGAGAACTTGAAAAAGGCACCACCCCTGAGTGAGGAAATAATACCATTGATTGCTGCTTGGGGAGGGAGAATCATTCTCCTTTGGGGGTATGTGCACTGGTAGGTTGGGCATGATCAAACGGTTGCCCCACACCTAGAAACATATGGGCACTACTAAATGAATTTAGTGGTTTTTTTTAAAAGAATAAGACTTAAAATTGAGAGGGAATATACAGGGAGAAGATACTGTAGGAGGAGTTTGTGGGGTTAAAAATGGGGGTACATATGATTATATTTCATTGTATACATATGAGGTTATTAAAGAAGCATTTTTAAAGAGAGAGATCTTATGATGAAAAGATAGGTATGTGTTAGGTTTATTGATTTGATTTGGACATGAGTATATGAAAAGAGTGCTTCAAGCATCATGTATGATACAATTGAGTGGCAAGAGCCTGCAGGCTCAAGGGGTATGGAATAGACACTGGTGATAACAGATTTTTCTTCCTCTTCAGATAAAGGAAGAGTATACCTTATAAAAGACTAAGAAATTGCAACCACAGAGATAGAGAATCGACTAGAAAGGAAAAGATTTATGACAATGCAGAATGGACAAGGAGGACATCAACAGAACATTGACCTCAGAAAGGCCAAGCAGATAAAGTTGATTTCCATGAAAACACAAACTTTTTTTGGTGCATTTTATTAGTAAAATTTTCTTGAAGCACATGATCTGATAGCATGTTTTGAAAACCATTAAAAAAAAGAAATCTACGCATTTGGTGCCTCCATATAGGGCATAAAGGTAAAAGCAATTTTAAGTAAGCAACTTTTAGCCTACTACCTCTTATTTGTTCTCTACTAAAGGAGGGAAATGGTATCAGGGACTACAAGAGTGTGGTTTTGATAGGGTGAAGGGAGACCACTAGGAGGACCTCATGAGAAACATCCTGTAGGCAACTCCTAAGCAGCTTTATGAACCTGTCTAGGTCTGGGGGGGGGGGGGGGATTTTCACAGAAGAGCATGATGGGATGCTGCTGCCATTTTCTCTGAAAGCCTCAGGATTAGAATCGTAGAGCTAGAGCATAGCTTTGGGGTCATGCTGCAGGCAGTCTCAGAAGAAACTCAACATAAAACAGAGTAAAGACAAGGTTTCCAGGATTCCTGTTTTGCTGCAGGCCAGTTCCAGGCAGTCAGCCTATCAAAAGAAAGAGTTATGTAAAATGTATTTTGCATACTCTTGAAAAAGCAGTGCCTTTATTTTCCTGTTTAAAAATATAATTCAAAACACTAATTCAACAAATCAGCCACTGTGAGTAGCTTTATGCATTAGCACCTAATTCACCAAATGCTGAAACCAAACACTTGAGTTTCTTTATTTAATACAAAGAAACTCTCACTACTTTATTCAATCTACTTCCTTTCTCCTTCATTCGTGATAGCTACCTCCTAGAGATTTATTTTATAAGATGCTGAGTTGGTCTCATTATCAAAAATTAGTATTTTCTGTTGAGTATCACAATTCATTTTGATACTCCATTACATCTTGTTTTTGTAAGTGGGGTTTGTATATGTTGTGACACTTCACAAAAAAAATTGTTACTTGGGAATTAGTAAACATTTCCTTTCAGAAGAGAGATTGAGTCACGGTCACACTGAAGAGTTCAAAGGTCTGTAGAATGAACTTTTGAGTGTTTGGGAATACTCGAGCTGGAGAAGTTGAAAAATAAAACCTGTAAAGAGAAAGAAAAAATGGCCCAACTGAAAGCTTTACCCAGTTCACTGTTGTGTGACCTCATGACTAGCACACCGGGTAAGGCATAAAAGAAGGCTGTGTGTGTCTTTTTGGAAAGGAAAAATCATTTTATTAACTTTAGTTGCTTTCAAAAATAGTAATTCACAGGAAAATGTGATAACCCTAAAGTAAGCCAGTCTGGTACAATGAAAGTCAAGGAGCTAGAGTCTTGTCCTTAGATTTCAATTTGACATACAAATTTTGTCAACTAGGGCCTGTGAAGCATTGATGGATTTGCTGAATTCATGAACCTGTGGCATAGAAAGTCTCCAATGTATACAATATATATGCCCCTTGTACCACTACAGGCCTCTGGTAAGCAGAGTACCACAACATTCTGCTTCTCCCCAATCAAAAGGACAGGAGAGGAATCATCCATATTCCTTTCAGTTTTAACATGTACATCATTCTTAGCAACCACTATCTGTAAGAACTAATGATCTGAGTTGTCAAGCAAGGTAATATCAATATGGAGCCCAAGTTTTTAACAGCAGTAAGGTCTTGTGCACAGTCAAGTTTCTGTTCTCACTAGCTGAGACAGTGGTAACTTGCCTCTTCTTTCTGGGCATTATGTAAAAGAGACTACTAATTCCTAACATTCTAATGTTATTGTGGGGATGAAATGAAGTTATGAATATCAAGTACTAGACCTGCCAAAATAACCATAGTTATCATGTTTTAGAGGCTCAATGTGTGGTATATGTTATTAGTATCAATGAACAATCACACAACTAAAATGTGCTTGTAGTATGTGATAAAGATAGAAGTGAATTCTTGCATACTCAGATGGAATTTTAGTAAGAGAATGACAGCAAGTCTGGTGTGGTCCTCTTGCCCCCAAATCCTGTTTATTCTCTTATCAGACTTTATAATCATACTGAATCTACAACATGTATGTAATAAACAAAGTATGGACACTCATAGATTCATTACCCAGCAGATACTAATGTAAACAATAATCTAATGGCTTCTTGAAACACTATTGGTGTTTAATCAAGATGTTTAAATGAAAGGACAGAGACATGGGTGACTACATCAATGGGATAAATCTTGGAAATTTAATCTTCAAACAGTACAGATTCAGATACTATTTTAAAAACATTTCTGTCACATTCATCTAATGTACCTGGATGGATAAGAATTACTGCATTCTGGGATGCTTTTTTTCTTGTCATTCTTTTTATTTCACTGAAGAAATTGTAGCAAAATACACTTTATCAGCTATTTTATCAGAAATACTGATTTAGTGGAGAGTATAACAGCAAATCTAGTGAAAGCATCCTTGCTATTTGTGTGTATACGTACTAGACTTGTTCTGGAACTCTTTCTTCCACCACTTATTCAAATAGAAATCTAGGTCAGTAAGGTGTCTCAGTGGGAGAAACTAACTGCCACAAAGACTGACAACTTGAGTTTGATCCTAGGGAACTGCATGGTGTTAGGAAAGAACCAACTCCTACAGGTTGTCCTCTAACTTGAATGCTCAGGCACACACACATATACACTGCACACAAACATAGTACATATGCACACACACATATACGTGTACAGATAGCACACAGACATACACAGATAGCACATGCAGACAGTACTCACACATAACACACACAGATATCAAACATGCCCCCAGATGCCACACATATACAGCACACACATACACACACACGCACACACACACACATACATACAGAGCACACACAGACTAACACACAAAGACAGCATACACAGGCACACATACACACAGCACACACACACACTACACACATACAGAAAATGAACACATACACACAGAAACAGTGTACATACAGGACAAACATACACACACAAAATTAATAAATAGGATAAATAAATTGTTCTTGCACTGTTAGATAAATTTACAGTGTGCTTCCTCTGTGAATCCTTTCCACCTTCCTGTGAGGGTGTGTTTAATGTTCTTTTGTACTTTTGTAGGTCATTTTCATGATGCAGTGCTGACAACATTTATGAATTGTATCATATATAGTATATTTCACTTACGTATTAATAATGCATAATATATGTGGTAAATGTTGCCTTTAGATGTTTGTAAAATAATTTCATAACATCTATGTAGTTCGTTCTCAAAATACCTACATGGACAAATTATATAAAACTATAGACATCTTTTTTTGATGGTGAATATGTCCTAGCTATCACTAGTACTGCCTCTGTGGGAAGAAAGGATGTCTTCTCAGGAGATATCTACACATGTGTAATACCCTGCTTCTCAGAGCACATCACAGTGGTTATTATATATTCACATCATACAATTTTCATTCATTTAAAATTGTCCACAGCAAAGCTTTGTTTCTTTCTCTTTTTTGTAAAAAAAATCCTACATTGTGAACTTAAAAAAAAGCACAGTCACCCTGCCAGACTATGGGTTTTCAGGATAAGATTTTCTATATTAATGAAGTATTGGATTCTGGCTGTTTGTCTCAGACTTGAAACATTGAGTGGTTCATGCTGTGCCTGCCTTCTGGGCGCTGAGAAGTCAGCTGAAGTTATTCTGGCCCCTGACAGGCCTGACAAAGATATCAAGTAAACACCACAAAATTAAAGCTCAAAGATGGTGTGGAGAAGTAGCTTTCTTCTGCTTATGAACAGACACTTTCTTAATTGCTAGTTACTAAAAATGCTGGCATCCTTTATCTGTGTTGATTCAATTGCTTTTGAGAAGTCGTTCATTGTTTACAGCCTTGGAGGTGGTCAAACCCTGTGGAGTCAGTAATCTATATATAGTCATTAACATTTACAGACATTTGTAGGGGACAGGGGTTATTTTTCTCCATATACTGTGTATATAGATTACCTGTTGTCATAGCTTTTTTATAACACTATAAGTCAGTGCTCTTAATACTAGCATCCTCCTCCTTCTTGTATTTTTCTGACAGTGAATAAGTCTGAGCTATAACTTGTTTTGTTAACATGTGAAGAAAAGATGGCTTCTCATTAAGCATCTGCTAGATAACACTTTGCATGTCAGCATAGCACTATGCTTATCACATACACACGAAGAAAACTTGATTTGAATTCATTCAAATCCTCGTCATAAATCTTGCTTTCTTCAGAAAACTAGAAACAACAGCAACTTCCCACTCCAGAAGACAAAACAAAAGCATGTTTTCAAAGCTGACAGTCTTTGCAGACATTATTAGGGGTATGTCTTACATCATTAACTTTGTGGAAGAAAGATGGCAAATTACAGTGCTTGTTTTTCACTGAATTGACCTGAGTGTTGAAGAAAAGATTTCCTATGTGTATCCCAGTGGTGGACATGACCCACTGGAGACAAGTAATTAGTAAACTAATTAGTAAGCTAATTAGTAAACTTCTGATTATTGCCACTTTTTGCAAAGACATCATGAAAGATGACCTTGGAGAGTAACTTTACAGTTCATCCTATCTAATATGGACCATCAGAAGAAGGGAGTTACTATCTACTTCCCAGGGTATGGATGTATGGGCAGCCCTGTTATATAGAAGATGTATCAATTTTCTTATGATATATTTCATTTTATGCATGGGAAAGTTGATAGCATTCATTTTATTGCTATTCATTTTAAATCAGGAGAAATTCAATAGTTTTCCCAAGAATACAGAGCCAATCGTCAGAAGGAGGATGGGAACAAAAACTATGCATTATCAAAGCTAATTCCTCCTTCTTTATCTCTAGCTGCTTCCTCTCTACCCAATTTACAGCATAGACGTGCGTAGAGGTCATAGTTTGGAAGCTCCTGGGTAACATTCTCATGGTAGGATATTTCCTCCCTTAATATGACTCTGCAGGGTGGATACCCTCAAGAATTTGCTACAGTATAAATTTCCTACAAATTAAAGCCTTGTGTTTCCTTGGCACCACATGTCCCAATGTCAAGAGAGATCATGTATCTTGAAACAGTGGCAAAAAATGAGGGAACTCCTCTGGGTTAATAATTCACATGCCCTGTTGCACCCATACTGTCCTTTGGTGTCCATATTGTTCTTGTGATTTTATCTACCAGAATTTTTGTCCTCCCAATTTTGTTTTGTGTCCTACTTAAGACACAACTTAACTCCAATAAGCCATTGTTTGTGTTTATAGTGCCTCTCACTCTATATTTTTTCTTCATGTTTTGTTTTTTTCCTGCTAGACACAGAAATCAGGATAATTTCATGTTATCTGAGGATGTGTATGTTTTCTTTGCCCCAGGGAACTGCTCATGCTAATAGGATGTTCTCAGTCTTCTGACTGGAGTTGGGGGTCATAATTAGTCAAGCACTGGGATGAAATTACAGGGAGAAAATAGGTCTTCTATAAAGAACCTCTTTGACCTCAGGAAAACAGAATTAGTCTCTGAGTTTTGTTATTAACAAATGTACATTTAAAATATGATACTTAGTAAGGAAGGGAAAACTTGGCCATCCGAATCTGATGCAGATTTATTTTGAAATTAAAACCAATTTACTCATTAGCAGCTATGTATTTGTGGGCAAGATATTGATTCATTGAACATATTTGCCCACCTCCAAAGTGGAAATGGTATAGCAATGCTTGTGTAGGTAGCTGGAAGGATTAAAGGGAATATATGTAAAGGTCCTGGCAAAATGCCTCAACATATGGTATAGCTTTAATACCTGAATGTTATTATAGTTATTACTTTTGTTATATAATAAGGAATACCATGAATGGCCTGACAAGAACTGACCATTTTTGTAGATCTACTTTTGACATTAGTTAGTGTTACAAGTGAAAGAGGACGTGTTGGAACTCTGTTGTACTATTCCTTTACAAAAATGTTTTAATCTATATCAATCAAATTGGGTAGTGATCTAAGTTGCTTTTGAAGGTATGGATAAGCTCTCCATAAGATAAAATGTTATCCCATATCCAGTCAAAACAACTTTACAGTTTTAAAGGGATACTAGTTGCATGACAGCATGACATTTATAACTTGCATTATGCTTCTCTTGCAAGGGAAATCCGGTTGGTTCTTCTGTATGGTAGGTGGTAGAACTTAGGAAGCATTTAAGACAGTACAGCTTGGTCATCACACCTTACAGCTCATGCTCTGAAACTGCATATATTAGAGCTGTTGTCTGTTTCTAAGGAAGAAGTTACAAAAGCTATGCTGTTTTCTTTTCAACCATAGAAGTTTCATATTGAAAGTTACAGTCTCACTAAAATGCCCCCCAGTCCTAAACAAGCCTGTCAGGAAAGACTTCTCTCAGTATATAATCAACACCTAGCCTGGTTACCACATAAATCCTGTGTCCTCAGTTTACAGTGAGCATCCAGAGATTTACAGAAGATCCATCATTAAGTATTTTGTATATCTACTCAGGGGAAATGGAAATGGATTTAACTGTAATGAGGTCTTTAATTAAGCTTAAAATGTAGTGTGTTTCATGCTCTTTTACTGCCAGATTAGAGGGGAAACAAATATATACTGTAGCATTAACTGTCCAATCAACATAGCTCAAAAGAAAAACAGCTAGTTTGCCTACTTCCCTTATTCAAACCAGGACTTACAACTAGCCACACAGACTGGAGAGTCAGTGTGGCTTGGTCCTGAATTACAGTTGACACATCAGGCAGACATATGTCTTTTGTACCTTATTGTTGGTAGATGCTGTCATCTTTATGATTTGCCTCTCTATGATTTTATGTCAGTTTCCTTATAATCTTGATTATTGTTGCCTCAAAAGAGGTACTCTGTTGTCTATCAACCCCCAATAGCCAATATCTAACATACTGTATGGAATGTAGTGGGTAGACAATATTAATATTCTACTACCACTAACAATTTAGGCAAAAAAGCTTTGAACATAAAAAGTTACCAGGATTTGCCTTAAATTATTGTTTAGGGTTTTAACTATTAATTACTTCAAGCAGATATGGTTATATTTATTTTGTAAGGTTGTTAAAAGAAGTTTAAAATAATTTAAAATTAAATTTAACAGGTCATATTCCCATAGCACAGAAAAGTAATCAATATGTCAACACATACACACACACACACACACACACACACACACACACACACACACGGCAATTTTATAAATGCATTCTTTTTTTTTTCTTTAGAGATGTTTATTGGACATTTGTATTTCTTCTTTGCAAAGCGTCTTTCTCTGTCCTATCAGTCAGCTTCAAATAACCATATGGAGACTTACTATTAATGATGAGAGCTCACGCAATAGCTTAGGCTTGTTTCTAACTAGCTCTTATAACTTAAATTAACCCATTTCTGTTAATTTACATGTTGCTACATGGTTCTTGACCTTTTTTTATTAAATTTTATTTTCCAGTTTAAATTTAGATAAGAAACGAGGTTGCTTCACAAGTCAGTTCCATGTCACTCTCCCATTCCCTCCCCTCCTCCCGTACCCTCCTCCCAACCCCCCCCCCGTTATCCCCTCATTTCCCCAGGGAGGGTGAGGCCCTCCATGGGGGTGTCCATAGTCTGTCATTTCATATAGGGCAGGGCCTAGACCCTTCCCCAAGAGTTCAGGGTGAGAGTGCACCTCACATTGTTCTATGGGAGTCCAAAGTCCGTGTGTATACTTGGGATGGGTACTGATCTGCTGCCCAAGGCTCAATAGATTCCCTAGGCCTCCTCACTGACACCTAGATTCAGGGGGTCTTGATCAGTCCCATGCTGGATTCCCAGGCTTATGCTTGGGATTCAAGAGTTAACCTTTGTCTGGTCAGCTGTTTCTGGAGGTTAAACCAGCCCAGTCTTAATCCCTTTGATCATCAGTCCTCCCTCTCTGTTACTGGCTTTCTTGAGTTCAGCTCAGTACTTAACCAAGGGAGTCTGCCTCTTCTTCGATCAGCCACTAAATAAAGTTTCTGTTTCCCAGACTCTCTGGCCATAGGATTGTAGGCTGGCACTCCCCAGATCTATGTCTAAAATCCATATATGACAGAGTACATGCCATGTTTCTCTTTTTGTGACTGGGTTACCTCACTCAGGATGGTTTCTTCTAGTGTCATCCATTTGCCTGCGAATCTCATGATTCCATTATTTTTTTCTGCTGAATAGTACTCCATTGTGTAGATGTACCACATTTTCTCTATCCACTCTTCGGGTGAGGGACATCTAGGTTGCTTCCAAGTTCTGGCTATTACAAATAAAGCTGCTATGAACATAGTGGAACAGACATCTTTGTTGTATGAATGGGCATCTTTTGGATATATGCCTAAGAGTGGAGTTGCTGGGTCTTGTGGTAGGTTTATTCCCATTTTTCTGAGGAATCTCCATACTGATTTCCAAAGTGGCTGAACCAGTTGGCACTCCCACCAGCAATGGAGGAGTGTCCCCCTTTCACCACATCCTCTCCAGCATAAATTGTCATTGGTGTTTTTGATTTTAGCCATTCTGACAGGAGTGAGATGGTATCTCAGAGTTGTTTTGATTTGCATTTCCCGGATGGCTAAGGATGTTGAGCACTTTCTTAAGTGCCTCTCAGCCATTTTAGACTCCTCTATTGAAAACTCTCTATTTAGTTCTGCAGCCCACATTTTAATTGGGTCCTTTGCTGTTTTGGAGACTTGCTTCTTGAGTTCTTTGTAAATTTTGGAGATCAACCCTCTGTCAGATGTGGGATTAGTAAATATTTTTTCCCATTCTGTGGGCTGCCTTTTTGTCTTGCTGACTGTGTCCTTTGCCTTACAGAAGCTTCTCAGTTTCAGTAGGTCCCATTTATTAATTGTTGATCTCACTGTCTGTGCTAGTGGTGTTATGTTCAGGAAGCTGTCTCCTGTACCAATTCGTTCAAGGGTACCACCCACTTTCTCTTCTAAGAGGTTCAGTGTGGCTGGATTTATGTTGAGGTCTTTGATCCATTTGGACTTAAGTTTTGTGCATGGCGATAAACATGGATCGATCCACATTCTTCTACATGCCAGCCTCCAGTTATGCCGGCACCATTTGTTGAAGATGCTTTCTTTATTCCATTGTATATTTTTAGCTTCTTTATCAAAGATCAGATGTTCGTACGTGTGTGGGTTAATACCCGGATTTTCAATTCGATTCCATTGGTCTACCTGTCTATTTTTGTGCCAATACCAAGCTGTTTTCAGGACTATAGCTCTATAATAGAGCTTGAGGTCAGGGATGGTGATGCCTCTGGACATTGCCTTGTTGAACAGGGTTATTTTGGCTATCCTGGGTCTTTTGTTTTTCCATACAAAATTGATTATTGTTCTTTCAAGGTCTGTGAAGAATTGTGCTGGGATTTTAATGGGGATTGCATTGAATCTGTAGATTGCTTTTGGCAGGATTGCCATTTTTACTACATTGATCCTACCTATCCAAGAGCATGGGAGATCTTTCCATTTTCTGAGGGCTTCTTTAATTTCTTTCTTTAAAGATTCAAAGTTCTTATGATACAGGTCTTTCACTTGTTTGGTTAGCGTTACCCCAAGGTATTTTATGTTGTTTGTGGCAATTGTAAAGTGTGATGTTTCTCTGATTTCTCTTTCAGCCTTTTTATCATCTGTATATAGTAGGGTTACTGATTTTCTTGAGTTGATCTTGTAGCCTGCCACTTTGCTGAAGGTGTTAATCAGCTGTAAGAGTTCCCTGGTAGAGTTCTTTGGGTCATTGTTGTAAACTATCATATCGTCTGCAAACAGTGAAAGTTTGACCTCTTCCTTCCCAATTTGTATCCCCTTGATCCCCCTTTGTTGTCATATGGCAATAGCTAGAACTTCAAGTACCATGTTGAAAAGGTATGGAGAAAGTGGACAGCCTTGTTTTGTTCCTGATTTTAGAGGAATTGCGTTGAGTTTCTGTCCATTTAGTTTGATGTTGGCTGTTGGTTTACTGTATATAGCTTTTATTATGTTTAAGTATGTCCCTGTTATCCCAGATCTCTCCAAGACCTTTATCATGAAGGGGTGTTGGATTTTGTCAAAGGCTTTTTCAGCATCTAGTGAGATGATCATGTGATTTTTGTTTTTCAGCTTGTTTATATGGTGGATTACGTTGATGGATTTTCATATGTTGAACCATCCCTGCATCCCTGGGATGAAACCTACTTGATCGTGGTGAATGATTGTTTTGATGTGTTCTTGGATCCGATTTGCCAGTATTTTATTGAGTACTTTTGCATCAATGTTCATGAGGGATATTGGTCTGAAATTCTCTTTCTTACTTGTATCTTTGTGTGGCTTGGGGATCAAGGTTATTGAAGCCTCATAGAAAGAGTTTGGCAAAGACCCTTCTGCTTCTATTGTGTGGAACACTTTGAGAAGAATTGGTATAAGCTGTTCTTTGAATTTCTGGTAGAATTCTGCACTGAGGCCGTCTGGACCTGGGCTTTTTTTGGTTGGGAGACTTTTGATGACAGCTTCTATTTCCATAGGGGTTATAGGTCTATTTAAATTGCTTATCTGTTCTTGATTTAGTTTTGGCAATTGATAGCTGTCCAGGAAGCCATCCATTTCCTTTAAATTTTCAAATTTTGTGGAGTACAGGTTTTCAAAGTATGACCTAATGATTCTCTGGATTTCCTCAGAATCTGTTGTTATGTCCCCCTTTTCATTTCTAATTTTGTTAATTTGCGTGTTCACTCTCTGCTGTTTGGTAAGTTTGGACAAAGGTTTGTCTATCTTGTTGATTTTCTCAAAGAACCAACTCTTCGTTGCATTGATTCTTTGTATTGTTTTCCTGGTTTCTACTTTATTGATTTCAGCCCTCAATTTGATTATTTCCTGGCGTTTACTCCTCCTGGGGGGAGTGTGCTTCTTTGTGTTCTAGAGCTTTCAGCTGTGATGTTAATTCTCTGGAATAACTGTTCTCCTGTTTTTTCATGTGAGCACTTAGTGCTATGAACTTCCCCCCGTAGTACTGCTTTCAAAGTGTCCCATAGGTTTGGGTATGTTGTGTCTTCATTCTCATTGAATTCGAGGAAGTCTTTAATTTCTTTTTTTATTTCCTCTTTGACCCAGGAATGGTGCAGTTGAGCATTATTCAATTTCCATGAGTTTGTAGGTTTTCTGCAATTTGTGTTGTTGTTGAATTCTAATTTTAAAGCATGGTGGTCTGATAAGATGCATGGAGTTATTCCAATTTTTTTGTAGCTGCTGAGGTTGGATATGTTGCCAAGTATGTGGTCGATTTTTGAGAAGGTTCCATGTGGTGGTGAGAATAAGGTATATTCTTTTTTATGTGGATGAAATGTTCTATAGATATCTGTTAATCCCAGTTGGGTCATTACTTCTATTAGACCTTTTGCTTCTTTGTTGAGTTTCTGTTTGGTATTCCTGTCTAGTGGTGAGAGTGGTGTGTTGAAGTCTCCCACTATAACTGTGTGGGGCTTTAGATGAGGTTTAAGTTCTAATAATGTTTCTTTAACGAATGTGGATGCCTTTGTATTTGGGGCATAGATGTTCAGGATAGACACTTCATCTTGGTGGGTTTCACCTGTGATGAGTATGTAATGACCTCCTTCATCTCTTTTGATTGATTTTATTTTAAAGTCTAGTTTGTTAGATATTAGGATTGCTACCCCTGCTTGTTTCTTGGGTCCATTTGATTGAAAAAAATTTTCCCAACCTTTAACTCTCAGGTAATGTCTGTCTTTAAGGGTGAGGTGTGTTTCTTGTATGCAGCAGAAGGAAGGGTTCTGTCTTCGAATCCATTCTGCTAGTCTGTGTCTTTTTATGGGTGAGTTAAGACCATTAATATTGAGGGATATTAATGACCATTGATTGCTCATCCTTCTTTGATTTGCGATGGTTGTTGTTGGTGGAATTATGTGTGGAATTTCACCCCTTTGTTCTTTTGGCTGTTGGTAGAGAGGGATTTTCTAATGCTTATGTTTTATCGCCTGGGAACTGCACAGAGCTCCCAATCCCGGCGGGAGCTAAGCACCCCAGACTCCAGATCTTCTCTCCCGCCAACGAGACTATAAATGCATTCTTAATCAACAGTAACATTATTTTCTCTAATAACTATTTACTTAACAAGTTCACAACGTGCTGATTAGATTCTGGTAATTTTCCAAAAATATAAATTTTAGAATTAATGCAACCCCATATGCAAAACAAGGTTACTCCCTTGCCTAAGGTGTCCCCAAGTTATCCAACTCAGCAAAACAGAATGTTACCCGAATTTCTATTCAGGAAACTTCCCTCTAGAGTCTCTTAAATTATGTTCCCTAATTAATAATCTTTGTGGGGTTAGGTCATGAACACAGAGAATGAAGGGGAACATTGATTATAACCTGTTTCAGAATCATTGACTGCCCTGGAATCATGTGATTTTGTTATTAGGGTCTAAACTGTATTAAGAATAAATTCTGAATAAAGAAATCTTTGAGAATCCCATCTCCAGAGATTAAAGAGAAGGGGAATTGGAACATATATTATACAAGATAGGGAACAGTATCTAATATGAACCTTTTTTGAGGGCATACTAGGGGAAAAGTGATATTGTAAACATTTTCCATTGAGTAATGGCATCCTCAATGTAAATCTTCACTTTATACATAAAACCGAGGTATATGGAGTGGGATAATTGCTGGAGAATGTGCAGCTGAATGAAAGAAACTGCAACTCAGAACAAGGGAACTGGTTTGCAAGTCTGTTTTCTTCAGCACTGCACTATTGTGCTAAATTAAGAGACAGTGTCCTGTGGCTTTCTGACCATGGTAACCTCTACCTCTTCAGCTCATTGTTATTTTGGTTCTCTACTCTCTGTTTCCTCAGAGAGAAAATTGACCAAAAGTAAAACCTCTGAGAATAGAAAAACTCACCTGCTTATTTTCAGAAAAGCAATAGAGCCTGTAGAGACACTATCACTCATGGGATAAGTAGGAGGAATACAGTCAAGGAGTGTGGTTAATGACTGGGGTAGACTCCTACTGAATCCAAGAGAGGCTTTTAGTATATAAGGAAGGGCACTTATAAAGCAGCTCTGGCCATGGCTAGACCCAATTACATTTGACAAAGGCTGTTTGTGATTCTGTTTGCACACTTGAAAACATTTGAATTCAGCAATGCAAGGGGTACTGCTGAGTAGCAGAGCCTTGAACCTGTAGCTCCCAGAGTATTGGCTTTTAGATGAAGTAACCAGTCAATTGACCTCACCCATGCCTGGAAGTACAGAGTAAACAATTCCCCACACAATGTATAAACGTGAGGTAAAGAAAATCTTTGTGGTAAAAATTAAACTGGTCAATATTATAAGGTAAAAACAGCTATTGTTTGTTGAAGGCTTATTATAGAAGGCTTAATGATTTCTCCGCTTTACAAATGAAAGATACTCAAAAGTTGACTTTTTAGCAAAAACCAGGTATTGGAATGTGGTATAATTGTTTTGTCATTTCAGAATCAGAAAAATGTGTTCAGTCAAAAAAAATCAATGAAATGAAAACTATGGCTCATTGAACAATTCTTTAAAAATAACACTGTTTCTTAGATTATAATAGGCTAAAATGTCAAAAATAAACACCTTCCTCCAATACATTAGCATTTTGAATCTGGCTATCCCAATTTTGATGAATTAAGGCAATGATTATAAGGAACATATTGGCAGAATAACTAGCTCAGGAATTCAAAGAGGAGTAAAAACTTGAATCTGACAGAATTCACAAAGGCATTTTAAGATGATGCAGACCACAAGGAGAGTTTTTCATATGTCCTCATGTTGGGCATCTTTCTTAGGTTACCAGCATTTTAGGACAGTGTATTAGGGATAATAACCAAGCAAGCTGGTGAAGTCTTCAGACATACTGACATTCCATTTATGTAATGTCAATAATGTGCTATGGAGAAAATCTATGTTGATGAATTCATATATGCACAACGTATATACATGTATATTTGTATATTATATGAAAACTATGCTGAATTTCTTCTTACAATAGCTTATTTATAATCTTGCAAGATTTCAAGACAGTAGGTTAAAAAGTGCATCTTATATCCTATCATTATATTTATGATACTAAAATGAATTCCATGTTGTTATAAATTATGGGATCTCTTTAATATTTTATATCTTCTGACTTCTAGTATACTTTTACTTAAGTTTTATAATCAACTAACTGTGACATTAGATATTGGCTCCAGATAGTCAAGGGCTACTATTCTAGCTCCATCATCTCATTGCCCTGGATGTTAACTGTTAATTAATCTTTAGTTTTGGAGTCTGAACTTTTTCCATTATAAAAAACATAAATGATACCTGTTGTGTAGGTTTGCTTTGGCACATAAATATCTTATGGCATAATACCTGATACATAATAACTACACACTAAGTATTGCTACCATTTCTGTTTCTAATACTCTTGGTGGTATCATTAACCATTTAATTTTATTGTAAAAAATCAATCCTTTTATATTTCCTTTCGCCCTCTATCCTGGGTCAAGGATATGAGGAGATCACATAGGAAGTTAAGCAATGGTTACAATTGATGGTCTTCATTATACACTGTTCAATTTTATTACTCTTTTTGAAATTGCTTATTTGTAATCTGGCAAGGTTTCAAGTCAATGTATTGAACAAGCACATCTAATATTGAATCAAAATGAAAGTGGAGGTTAAAGCTATTAAGTCAAAGAGGAAATTATCCAACCAAGCAAAGAAAATTTCCATTCTAGCTGTCCAAGGCAAATAGTAAGTGGAGAAACCAGCCAGAATAAAATGCTTTTAAGAAAGACACAGAGTCATGACTAGAAGCCAAAGATGCTGTGTATTGACTTGTGTTGAGTTCTAACATTTTGTAAAGCTCAAGAAAAGTGAAGGGTTTGATGAGAGGTGCTACAGGCATAGTATCTGCACTGTACATGTGTGCCAGTGGTGTCCTATTTTGAAAAGACTGCATTTTAGCAAACTAGTCCAACCTGTGGCCTGTGAACCACATATGTCTCAGGAAAGGTATGAATGCAACCTAGCATTGGTAGATGAAAGCATCATTTCAAAATGTCATAAAATTGGACAATTCTGGAACCACAATTTTAAAATTGAGACTTAATGTAGGGGCCTGGTGAGGTGGAACAGCAGTTAAGAGCACAGTCTGGGATTCCAGGGTACTGCTTTCAGTTCTCAGCACTATATTCACCCACAAAAAAATGTAATTCCAGTTCCAGGGTATAGGACACCCTCTTCTGGCCTCTACATGCTCTGTACACAGGTGGTACATAGACATACATGAAGGATGAAGTGTTAGTTTCCAGAGACTGACATTAGTTTGGGAGGCTCTGGAAACTTTTGAAAGTGGGGCCTGTCTAGAAGGAGTTCCACTTTGTTCTTTCCTCTTGTCCCTTGTTGGTAGACTCAGTCTCATACAATCTACCTCCCATCACACGGGAGATGGAAGAAGCTCCTTTGCCGCACCATCCTGCTGCCGTGAAGTTCTGCCCAAGTACATTGGGCCACATGGATCACGCTGTCTCAATATGAGTAAAAATTAATCTTTGTTCTTTGAATTATTTTTGAAGCTATTTTCTCACCTCAAAGGTGACTAATGAAGCTCTTTAGAGAAATTTAAATTATTTCACTATGCTCATGCTCCTTGCCTTCTACTAGCAGAGTTAGGTAATTAAATGGCCATTCATTCAGCATGAATAAAGCATGCCAAGATGGAGAGGTATAAACCACAATAAGGTTTCATAGACAATGGAAGTCACATTGACTTGGAGGTGCTAACCTTTTTGTCATTTTACTAAGGAAATTTCTTAGTAACTTCCTCCAGGTGGCCTTCACTTGATTCACTTTCTCCCTGTCTTTGGCATTCAAAGTCATTGGCATGTTCTCCTTTCTCATAATTCTCTTTTAACTCATCTATTAAAGAGAGGGCAACCTTTAGATCATAAACAGCTTTCATTTATCTGTGTCTGTATCTATGTATCTATCTATCTATCTATCTATAAATCATGCAGTTGAACCATGTGAGTAAAATTGATATTGATATTGTCCTGAAAAAGAAACACAGTTCTAGAAGTTTTAGGAAAGGAAGAATTGAGCGGTATGATTGCATTTGTGTATACATGCCTAGGATGTGTTCTAGAGCACAATATGATAATGCTAGTTGATGTTGACATTCTTGCAGACTCAAAGGTCTCTTCACACATCCGTGTGCACATGTCCATACTGCTGTGACAATATATTTCTTTCACCTATAAGCAAACAAAATAGATCCATATTTTTCAGATTAGTCAAAGATCAAAGGCAATTTACATCTGCAGTCTTCTCAGTCCTTCAAGCTAGCCAGCATAGTATCTTCCTTCCAGGACTCTACCCTGTGTCTTCTAGGTTTTCTTCTTTATTTTTCAAGAAAAAAATTATTACTTTTTTTTAGAAAAGAGCTTTCTTCACATGACAATCTCAGCTCCCTCTCCCTCCCCTCCTCCTGCACCCCCCACCATGCTCCCAGCCTCCCATCCCATTCCCACCTCCCTCCATACAGGGGATATCCAGAGTCTGTCACCTCGATCAGCGCAGGGACCATGCCATCCCTCAAGAGTCCAGGCTGAGAGAGCATTCCTCCCCGTGCCATGGACACACGAAGTCCATCTGTATGCCAGGGATAAACACTGATCCACTGCCCAGGGCCCCATAGGTTGCCCAGGCCTCCCCACCGACTCTCACACTCAGAGGGTCTGGATCAGTCCCATGCTGGCCTCCCAGCTGTCAGTCTAGGGTCCAGGAGCTCCCCCTTGTTCAGATCAGCCATCCCTGCTGGCTTTGCCAGCCCATTCTTTGCCCATTTGCTCATCACTCCACTCTGTCACTGGGTTCCACGGGTTCAGTTAAGTGTTTAGCTGTGGGTGTTTGACTCTGCTTCCATCAGTCACTGGACGAAGGTTCTAGGATGGCATATATGGTAATTGTCAAGTTCATTATCAGGAATGGGCATTTAGGGTAGTCTGTCCACTATTGCTTAGCTTGCCAGTTGGTGTCATCCTTGTAGATCGCTAGAGATCTCACTGGTGCCAGAGAGCTCTTCAAACCTATGACTCCCTTTGTTATGGTATTTCTCATCCTGTTCTCCCCCTAGTCTACCCCCAACCCAATCTTTCTGTTCCCCCATGACCTAAGTTCTCCTCCTCTTCTCCCGATCTCTTCTTCCCAGCTCCCACTCTCCCCAACCCCACCATGTTCCCAATCTGTTCAGGAGATCTTGCCTCATTCCTCTTCTCTGGGCTACCATGCATATCTCTCTTAGGTTCTTTCCTGTTTCCCAGAACCAAAAGTTTTGAATGATTTAGCTCTCTCTATGAACATGTGTGCTATTTGCATCTTCTTTAAACACTTTCTAACTAAAAAATTAAGCATATACTTGTATGACTTCAGATTTCAGTGAAGAGATGGAAATGTACATAGTATTGAGTCTGAAGGAGGTTGAATATGGAGAAAGAAAAGGCTAGTCATGGTTCTCACATCAGCAAGGGTACACTGGGGTTCCTGGTAACTGCTAAGCAGTGGATCCATCCTCTTGGGTGCTGCCAGTCTGTGCTTTGAGGCTCAGGACACTCATTTTAAAATCTGTGTTTTCTGGTGCCCATAAAGATCTGAAGGGAAAGTTTACTTCCCTCCTTTTTTTCTTGAAGAATTCTTATATATTTTATTCATTGATTGATTTGAAAAATATATTAAGAAAGCCAAAGCTTTGTTTTCTCCAAAAGACTACCTATTGCTTTCCACAGAGGCCGATGTTCAGATCCTCTACTGCGGTGAGTTGAGCTACTGTGTCTTCCTGATGAGCCTGTGAATAGTGCCCCATAATCAGGGTACTTCACTCTCTGGGACAGTGTATGAAAGTTGGGATGCTTACCAGCCATGGTGTGAACCAGAGCATCCTGTGTGCTGTTCAAGAGGGAATGAGAGCTATTGTTACAGCCAGGCTTATGTTAGATTTGGGGTCCTTAATCTTTCAGGCCAGGCCCACACCTGGAAAACTACTTTTCTGTCAAGATTAGAGCTGTGTTATCATTTCAGAGACATGTTAAGGACATGTTGCAACTTCAGCTGTCACCCAGTTTTCATAGCTTGACCCACTGACTGTTCACCCACTGATGCTGCTACCACTCTTCTACCTCTGCCATTATTGTTACTGAAGCAATTTCCTCTGTCTCTGCTGCTTCTTCCTTAATGTAACCATCCCTGCCCACACAAGTAGTCCAGAAAAGAATGCTAAAGAGAGCATTTGATATGGGCCCCATGATGCAACACTATGAGAAAAAGCTAAGACAATATCTCCCTGACTCACTAAGTAAACCTGAGCAGCTTTCTTTCTTTCTTCTTGTGAGAATATAGTTTACTTCTAAAATTTATTTATTTATTTTTAGAAACAATCTTACTTTACATATCATCCCAGTTCCCACTCCCTCCATCCTCCCATGCCTCCCACCAACCCCCCATCCACTACCCAGGGAGGGTAAAGCCTTCCATGGGGCATCATCAAAGTCTGTCAAATTATTTGGGGGAGAAGCCTTTCTACACAGCCTGAGAAGCAGTGTTTGAACCAGTCTCTCCCATTTGCTTGAACCATTAGAGCTGTTGTTTTGTTTCATGTTTCTGTTTGACTCTCAGCAGCAGTCACAGTGATCCCTGGGATGGAACACTGGGAGAGGTGTTCCTTCTCTAGCTAAGATAGAAATAAGTGTGGGATCATCTAGATTTCATCCAAAATTGTGACAGCAAATAGTCTGATGCAAACAGTTTCAAACAGCTCTGGCTCAGGGTGTACCATCATGAGCCAAGGAAATCAGCTGCAGTCTTTGCAGAGATGTCTCAAGGCACTTATGGAGTATTGGAAACGGTTGGTTTGGCATATAAGTAGATCAGTTGATTAACAATCAGAAATTTTGTTCAAGACAGCCAGGGCAACAAAGGAGAGTTGAACAATTGCTACTCAGGAAGTCAAATTACTGCCATGGCCCTTATCGCTGCCTATATACATGAAAGTGGATATCTGCAGGAATGCTTGTAATATAAAGTTAAACAACATGTCATATTAACACTAACAGAAAATTTTGCAATATTTTATTAATGCTCAACACATGCCCAGTGCCCCAGAGAAAGATTGTGTCCTCCTTATCTGCCTTCCCTT
Source organism: Mesocricetus auratus (assembly GCF_017639785.1). Taxonomy (NCBI): domain Eukaryota; kingdom Metazoa; phylum Chordata; class Mammalia; order Rodentia; family Cricetidae; genus Mesocricetus; species Mesocricetus auratus. The sequence continues at coordinate 106,938,259 of NW_024429182.1, read as the reverse complement.
CATTTCAGAAAAGTCACCGAGAACTACAAATTATCCAAAGACAATACCTTGCCCATAATAAAACTAAGAAAAATAACTATTTTGGCTGACTTTTCTCATCTAGAAGGGAGTTCAAAATATTGTCATACTTCCAGTGCCAATCCAAAAGGCTAATGGCAGCCCAAACCCATTAACCTGAAATGTTGAATTATCAAATCATTCCAATATTTATCTCTAAAAATGGATTTACCACATTAGAAGAATGACCTGGACTTGGATCAGTGATCTGTCTCTAATGCTAGACATGATTCACTTGGTAGAACCTGGATATTTTCAAACTTAACTCTGAACACACTATCCCCTTACCATTATTACTGCCCCCCTTAGCTCCATTTGTAGACTGGGGGTCAAATTTGCATGTTATCTTCATGTGTCCTTCTTTCCCAGAGTTTCACTCTTCTTTCCAGTGAGAACTCTTTCCTTTCTAGGTCTTCTGACTTCACAACAAGGAAGTTCAATAGAAAAATTGTACTCAGAATGCTTCCTCAGACATTAGAAAATATCCCATTCAATGTCACTGTTGATAACTGTATTAGAACTACTTCTGTGGAATGAGTGATGAGGACAGGTTTGTTTTTATCTTAAAAGAGAAAGCAGGATTGAAAGGATGCCTACAGTGTCTGCTGTGCTTGTCAATGATGTAAAGCTTTTGATAAAATAGGTTTAGACTTTGTGTTTTAAGTCTGGTACAAATATTTCATCACAATAAACTTTCATTCAGTATTTTAATATTCAAGTCTGATAGTGGACAACCCCTTACATGAAATTGCTACTTGAAAAATGTGTCCCTCTTACTGACATTGGTGACTGGTGGTAGTGAGAAGGTACGGTAAATCAAGTTTACTAAGAACACACTTCATTAGAGCATTTACCCTTTTTAAAACATGTACTTTTCATGCCAGCTTGTGGAAGCACAGGTCTTTAAAGGACTTCATGACGCAGCAATGTATCAGAGAGATAAGTGTCTTATCCAAAATTGCACAGCTTAGAAGTCAAGCTTTATGCCCACTGAAGTCTCGTACTTATATTATTTTTCTTCTGTTACATAGTCTTGAAAGAATACCAGAAAATTTCCATTTTTTTCTGGCATTCCTTTCAACTTTTCCTTTTTAGGGAAGTTACTTCGTTTTCTCATTATCATCATCATTTTATGTGTGTTGAAAAAGTGTTGGTAAAGGAGGCATGGCCTCTTGTAACACAGACTTTGAACTGAAATTGTTTCATGAACTCCTGAATCTTAAAACATCTTGAAGACACCGGTTTCCTGGTTGGTGGCATTGTGGTTCCTATTTGTTCCTATAACAGCTTTATATGGGCATTGTTCTGAAGACAATTTAATAGGCAACAAAGGAGATTTTGTTTTGTTTTGTTTTTCGAGACAGGTTTTCTCTGTATTGTTTTGGAGGTTGTCCTGGAACTCGATCTATAGACCAGGCTGGCCTTGAACTCACAGGGATCTGCCTGCCTCTGCCTCCCAAGTGCTGGGATTAAAGGCATGTGCTAGCAACGCCCGGCTCAAAGAAGAATTGGTAAAGTTATGTTGCCAATGGACTTTTTTTGTCTGAATCCTATATTCTTTTCTCTGTAGCAGACTTTTCTTGCTTTTAGAAATTATTTAACAGGGCAAGAGGACCAAGAAGTTCTACTATCCTGTGTGTAATCTGCTTAGCTATCTCTTACTTCATTCCCTTATTAGATAAATTTCCAATGATGGATTGACTGTGTCATGTGGACTAGTTATCAATCTAGGCCTGGAAGAAATAGAAATTAAATGTGATTTTGCTCTACAAGGTACATGCATGACATAGTGAATTCAGAAATCATATTTTCTACCCTTCTACCCTTCATGCCCTCACTCCTATAAGTAATGGCAGAGTCCAACCATTGGAAGTAAATATTCTGAAGTGAATTTCAATGGTAGAACATTTCAAAATACACTGTTAAGTGAAGAAAAGCAGAAGAGAAAGTGTGAAGAGGATAAGATTATTCCAAAACAGTAAATTTATGTGTCAAGGATGTTCTTGTATACCAAATTATAAATTTTTCTTTTAAAACAGTCTTTATAATCGAGTTTGTTCAAAAGTTACCACATTAAATGGACTTTACATTGTTAGGGCTATGGCACATGATAATAAGAAAGAAATGGACACTGGGTATGGCAGCACACACTTCTAATCCCAGCACTATTAAGGCAGTGGCAAGTTCCAGGCCATCCTGTTCTAAACGGAAAATGTCAGACCAGCCAAAGGTGTATTGTAAAACCCTGTCTCCAAAAACAAACAAACAAAAATAAAAAACAAAAATGAAACAAACAAAAAGATAAAAGGAAAGAATATGAAGGCCATGTAAACACACAAGCAAATAAAACAAAGCAACAATAATTCATACAATAAAACATACAAATAAGTCTCACAATAAAACTGCAGGAAGAAGAAATCTTAATAGAACTATGATAATAAAATTACTTTGAACTTAACCTCAGAACTCAGAAGGAGAATAGAGTAAATTCCCCAAATAGGTTTTATATTTTTTATTTTTTTGGTACAATGTCTATTATGTAGCTCTGACTGTCCTGGAATTCCATATGTGGCCTCAGACTAATAGAAATCTATCTGCCTCTGCCTCCTGAGTGCTGGGATTAAAGGCATGCACCAAGAAGTGCTCCCAAACAAATTTTAAAGACCCAGGACCCCTTCTGAGTGAAGATCTCAGGCTCTGACTATGACAATCGCTCTTACCTTCAGGGTTGTTGGGGAACAACTAGAACTACTGGGGCTAGATGTATGAATTGTGTGCAGTACCATGGAGCCTGGGAGGCAAAGGATGCTGAAGCATGACCATTTCAGGATCTATTGAAGTCACTAAGAGGAAGGATTGAAGGCTACCATTCATTTGTTGAGTCCAACAACATTCATTCATGGATTTGAGTGCTTTGCCTGCATGTCTGTAAGTGTACCATGTGCATGTCTGATGCCCACAGAGGTCATAAGAAGGTATCAGGTCTACTGGAACAGAAGCTATCATAGGGGTACTGAAAAATCTAACCCAGGTTCTCTACAAGAGCAGTGAGAGTTCTTAACTGCTGAGCCATTTCTTCAGTTGCTAAAGATACATGTTTATATCCACAGTAGTCATAACTATTTGGTATTAAATTGTATTTAATTTTAAATATATTTATTTGTGAGTGAGTGTGTCTGTGTTTGTGTGTGTGTACACATAGAACTCAGGACAGCTTTCAGTAGACTCTCTCTTTAAACCACTTGAGTTCTGTGACCTCTTGGTGGCAGGCTCCTTTCTTGATATCCCCTTTATAATTACTTTAAGATTCTGTTTCTTTTTTTATTTTTAAATTCAAATTTAAATTAGAAACAAGGTTGCTTTACAACTCAGTTCCAGGTCCCTCTCCATTTCCCTCCCCTCCTCCCGTGCTCTCCCCCCAGCTCCCCCCAATATCCCCTCATTTCCCCAGGGAGAGTGAGGCCCTCCATGGGGGTGTCCACAGTCTATCATTTCATCCAGGGCAGGGCCTAGATCCTCCCCCAAGAGTTCAGGGTAAAGGTGCATCTCACATTGTTGGATGGGAGTCCAAAGTCCATTTGTATACCCGGGATAAATACTGATCTACTGCCCAAGGCTCAATATATTACCTAGGCCTCCTCACTGACACCCACATTCAGAGGGTCTTGATCAGTCCCATGCTGGATTCCCAGGCATCAGCCTGGGATTCCAGAGCTAACCCTTGTCAGGTCAGCTGTTTCTGGGGGTTAAACCAGCCCTGTCTTAATCCCTTTGGTCATCAGTCCTCCCTCTGTTACTGACTTTCTTGAGTTCAGCTCAGTGCTTAGCCGTGGGAGTCTGCCTCTTCTTCCATCAGCCACTGAATGAAGGTTCTGTTTCCCAGACTCTCTTGCTATGGGGTTGTAGGCCGGCACTCCCCAGATCTATGTCTAAAATCCATATATGAGAGAGTACATGCCATGTGTCTCTTTTTGTGACTGGGTTACCTTGCTCAGGATGGTTTCTTCTAGTGCCATCCATTTGCCTGCAAATCTCAGGATTCTGTTTTTCTTTTTTAATAGATTATGTGAGGAGCTGGTTCAAATGTTTCCTTTAGTCATTTCATCTCATCTCCTCCTTTCCGTCCAGTCCACCTCTCTTTCTTATCCTGACAATTCCCTTTGTAGTTTTCCTTCTCCCCTGCACTTTCCCATTCATGTCTGCACATAAGTGTGTGCAAATGCATGTGAGTCCTAACTTTGTCAAAGTTCTGTTGGGCACCGGGAAACAGGAGTAAAAAGGGTAAGTGCTGTATCTTCCCTGTGAAAATAAGAGTAGAGACCTGAAAGGGATTATCAGGAAATTACTAAATCTTGGAGCCTAAGGAAGAACTTGAAATTTTCTAAGTTTTCATACAAAGAATGGAAACTTTTTCTAAACCTAGCTGCCAAAATGATCAAATGAACCCAGTAGTGGAGTGTCTCCGTTGGCTCCTAGGAGCTGTCAGTTTGAAGCACTTGGAGACATCTCCAGTGACAGCTGCTAGAGATCCCACAGTAACTGTCTGAAGTAGGTTACATATGAATAAGAATCAAGGAACAGAAAAGAGTACCTTTTCATTCTCAAATGATTCTTAAAATAATGTATAATTCCTCTGACCAATGGGTTCTGAGCTGACACTTGTGGCTTTTTATAGAGAGATGTGCACACAAGGAACATGAATCGGATTTGCTTATAAAGGTCAGAAAATCCCAACTAAATATAATTGGCTATTGTGCTCATAGAATGGGAGATTCTGAAAATAACAGAGCAATGGTTATACTATAGTTAACAGACTGTTCCTGGAGAGGACAGATTCATGTTGCGAATATATAATTTGGAAACCAGATGTTCCTGCTAGAGCGGCCTGGCCTTGTGCAGAAAGCTGTGAGGCGGTTCTAGACACATGAACTGACAAAACCTGCCTTTTGAGCAGGAAGACGTTTTGTTTCTCTACCATATCTATCCACTTTGGCTAGCTTTACCATACCAGACAATGCACTATCTTGTTCTGCTATTCATTTTATAATTTGTCATTCATTCATTCATTCATTCATTCATAAATTCATTTTAATTTTTTAAATTACAATATAATTGCATCATTTTCCCCTTTTCTTTTCCTCTTTTCAGCCCCTCCCATGTACCCGACTTTCTTTAAAATGTGTAGCCTCTTTTTCTTTAATTATTGATATGTAGGTATGAATATATTCGTGTATATATTCCTAAATATATAGATATAAAGACTACACCAATACACATGCTATAGTGGTGGAAAAGGGAAAGCTCGACATGAGTCCTGAACTGTAAACCAAAGATTTATTTATTTCTGATACAGTTGCTAGTCCGGGACAGCCCCTAACCCCGTATGTAGATGGACTTGATCTCCTGCTTCCATCTCCCAAGTACTGAGATTACAGGTTTGTGCCACCCACCTAACTGACCGATTGCTGTTAATAGATACTTTGTAATGCCTGGAAACACAAACCAACAGGAGCTATTTGCTCAAGTGAGTCTATATTTTATCAAGGGGACAAGTAAGACAACTTGTCCTAGTTTACTATGTGACTTTTGAGATAAAGCTATGTATGTTGTCCCAAAACTAGACAGTAAAGGCTTTTCAATTGCCTATGTCTCTGTGACATTTAGAGACGATTTCTGAAAAACTATTAAGTGGGTAACATTCCAGGTAGGAGATATAGCATATTCAGGCAATAAACAATCTATAGATAAAAAATTTTACATAGTTCTTACCATAAGAGTATCAGATGGAGTTAAGATTAGTAAATGTTAAAAAATATAAAGGTATCCTAGGATAAATTATAATTATAGCTAAATTATAGTTATAGTAACGAGTCCTCCAAGAACAGAGATGATGTCAAAATTTTTGCATTGCCTGTATGCAGTGTGCTTAACACATAACAACTCCTCAGGGTTCAGGAAGCTTCTTGTTTGGATAAAGTGCTTCAGAACCCACATGAAAAACTATGCACCAATAAAATGCATGCTGGAAAGATAGAGATAGTGAATAGCCTGGGAAAGCCAGCTAGCTAGAGTAGCTAAAATTGGTAGAGCTTTGGTCTCAGTGAGAGACTCTCCCTGAATAGTTAAAGAGGAGGGCTTTGTTGGGACATTTGACTTCAGTTTCAGACCTCCATACACATATACACATACACACTTGTATGTTCATGCAATCTTCACTCACATGTATGCTAATATACATGCAAATGAACACAGCACATTCACACTATGTGCAAACATACACATATGGGTAATTATTCACAATATCTCTTTGAGAAATTCTACATAGCCCTGCACTTGTGTAGAAAGCATATAGGTGTTTATGTTCACAGATAAGCACCAGGAAAACCAGGAATGCTAAATAGTCAGGGTTGTCTCTTCAAAGGAAAGAGCTCATTTTCCACCCTGAAGCCTGTGAAAAGAATCGTTAATATCCACGTGGCCTCTGTGCTATTTGTATGGCCAAGCCTCAATATCTCCCCAGACCTTTGTCTTGAACCTGTTTATCTCAGAGGATCTATAGCTCTAACCTCCTTAAGATCCTTATCAGTAAGTAGCATTGTTTACCCTGAGTTTGCTTCCTCAATCTATAGAACCTATCTTTATAGAAGATGTCACTTGTATTTAAATGAAGTTCTATCTTGTTCTAAGTAATAAAAACCCAGAGTCAGATACAGAGGAAAATACTGGGAGATCAGAGAAAAGAAGGAGCAAACCACAGGCACACCTTACAGAGAGCAAGTTCCTGTTTCTTCCCACTTATATCTTCTTTCTGCCCAGCCTTCTCCTTCCTGTCTGTCTGTACAGACCTCCAGACCCCTATGGTTAGCCAGTGGCAAGTTCCATTTTGTGACCTTCAGACAGGCTTTATTTGTACAAGCAAGATATCACCACACTTGTACCTTACGAGAGTTTTGATGTCGTTTTACCTTAAACTTTCGTGTACACAATTATCATCAGGAAACATATTTTTCAAGATTGTACTGTACTTAAATATGCCTGAAATAAAATAGTCAGTGTCAGACTCTTGAGTCAACACCAGCTACTAAGTCATGTTGAGCCTAATTTCCTTCTTGCCTCCCCAGGATTGACATTCTGCTGGCAGTAATGTTTTCAGAGACCCCACATTTGAGTTTCAAAGTGGAAAGAATTTAGCATACACAAAATGTATTAAAATTAAAATATAATTATATCATTTCCTCCCTTATTTTCCTCTCTTAAACTCCTCCACTCACTTCACACCCCACTCTGCTTCCTCTCAAATTCATGATCTTTTTGTATTTTTAATTACTATATATGCATCTATTATATCTGTCTCTGTCTCTATCTCTCTATATAAATATTCATACAGAATAAACCTGTTGAGCTTATTTACTGTTGCTTATATGTATATGATTCATATTGAACACTTGGTATTGGATAATCAACTAGGAGTCTAATCCTGGGAGAAGACTAACCTCTCTAGCTTTCAACATGTCTGGTACTGGATATCTAGAGAACTACAGATGGTTAGTGAGGTAGATCTTAGAAAAGAAACTACTACTGGTACTCTACTAAGCCAGCATAATTCTTAACTCTGTTCTAAATACTTAAGCTACCAGATAGGTGTAGCTCTCAGCTCTCAACAGAGAAGTTTCTCTTTGCAATAGAGACCATTACAGAAAACCACAGCCGGAGAAATTGCAGAGAATAACTGATGATGGTGATGATGATCGTGGTGGTCCACCTAAGCTTCAGGGAACATTCAGAAAGAGGAAGTGGAAAGATTGCAAGAGCCCAGTGACCCAGAATTTGGCTATAAAACTGGATCTCTGTGGTTACTTCTTGGTATGTGACTATAGACAGTGCACACTCAGATTTTTGTCTCCACAACCTAAGTTTCTAGTTTTTAGTTCACTATTTAGAGGGGAAAATACCAAAATTCTATGTTGCTTTACAATAACAGAACCGTATAGAATCACACCATCAGGTACAAATTTAATGCCTGTAGTAAATAAGATTGCTTCTGTAAAGGCAAGGTTTACATTAATCAACTTTCTATTAGTAATAATTCAGGAAACTAAATGAATACCAAATAAGACTGTTGAATAAATGACTTGTGTCACACTGTATTTAAAACAAATGCTTCTGAAATTGCCAGTTTTAGGACCCGGGTATAGTATGTTCTGGGTATTTTAAATGTGTAGTCGATGACTCACTTGGCCTCCAGAGATGGCTTATAAATATAACAAGTGTGGAGGAGAGTGCTTGTAGAGCATTGCTTAGAAAGCCTTGGCTTGTTGGCAGGGGCTTGCTGCTCATGTATTGGAGCTCCTCCATAGACACTTCTGAATAGTGCAGAGATTAACTTCCGTTCAAGGTTCCATGTAAGTTCCTGCTAGGTTTCCAGACAGAGCCTTTTTCGTTATAAAGACATAATCTTTTCCGCACCCTCGCTCTCTCCATTTCAAACCAAACTATTTTTCTGCTTCTCACATGGTGAAGCTGTGCTGCCTTCAGACTTCTGAGTCATGAGCAGAGAGTGGCTCCCCCAGCTTTCTGCCTCTGGTCCCCCATGCTTCCAAATGTGCACATTTGCTGGGTGAATCAATGATGTGGAGGAGGATTCCAGAAACTATGGCCCTTCCCACTGCCGCACAGGCTGCCCATGATTTCCTCCCACCCCATCCGTCAAGCGTTGACAGTGAAAAGCATTCTGTCCAGTACGCTGTTAGCAGGGATACCAAAGAAAAGAACTCCCACAGAAAATGATGGGTCTTTTCGTTCAGTAATGTAAATTTGTAAAATACTAACGGGTTTAACTTGCATTATTTTAAAGATCTGGTAGAGCTTATCAAAAGCTGTGGAGATAGGAATTTACCTCAACACTGCAGCATGGGCTTAGTATATTAAAAACCCTGGGTTCAGTCTCTAGAACTAGAAACTCATGTGTGTGTGTGTGTGTGTGTGTGTGTGTGTGTGTGTGTGTGTGTGTGTCCACATTATTTAATGGAGAGGCAATCTTCTTATAATGTAGAAAATCATTATAATAAAATAGCAGGCATCCAAGTTACCCACTGATGGTTTTAAAGTATTTCACAATGTCACAATGTGATCTCAGAGATAATGACATAGACAAAGAACGTGGTGAAATTTAGTTCTTCATCCCAGAACCAAAGCTCTACTAAACTTTACATGGAAACATAAGGAAAAGTAGATAATGTTAATATTGTTTCTATGTTGTGCTTGTCATTCATCTTTCATGGTAATCTAAATGACTGTCTAGGACTCCAAATTAGTTATCTTCCACACACTACACTCCAGCCTGTCTGTCTCATCATGGAAAGAAACAGTGTAATAAATTAAGAAAACAGTCAAAACTATGGGTGACTCCAGACTTCATTTTATTTTTTACATACTGGTATTTTTAGGAAAGTGTCTGTCACTTGGAACATAAATAATGGTAATCTAGGGCAACATTGTTTCTGCCTGAACTTTTAATATTTTTATCATATCCCTTCGTTAGAAATGAGGTCTGGCTTTTGTGGATCCTAAAATTGTGTTCTCTGAACACCAATAAGTTTCAAGCAGACACTCTCAGAAGAGATCCTAGAATGTAATTGAACTCTAATTTCTAGGTAACACAGTGTAACTTGAGCAGGGAAACTACATAATTAGCCCAGTTGCGGTGGTAACTAGTCATAAGCAATACACAAGCAGCCTGTGCAGAGAAATCAGAGCAGACAATTTTGCAATCCAGCCCACATGTTCCTTCCAGCTCCTCGTGAATTGTCAGGGAAGAAGTCTCTTTAAGGAATGGTGTTTTAAGGACATCCACACAAGGGGATGATTTTAAACCTTAGATTTTCCACTCTGAAAAAATTTAAGAACTTCATAAATGAGTGGTGTCTTAGTTACAGTTTCTATTGCTGTGAAGAGATACCATGACCACAGCAACTCTTATAAAGGAAAACAATTGGGTTGACCTACAGTTAGTTTCAGAGGTTTAGTCCATTATCATCATGATGAGACATGGTAGCGTGCAAGCAGACATGGTGTTGGAGAAGGAGCTGAGAGTTCTACACCTTGATGCCCAGACAATAGGAAGCAAACTGTGTTACAGAACTTCCCGCCTGCCTATTCCCACTATTGCACCAGCCCCAAATGAACACTCAGGTGCTATATTAATTATGAAGCTGTTGGTTGTTGGCTTGGGCTGCTTATTGGTTAGCTCTGTCATAATTAATAGCTCATCTCTATTAATCTAAGTATTTCCACATGCTCTTATCTTACTGGAGAGATGCCTCACTCATGTCTTCTCTTTCCTAAGCTCACATGATGACTGCTATCTCATGATAATTCCCAGAATTCTCCTTGCCTACTAGTCCCACCTATCATCCTGCCTCATTGGCCACAGGGTTGTATTCATCAACCAATAAGAGAACATTTGTACAGAAGACATCCCCATCAAAACTGTACCACACTGAGCACAGCTTGAGTGAAGAGACATCAAGACCCACTGGCACAGTGACACACTTCTCTCAACAAGGCCACATCTACTCCTATAGAGCTATACCTGCTAATAGTGCCACTCCCTTGGGGGAACATTTTCTTCCAACTCACCATAAGTGAATATTGAATGCTTTATAACAGTTAACTGTATTGTTTGCCTATTTCACCATAATATTCTTACATCATGGAGTGGTGTAGATCTGAAGAAAACACCATTTGCCCCATGAACATTATCAAAATGCCAATGAGCAAGCAATGGGGAAAAGCTTGAGACAATCTCTGTTCCTTTTTTTCTATCTCTGCTGTGTGACAATAGTGATCTTGCAATGCTGTTATGTTAATAAGAATGTATTTTGCAGACACCATATATCTTTGAATCATGTGTGACTAGTTAATGGAGCTCAAGTGGTGTTACAGCCACAGTGGTCACCCTGAAAGTTACTGTAGTAGTCATAATAACATAAATGATCAAAGCACTCATTTGTTAGATGTTAGTTGATTTCTGGGGAATGGTTGAAGCTCCATATGTATCATTGAAAATACTGAAGTAATTCCATGGAGTAAAATATCATCCTATTTCAGAAGCAGCTATAGACAGGGGTTGTGCTTGAGACAGTAGTAATACTATGAATGAGATTGTAATGACAGCATTGCAAATGCCTGAGATGCTCTGTATAGGTATGGAACAAACTATGAATTTTCCTAAGTTCTGTACACAAACAAGAAACTTCTTAGTACCTAGATATTTTCTATTGATATTGTTCCTAAATCTTTGACTCATTGGAGTAAAAGAAATGCAGGGAAATCTGGCCACTGCCATTATTCTTGAATTACCTCTCATTTGGTTCATACTATTAGTAAGACTCTCAGCAAATACTCCCTGAGTGCTGACTAAGAGCACTTAGCAAGACAATGAAGATACAATATGGAGGCACTTCAGCTATGGACTACTTTAGGACCTCATAGAAAAGATTGACAGCAAAGTAAATAAATTATAACAGAGTATAATTATACATGATCTTCATACTGTGATAATTTTGTAATCTATACAGAGAAAAAAGGTACTTTTATTATGGTACTTATGACAAGGACAGAATATGTTTCAAATTAGTCTAATAAATTAAGGATATTAGTACTACATTTGTATATATAAGATTTCATTTTCTGTGTTAAAATAGTGTATTTTAGCTAGGGGAGGGGAAGGGGGCACACATATCTTTAGTCCCAGAATTCAGGAGGCAGAGGAATGCAGATCTCTAAGTTCAAAGGGAACGTGGTCTACCAAGCAAGTTCCAGGATGGCCAAGGCTACATAGAGAAACTCTATTTTTGAAAAACACACACACACACACACACACACACACACACTTAATTATTGTAAAATATATATGTCTGTAAGTATATATATATATGCTAGTATATATTGTATACATATAGTATATATGCATATATATACATATACGTTAATTTTTATCAATTCAAATGGAGGGTGATGACTATGAAATTTAGATAATGAGGTTTGAAGACAGGAGTTGGTAAAATAAAGTTCCTCAGGATGAAATTGCTTGTAAAATATAAGTAATTTTCTTAGTTACATCGAAAGATAGTTCTCTACATTCTATCATGCTGTGTTTTGCAAAGTTATTTTTTGAAGCAAAATCTCTAACCAAACAACTACACATTCCCTGTGAATACCTGAGAATTATATATCACAAAATCTCCCTTGGTGGTAGAATGTGAGATTTGTCCAACCCCTTTCCATTTTTTTGCTGGTTGTCAGATACTACAGCAACCTCAGAATATTATTTTATGACTGCACAATTGCAACAACTGTTCAGATCAGCTGTCTCTTCTGATTTTGCCAGCACATTCTTTGCCAATTTGCCCACCACTCCTCTCTCTGTCACTGGGTTCCTTGGGTTCAGTTCAGTGTTTAACTGTGGGTGTTTGTCTCTGCTTCCATCAGTCACTGGATGAAGGCTCCAGGATGGTTATAAACATCAAGTTCATTATCAGGAATGGGCATTTGAGGTGGTCTCTCCACTATTGATTAGCTTGCCAACTGGTGTCATCCCTTTAGATCACTAGAGGTCACACTGGTGCCTGATCTGTCTTCTAACCTATGATTCCCTCTTCCCTCTATCCTACCACCCACTCAACCTTCCTGTTCCCCCATGACCTACTCTCTCTTCCTCTTCTCCCCCTCTCTTCTTCCCAGCTCCCACTCCCCCAACCCCTCGCCATGTTCCCCATCTGTTCAGAAGATCTTACCTCATTCCTCTTCTCTTGGGTACCATGCATATCTCTTAGGTTCTTTCCTGTTTCAAGACTCTCTGTCAGTGTAAGTGCAGACTGGCACTATCCTGATCCATGTCTAAAATCCAGATATCAGTGAGTACATACCATGTTTCTCTTTTTGTGACTGGGTTACCTCACTCAGGATGGTAAAAATTCATGAGTGTAGCTCTTCAAAACTGTTATCTTTAAATGTGTTTCAAGATATTTCAACAGGACAATATTGTCTTCCAGACATGAGATTTAACTTTACCCAAATTACTACAGACAACTAAGGAATGCTAAGAGGGGCAAAATAATCTTCCTAAGAGAAGTGCACACCAATTAGTTATTCCATACCAGATTGGTCAGGCCTGAAATTATGTATATAGGTAACATCATGCAGACTTGATTAAAGTCAAATGGTTCTTTAGAACTAGGATTTCTTTGGGCTGTTTTGAAAATCTCCTGTTATTTTTAAATCTCAGTTTCTATGGTGTCAGAACTATTAAAACTTATTGTTCCCCGGAGTAGAAATGGCTTTGTTTTCTTACAGCCTATAGTGTGGTTTTAGTTCACAGTATTTTTCTTTGTTTATCACCTATGTGTGTTTTGTTGAATTTTCTTACATTCTTTCATGACTCTGATGCATTAAAAACTGACAAGATGTAACATGTTAAAGACATCCCACTCTAGTGATGACCCGTGTGGTATAGTTATAAAAATGGAAATACATCAATGCTTAAACATCTTCCAGTGTCCCTCACTGTAGCCTCTATGACTCATAATCAGTCTCTTCTCTCTTCTCAAATATCCCTTGCCTTTTCTCACCCATGAGTAACTATACTTTGTTCATACCCAAAATCTGTGCATTCTTCAGCCTTCGTGTTTCAAGGTGTAGATCAACATGTGGTTTTCCATTTCCCAGGAGCAGTTCTTAAGTTGCCCTCTTTCAAGTACCCATTACAAACTACACATAACTATTTCAACTTTTACAACACTGCTTTACTTTTATTGATCATGAAGGACAATTTCAGGGTATAATCCTAAGGTAACCAACAGTATGTGTCATGTTGGAGTGAATCCTGGTTATTACTTTTTTTCTGTATAATTATTACTAGTGGTTGCTTTCACATTTGAAAATTATGGCAACTATATGGCCATCCTAATTCTCAAATGTTTGAATGAATGAAAACAGAAGAAAGAGGAAGGTTTAGAGTAACTTGAAGTGGGAAAATGGAGCCTGGCAAATATCTAAACTATTATTTTTTTCTGCAATTAAATTTACTTGTGGACACTTGCATGGAAGCCAGGAATCAAAGGACCTTTAATCAAATGGAGGGTACAGAATGTTATCAAGGGAATTGACATAATCACATTTTGCCTTTTTACAAAAATCACACTGGTTCTAATTAGACAAATGGATTTGAGAGGGGCAAAATTACTTGCATTCATCCAAAATCAATCATCAAAAAGGATATGTTTTGTAAAATATTTTCATAGCGTTAAAAAACAAGAATTTTCTCATGCAAAAACCAAAGAAAATGTCTATTTCAAAATGTAGCTAGGGACAGTAACTCCAATGCATTGAATGTAAACACCAAGGTTTGCCAAGAATATTCAGAAATGCAGTTTTATCTTTATAATGACTGTGTTAAGTAAGCCATTAAAGTGATGTTATCATCATTTTCTTTAGATCAGACATGGACTGTCCAGGCTTAAGTGGTGTTTTAAAGACTACATGCACCAGAAGATCTAGTAAACTGTCGTGTGGCTTTCTGATTTCAGGGTTGATTCTTTTCGCAATAACACATCAGGACTGTCAGACTTTATGAGATGCTTCAATAAACTGATTCACTGAAAAATGCTGTACAAAATATAGTAGAATACCTACTGTGAAGTACAGTTACTACTGCTAAAATCACCTTCATAATTTTTATTATCAAAAACAATATCCTAAAAATTTATGAACCACAAAATCAACTTAAGCAATTTACTTACCAAAATAATTTGCTCCATTCTACATAAATCCAATTCAAAAAGTCAACACCCTCCAACCCCACTCCCATTTCAGGCGTTATTAAATTGAGAAGTAACTGATCTGACTCATTTGGTTGTCTATACTTATGAAGACCATCTTTTCATACCTTAAACTCCAGCACAAACTCACCCTGAAGATGTCTCATCTCATTGTCTTGCTGATGCTTATACTCACTGATAATTCAACTCTCTTTTCGTATCTCATCTTCTCTGATGTCATGTTCACAGCCCAGACCAGAGTAGACCAGCCTTGTTCTTCTTTATCATATTATATAAGAATTATGTTTACTTACTTTTCTGTCTGTATCACTGAATTGTGACTTCATTATGTGATTGATCCCTGGGGCTGGGAAGGAAGCCTAGTAACTTAAGTGTTTGTCAGATAAGCATGGGACCAACATCAGATCATCCAGAACCTTTATAAATGATCAGGCATTTCACTGAGGCTCATGGCTATCAAGCCTGGTGTACTCCAAGCCTTTAGAACTTGGTTTGTGTTTCAAAATTAACTGCTTCTCACCTCAAAAAAGAAGTATGCAAAGCAAGTACAAGAGTAGTGCAGGTCTACTGGTAAAAGTGTGTATGTCTCGAGGGTACTTCGATGCGACAGGCACATTTATTAAAAAAAAAAAAGCAGTTCCGATGTAACTACCCTACATATATGTACCATGTTGCTTATTAAATGAACACGCTTGTTAAATGCACAAGATTGTGCAAGGTATGAGAACCATTCCTACAAGTTATTGGTTCAGGAAGGCTGAAGGGTTCTCCAAAAACAACACAGACTGAAGCCATTGCCTTGGATTTCATATAATAACTACATGGTAAGATTCTGTTATTTTTTATTACATTTTTAAAATTAGAAACAAGTTTGTTTCACATGTCAATCCCAGCTCCCTCTCCCTCTCATCCTCCCGCCTCCCCAGCAGCCTCCCCCCAGCCTCCCACCCTTTCCCCACTCCCTTCCCCATAGGGGATATCCAGAGTCTGTCATTTCATTCAGGGCAGGGCCTAGACCCTCCCCCAAGTGTCCAGGCTGAGAGAGCATTGTGATATGGACACTGAAATCCATTTATATGATAGGGATAAAGACTGATCCACGGCCCAGGACCCCATAGATTGACCAGGCCTCTTCACTGACACCCACATTCAGGGGGTCTGAATCAGTCCCATTCTGGCCTCCCAGCTGTCGGTCTGGGGTCCAAGAGCTCTCCCTTGTTCAAGTCAGCTGTTTTTGTTGGGCTCACCAGCCCATTCTTTACCCCTTTGCTCGTAACTCCTCCCTCTCTGTCACTGATTTCCAGGGGTTCAGTTCAGTGTTTAGCTGTGGGTGTTTACCTCTGCTTTCATCAGTCACTGGATGAAGGTTCTAGGATGACATATAAGGTAGTTGTCAAACTCATTATCAGGGATGAGCAATTAAGGTAGTGTCTCCACTATTGCTTAGTTTGCCAATTGGTGCCATACTTGTAGATTGCTAGAGATCTCACTGGTACCAGATCTCTCCTTAAGCCTATAATGACTCCATTATGGTATTTTTCATCCTGTTCTCCCCTATTTTTCCTCAACTTAACCTTCTTCTTCCTCCCTGACCTCCTCTCTCCTTCTCTCCCTCTCCCACTCTTTTTTCCAGCTCCCAGGCCCTCCCTACCCAGCTCCCAATCTGCTCAGGAGATCTTGTCTCATTCCCCTTCTCTGGGATACCATGCATATCTCTCTTAGGTTCTTCCCTGTTTCCCAGACTCTCTGGCAGTGGGATTGTAGGCTGGCATTCCCCTGATCCATGTCTAAAATCCATATATGAATGAGTACATGCCATGTTTGCCTTTTTGTGACTTGGATACCTCACTCAGAATGGTTTCTTCTAGTGCTGTCCATTTGCCTCCAAATTTCAAGAGTCCATTGCTTTTTTCCACTGAGTACTCCATTGTGCAAATGTAGCACATTTTCTCTATCCACTCTTCAGTTGAGGAGCATCTAGGTTGCTTCAGGTTCTGCTATTACAAATAATTCTGTTATGAACATAGTGGAACAGACGTCCTTGTTGTATGAATGTGCATCTTTTGGATATAGGCCTAAGAGTGGAATTGCTGGGTCTTGCGGTAGACTGATTCCCATTTTCCTGAGGCATCTCCATACTGATTTCCAAAGTGGCTGTGTAGGAGCTGGCACTCCCACCAGCAATGGAGGAGTGTTCCCCTCTCTCCACATCCTGTCCAGCATAAATTGTCATTGGTGTTTTTGATTTTAGCCATTCTGACAGTAGTGAAATGATATCTCAGAGTTGTTTTGATTTACGTTTCCTTAATGGCTAAGGGTGGTGAGCACTTTACTCAAGTGTCTCTCAGCCATTGTAGACTCCTATATTGGGAATTCTCTATTTAGTTCTGTAGCCCTTTTTTTCGAGACAGGGTTTCTCTGTGGCTTTGGAGGCTGTCCTGGAACTAGTTAGATTAGAGATGGATGGGAAAGTGTAATGTGAACATGAATTATCTTAACACTTCTTTAAATCCAGGTTATTCATCTTTATTTATTATGAATACCGCTTCAGGGTTACTCTGAAATTTGACTCCTTTTTATACCCTTTAAACAATAATAACAAAAAAATATTAACTGAATCTATACTTTAATGATATTTATAAGCAGCATTACCATATCTAAACAACTTTTACAAGGAAAGATAATTCATTTAATATTATATATGACACCTTCAGTTAGCAAGTGATGTCTTATTTAAGGAATATATCATTCTTCTACTGTAAAAGAAAATGTTTCTCAGTAAATATTTTCATATATTTTTAAGTTGACATTTCAGGTAGCCAAAGGCAGAAAATAGTGTTAGATTTTTCTGGTGACAATATTTGGTTTCATGACAATGTGTATTTAGGACATACTATATATATGGAGCCTGTGTTATGTGTTAACCAGTGTCACCTTTGTAAACTTTGTAAGTTTTCTATCACTTACGTTTTTTTTATGTTGTTTTCCCTTTGTTGGACTGGGTCAGTTTTTTTTCTAATTCCCTAGTATCCATCTGAGTTCTAGCTATATCAAATTATTAAAAATATATTTGTTGAAAATCAATAAGTGAAAGGACTATCCACAATGCTGTGTTCCTGCTTAAGTTTAGCTGAAGCTGTTGGTACACACCTTAAGTACTTTTCAGTTGCTACAATGCATGCATATCTGCTAGTCCTTCTGAAAAAAATATGTAAAGGCACAGTCAAGCCAGACACATTTTAGAGATAATGGTGGAATGTCTAGGTAAAAATATTTACTTCTGTCTTATACATATATGAAGTCACTTGAACCTGATGAGGTGTGTTCTGTGGCTGCCCTAAAGTGGGATCATTGCCTGTCTTAATGTGAATTCTCATCATTGGCTTCAGTTGTCTATGATGGACAATCTCAGAATAGTAAGCACTAAAAGAACTCAGTGAATTCCAAAAAATATTAAAATATGTTTTCTCTTTACAATTTTGTTCTGACAATTAAATATTTAATCTTTGGTATTTATTTACAAAAAAGCAACCATTGTTAATAAAAAAGCTCAGCATTTATATGAATTTTTGCTGCTTGCATGACACTATGAAATTCATTGTATATGCTTTCTCAATTAACCCTGAAAGACTATTCATTTAATAGGTACTGTTTTAATGCATTCAGTTGTTAAAATGAATGAATAACAGAGAGGCTCCTATACCCTATGTAGATGGAGCAGCTAGAAGATGATAGAGCTGACATCGGAGCTAGCTGAGGCTACTAGTCTAGGATAAAGCTTTTAGACCGCGTAAACAGGTACTGATCTTATCTCTGATAGTGTAGATCACCCGGCCCCTTCTACAAGCACATGTGAGCTACTCCATAAATCAGAATTCATACAATATATTGGACAGAACAAAGATTTTTGGCACAGGACAAACTTGGAATGAAATCACAATTCCCAGGTGGGTGTATTACTTACAGCCTGTGAAAGGTTGCTCAGATGACCTAATTGTTTTGAGCTAAGATTCAATGTCTTTTTTAAACATTTATTTGTTGGTAACACGGTTCCGTACTGTTGCTGTAGATGGAACTCAGAATGTAGATCAAGTCAGCAGTGAATTCTTAGTGATCCTTCTGCCTCTACCATGTCTGGCTTTTCCTCCCTCTGTTTCACTTTTTCTTTCCTGCCTTCCCCTCTTCCCTTTGTTTCTCACCTCTTTAATCTTCCTACAGCCTCCTCCTTTTCTTCCTTCCCCATCTTCTCTTCTTTCTCTCTCCTCTTTTCCTCTCCCTTTCTTTCTCATTTTTCGTTCCTCTCTCCTTCCTTCCTAATACCATTCTTCCCCCCCCCACATACACACAAATACACACACACAAACACATACATACATACATATGTTCACACACAAATACATACACACACAAACGCATGCATATATACAAACATACACACACACAAATACATACACAGAACAGATACAGAAGGTCATCATTTTCCTCTTTGTTTTAAAATAATGCCATTCCTGATAATGAACTTGATGTCTCTAACTATCCGGGAGCCTTCATCCTGGGACTGATGGAAGCAGAAGCAAACACACATCTAAGCACTGAACTGAACCCAAGGAACCCAGTGACAGAGAGAGAGGAATGATGAGCAAATTGGCAAAGAATGGGCTGGCAAAACCAGCAGAGACAGCTGATCTGAACAGGGGAGTGCTCTTAGACCCCAGACCGACAGTGGGGAGGCCAGAATGGGACTGATCTGGACCCCCCAAATGTGAGTGTCAGTGAGAAGGCCTGGACAACCTATGGGGCTCTGAGCTGTGGATCAGTGTCTATTCCTGGTATACAATCTGTCTTCATGTGCCTATAGCACAAAGAGAGATGCTCTCTCAGCCTGGACTCTTAGGGGAGTGCCTTGACCCTACCAAGAGTAAAATGATAGACTCTAGACATCCCCTATGTGGAAGTATGTGGCAATAGGGTGGGAGGGAGGGTGGAAGGGGAGTGCGGGAGGAGGGGAGGGAGAGGGAACTGGGATTGACATGTAAAACAAGCTATTTAAAATTAAAAAAAAACTAACGGAAAAAAATAAATAAAACAAGATAGCAAAAATAAAATAAAATAAAATAAAATAAAATAATGCATTCATAATTAATGAATGCAAAACAAAGTACATACAGGATTTTTAAAAGTTCATTGATTAAAATCGAATGGAATAAACTAAATTATTTTAGTTTTAGTGTATTTCCCATTTTTATTTTTGTATGAACTGAACCCTGAGATAAATATGTTTCATGTGGCTAGTAATCATATACATATGCTATATTAAATTACTCAGTGACTGTCTCTGTCATCCAGTTATGTATTCAGGAGAAACACATGCAGATGTCCATGTAAATCCTCAGACACTTATATCTAAATATTCACGGAAGTTTCATTTGTAATCTTAGTAGAATGGGACGCCCAAATTTATATCAGCTGATTCTCTTGGCTAAATAAAATTTGAACCTCTCTATACATTGAAATATTATTAAATTCCAGAAAGAAATAGAGTATTAACACAGCAAACATCATTCACCAGTCTCAAAATATGCATAGCCAATGATTGAGGCTAGACAAAACAAGTTCAAGTTCATAGTTTATAATTGAACGCATGTAATACCAACCCATCACACAAATTATGTACAGTGGCAGGATGCTGCTTGAAGATGAGAAAAGACAGGAAAGTAAGATTTGAAGAGACTCACTAGCAAAAGTTCAGGTGATAGACATGCATCTTAGGTTAATTAAACTGGTACTGTCACAGGTGCTTACTGAGGTCAACAATTAGTAAATGACGCACTTTACACATATAGTTTGCTGTAAGTCAATCATAATTAGCAAAAGCATGAAAAATAAAAAGGCCTGTCCTTTATTTATCCCTGGTATATGAATAGATTTTGGGAGCTCATTCCACATAGAGGGATACTCTCTCAGCTTAGAACCTGCTGCAAATGATATGACATACTTTGAAGATCCCCCATGGAAGGCCTCACCCTCCCTGGGAAGCAGAAAAGGCATGGGATAGGGGTTTAGTGGGGAGCAGGGGAGGAGGGGAGAAGTGGAGGGAGAGGAAACTGGGATTGACATGTAAAACTCACTTTTCTCTAATTTAAATTTAAAAATCACATAAATAAATAAAATGCTCATTGTAATGTACTGTTTTTGTTTAATTCTCTCTTTTATATGTATAGATATTTTCCATTTCTTTGATAATTTATTTTTAAAGGGCATGTTTTCTTTATTATTTTTAAAAGCATTTATGTATTCCAGGAGGCAGGTACAGCATTAGTGTGTGTCTACATATGTCTGTAGTGCTTGTCTGGAATACATTGTTAGGATACATACTATAGGCTGCAACAACTGGCTTGACCTACTTTTCCCAGCAAGTGTAAATGGACAGAAAGTATAAAGATAGGATTGAAAAGGCTAATAAAATAAGAGTGAGGGTGACTATGTCCCCACCAGGTGACCTAGCTGTTGTGTGGTTAATTTTATTCTATGCCCTGCCTTCACCAGTTGTGGGACAAATTTCTTTTCTTTTCTTTATTAATTTAAACTAGAAACAAGGTTGCTTCACATGTCAATCCCAGATCCCTCTTCCTCTCTCTCCCCTCCTCCCGCGCCCTCCCACCAACCCCCCATCCCCTCTCCCTCAATCCCCACTCCTTTCCCCAGGGATGAATTTCTTAACTTTAAGTGTGAAGTCTAGCAAAACATGTAACTTCTTTCTGGAGTTATCTTTGATTTATATAATTCTCTTAGTCCTTCAGTGGTCTAACGCTGATAGTATTGGTACTGGTGCTGCTGCTACTGAAGTAGTTAATATTAGTATGTGTGTGTGTGTGTTCATATTAAGGACTCATAAGAAGTAGCATACATATTAGTGCTAATAATTTCTTACAGCATTTATTTTAGATCATAAAAATATCTGTTCATTGTATAACAGCAATAACTAGAATTATGATCATCATGTCAGTTTTTAATAGAAAAAAATGGAAAACATAAAGAAGAAAGCACACGTTAGTGGTAGCATTTGTGGGTGGCACAGGTAAATGTTTTCATTCATTATCAACTATACATCCATTGCCTCTAAACCTTCATGTATGTAATCTGTGCTCATTGATAACTATTGAGTATTTCCTTTTACAAATACCATCATGATGATTACTTATAGATGCATTGCAACATGCCACAAGATAAATTGTTTGAAAGGTTAAAACTATAACCCTAGAGAATTATGTTAAAAATAACCTGTACCCAAGCATTTATTTGTATGCACTACATCCTATTACTGGATGCTAATATTTTTTAAAAATTATTTATTATTAATATTTTCTTCATTCTTGGGAATTTCATGTACGCAATGAAATATGATCATTTGTTACCACCATTCTTCCACCTTCTGACACAGTTTTTGTATCCTCGCAACCAAAGTTCCTCCAACTAAAATTATGTCTTCTTTTAATAAGCCATTAAGTTACACCAGCTGGGGTTACTTGCACAGATCTATATAACATCAAGCCATCAATCTGCTATAAATGGGGAAGAGTTCTCCAGGCTCCACCTCTTATTAAGGGACTGTAAGCAGTAGGTATTTTCTGAAAGAGAGAATTGTTCTTTGTTTCAGGAGGTGACCACAGATCAGATTCCCATATTGTTTTTAAAATATGTATTTTAATTATTTTTAATCATGTGTGCATGTGTATGTCTTTGTATAGGTATGTACTTGTGAGTGAAGGTACCCAGAATTCGGAAGAGAAACTGAAATTACAGATAGTTATGAGCTACTGTAGTACTCATAATAGTAAATTTCGGGAACACAACTCTGGTCCTCTGCAAGAACAATACATACTCTTAACCACTGAGTTCTCTCTCCAGCCTCAAAAATTTTATTATTATAAATAACTTAAATGTGTTACCATAATTAGAAAGTTTTGGTCTGTTTTAGCAACTCAGAAGCACCATTTACTATCACTATCATGATTTTTAATTACTAAAATTCATTAGTTCAAACTTACTGAAAAAAACTAGTCTTTAAATAATTGTTTGCACATATCAATAATTTAATTTCTCTGTATAGAAGATTAATATGTTCAAGTAAATATTGATTTTAGATAGTATTGAACTCCAAGTTGCTTTGGGCCTTTTGATTAAGTGTTGTAAACTTTAAGGTTGGCAAAAGATATTTGAGTCATGTAAATTTGCCAGCACTTTTAAGTGTCTGATCATAACAGAACAAGGCAGGGGATCAGATAATCTCTCTTGATTATTTTGTTCTTGGACTGTATTCTACTTTACATACTTTATGTATTTTGTACATATTAGATCATTTAATTTTCCCTTTTCCTTTGGCAAAGGAATGTTAAGACATTCTATACTTGAAGAAACTAAAGTTCAGAGTGATTGACTTTTGTAACATCAGAGCCAGCCTGAGTTATAGGTGAGCTTTTACATAAAGTCTATATACTAGCAAAAGTCATTTCCTTCCAATACACATATCTTCATAAAGATCATTGGACATTTTAGTGCATCTCTGATAACCAGGAAGCAAAATGTTCTCTCCTTTTAAATAAATAATATTTGTTAGCAAATGTTGACTGCTGTTATTTGTCAAGTAACATTACAAGAGGCATTATGCCATTCATTCCTGCAAGTTCATTGATGATGTGTATGTATGTTAGTGTACCTAGCACATCAGTGAGCAAATGGAGCAGAGAGGTTAACTCGTCTGTGAACATAACTCACAGAGGAAGATGTAGGATTCAGGCCAGTTTTCTTGGGAGCCAGCACTATCAAAGCTTCCAGTACATTTTTCCTCTGAGATAATTACCCATGTAACAATATTACATAACATTAAGAATCAGGAGAGGGATCAAAAACAGATATTCTGGAGTAAAACTGCTGTTTCAGTGGAGGTTCTACCACCAATTGTGAAGCCCTATGCCAAGATGGCTGGCTTCTCTGTGTCTGAGTTTGTTTATAAAGTAGAGACAATGTTAGTAGCTACTGTATACACTTGCTACAGAAATAAGCATTTCCATAGTGTATAAAACAGTGTTTGCTATCTAGTTTCAATACATAAGGGTTTTTTTTGGTTGTTGTTTTTAAATAATTCAGTTTGAGTTCTGCCATTCCTCCCTCATTCTAGGAAACTGGCAATCTGAGGTGACCAGACGCATGCATCTATAGCATCCCTGCCCACAGTGATGCCCCAGCAAAGATCTGGGCCCCAGACTTCATAGTATCGTGTTTCTGTGAGATCTGCCTTGCCAGCTTTCCAAATTTAGCCATAAGTGGGTCACCTAAAAAAGTAATGCACTGTTTCCTCAAGTAACCTTTCGCTTATGTTAATTTTATATGAAGCATTGCTCACTGCGTCTCAGCACATTGTGAATTTCATGAGTCACTGCTTGGCAGATACGTGAGCAAAAAGCATCCTAGCAGGGCCATTGCTGTAGGTTCATTATCTGTCTCTATCTGATTCCCAGAGCAAAGCAAACCCACAGACTGAAAGAAGGGAATGGGTATTGATACTTTTTTTGGTAAGATCTTCAAGAAGGAATTTTGCCTTGAATGAGTTTGGCCACATCCCTAATACTGTTACTTAACAGGCAGTTGTCTCTTTGATGTGTTCTGGGATCTCACAGGAATTTGATTCTGGTCTTGCCTTTAAAGCCAGCATAGCCTTATTTTGACCATAGCTGGTTTAAAAATGCTTCTGAGGAACTGTCTTCAGTTTGGGGTCAGAGGGTTATTTTTTCAAGTCTGTACTAACATTTGAATCAGCTGCCATCAGCCTCTTCTGTGTCTACAAGGTTAAGGAATGTGTTCAGAGAACGTGGCTCTTAGAGTCCAATTTGATTTTTGCTGGAAGTAAAGAGCTAATCTCATCCTAGGGGACAAAGGATGTGGGATTACTGTGAAGCAAGGTCACTAATACTTTTTGAGGGTTTGCCACACCCAAGCATTATGTTGAACATTAGGTTAGTCAACCATAACCTCACTTCAATCATATCACATAACCATATGCTTCCTTGGGTATAAAAATCTGAAACCAGGTAATATTACGTGAAGATACTTTGATGAGGAAGTAGAATGTGGAATATAAATTCTCATTCATATAACTTTAGTGTGTGAATTTTCCACTGTAGGAATTCGTTTTACTTTAAAGAAAGGGAACATTGAGTTTATGATATCCTGTTTTTAAAATTTATTCTTCTCTCATATATTACATACTGACCCCAGTTTTACCTCCCTCCAGTCCTCCAACACTTGTTTCCCTCAGATCCACTCCTCCTGTTTCTCTTCAGAAAATAACAGGCTTCCCAGGAATATCAACAGAGCTTTGCATAGCCAGTTACAGTAAGACTAGGCACAAACCTTCAGTCATATCAAGGCTGAGTAATGCAATCCAGGAAGAGGAAACGGGTCTCAGAGTAGGCAAAAGAGTCAGAGACATCTCCCATTTCTGCTGTTAAGAGTCCCACAGGAAAAGCAAAGTACATAACATAAAGGACCTAGCTCAGACCCATGCAAGCTCCATAATTGTTGCTTCAGTCTCTGTGAGCACCTATGAGACCTGCTTAGTTGATGCTGTTTGTTGTGTTCTTATGGTGTCCTCCAACCCTCTGTCTCCCACAATCATTCCTCCCCCTCTTCTATGTGGTTCCCCAAGATCTGTCTACTGTTTGGCTCCTGTGGAGGGTCTTTGCATTTGCTCCTTATCAGTTGCTGGATGAAGCTCTCTAAGGACAATGTGTCTAGGCAACAATCTTTAAATATAGCAGCATATCATTAGGAATCATGGCATTGACTATTTTTGCCAGTTATGTTTTATACTATCTAGGTTTCTGATATTAGAATTTCTAATCATGGCCTTTAAGAATGAGAGGGTTTAACAATCCACAGTCATCATTTTATTGCAAACATTAACTATTGTGTCACCAAATAATCTTAGATTTCTTCATAAAACATCATGACAACCTGTTGTAGTTTATGCTTTGAATGTTAAGAATAACTTTCCATCTCCTTCACTGATTTTATATACATATATATACATATATATATATATATATATTCATGACTCCCATAGATGTGTACAATTAAAAGAATACCAAATGAAGAAGGTGGGCATTTCCTTTTCCTTTGTCTCAATTAAAAGAGTGACAAAAGAAGGTGGGAATTTCCTTTGCCTGTCTCACGAGGTAGAAGAAGCAGATACTTGTAGCTTGGTGAACTGAGATCTACATGTTATTTGTGTTGGGCACTCCATTGTAAATAATAACATCTCATTGTAGTAGTGGTCCAAAATACAGAAGAGATACTGTCATTCAGTAGATTGCCATAAGGACTCAAGAGATTATACCTCTTTCTTCATCCTTTGTACTAAGACATCTTGGTGACTTATTGTCGAAGTAAAAAAAATACACGTACTGTTTCATATTACTGACATATTTAAGAACACTTAAGAGAAAAAGGTCTCCTGGAGCAGGTAAAGAATTAAAATGTAGAGATAGTTTGGAGAGAAGTTAAATGATCTCAGGGATAGCACTTACAATGAAAATAGAATTTAGTGAATGCAGAAGGTCCTGTACAAATGAGGGTCTAGGGAAGGCAGAGGGTGGAAAGCTCCAGGGTTGGGTAAGGTTGAATGCCACACCATTCAAATGAAATCTTCTGCCATTGGTTCCTCCTGTGACCCCATCCTCTTGTCCTTGTTTCTATAGCAGGAGCAGAGAGGTCACTTGCTATTTTTTCCCCACAGACCTTGCATTATACCAGTGCAGCTGTTTCACTTGGGCATGGGAACAAGTATTTATCTTCTTGTCAACCTTGAGAAAGGAGCCTAGTTTTCACTTGTGTCACAATTACCACTTTCCTCCTGAATTAATTTTACTTTGTTTCTTGAAGAGTCCCAATTGTTTTAAAAGGTATGTAGAAGTGAGGTGATTTTAAAACAACATATATGTGCTTGCAATACCAGTTATTGAAAAAGAAGCAATAAATATAAAAGAGTGCAAGGAGGGGTACATGCAATAGCTTGAGGGGAAGAAAGGAAAGGGGGAAATAGTGTAGGAAATGTGTAAAGTATAGAGGCATATACAGAAAATTACTTATATTTGGAACATTTCTCTTCGGCTTTTGTTATTTTTCATTTATATTGCCTTTAGCATGTGTTATGCATATTTTGTGTATTTTGTTATTAGCATGCTTGAATATAATTCATCAACTTTTCCCTGGTTTATGCAACAAATACTCTTATAGTCATTTAAATGTATGCAGTTTTTTAATTGTTAGATATGAATTCTGGCTAATATTTTCATTATTCTCCTTTAGGTGGGGGCTGTCCTCTAAATATATTCTGATTTTGAAATGTGTAGGATTAATATTTTGTAAAACTCATCATTATTTTAGATGTATTTGAGTACCTGTTGTATTCTAGATTCTGTTCATAAAATAGCTTTGGATACCTAACCATTTTACTCAGAAAACAAAGCAGAAAATAATGACTGGCTTAAGAAAAGAACAAAAAGGCACAAAGAAGTTCAAGGAAAAGGTCACATGTGCCCAGCATGGTAGGGCAGGGTTTTTAGATCAGTGGTTCTCAGCCTGTGGGTCATGACCATTGGAAAACACATATTTCCAATGGTCTTAGGAACCCTCAACCATAAATTTTTTTCGTTGCTACATTGTAACTATAATTTTGCTACTGAGTGGTGTCTCAGTTCCTAAGACCATCAAAAATATGTTTTTTGCTGCATGTGACCCATAGGGTGAGAACTGCTGTTTTAGATGGAGACACAAGTTGAGCTAAGGATGGAGTAACAGAGTTAATAATTGTGTATAATCACAAGTACAGAGTTGAGAAAGAAAAGTATAATGAAAAGATAATGAAAAAGCCCTTTTTCAATGCATTTGGGAACCATATAAGGATAGTGTGGTTAAGAAGCATAAAAAGATAAACTGTAATCATTGGACAACAAATGTCTTATGAAAGGGTTTGAAAACATGTTTACATGATCATGAAAGAATCTGGCGCATTTTGCTGGCAGTAAGAGTGTGACAACCTGATTTTCCTATGCAAAGGCATATAGGCATAGATATTTACCAACCACAACAATGGGAATGAAAGCAGAACAACATCAATTCTTATCTATTAGATTAACAAAGACTTTTAAAGATTATAGTAAGACAGCTACTAGCACCTCAAATGTAAATTCTATGTAGTTACAAGATTATAACTTGGGATAAATTGGCAATATATCAGAACCCACATCTCTATTTAATATTTGTGTGCCCTTAACACCGCTAATTCTGCTTCTACAGTCATGTCCTAAAGTCTAACGGAAAAAGGTTCAAAGATGAACTTATTCAGTACCATCTTTGTGCAGTAGCACCATGCCGGTATTCTCTGTAACTTTCCACTTTGAGGATATGTGCGCCTGCAGAGAGCACTCATACATAATGTATACAATATTTTTGTCTGGTACTGTAGCATCGGCATCAACTGAAATGTTCATTAATTGGAGTGTCTTAAATGACGTATGGGCTAAACCTTGAAAAAGTGCTTAAACTTTTGGTTTTTCAAAAGGATCAATTATATATTTATGTGTTTGAATAATTATGTACTATTTGTTAAAAATCAACTAAAATGAATCATGTGTAGAAAGTTTGATCTCATTGACACAAAAAATAATTAATTTTTTTTTTTGGTTTTACAAGACAGGGCTTCTCTGGTTTGGAGGCTGTCGGTCCAGCCTGGCCTCGAACTCACAGAGATCCGCCTGCCTCTGCCTCCCGAGGGCTGGGATTAAAGGCATGCGCCACCAACGCCCGGCACAAAAAATAATTAATTTATATTGGCAAAAGTCATCAATAACACCATAAAGCAAATAGCTAAAATGATAACCAATTAGGAACTGAGGGAAACAATAAAATAATATTTCCTTTTACTTTAAATCATCCACATTTCTTGAATTAACAAATAATTCATGCATATGTGTGTGTTTAAAGTTCTAAAATTGCCACATTATCAATATCATTGTTTTCCTTGGGCATCTGAATGTGAATGACTTAAAATGAGGATGAAAGCAAGTAGGTCCTCTGAAATGGTTTTCTTGTTATTTGTTATGGAATTTTGTTTTGTTTTGTTTTTCAAGACAGCGTTTCTCTGTGTATCTTTGGAGTCTGTCTCAAACTCACAGAGATCCCCCTACCTCTGCCTCCTGATTGCTGGGACTAAAGGCGTGCGCCACCACCACCTGGCTAATATTGATCTTGTCCTTTTCCATTAGAATACTGTCTAAATGAAACTGCCATAAGCTAGTGGAACAAAGTAATTGCCAGTTGGATGGCTATTACAAGCTATTGTGTTTGAAATCACTTTCAAACACTTTGGCTTTATATGTAAACCTTTGCCTACTTTAGTTCCTGATAACTTCTCTACCTTCATTATCTTTACCCATCTCACCCCCGGCCAAGATCTCTGCACATTGTACTTTATTCAGCTACCTTACCACGTCCTTCTCTTTCATCTTCAGACCTTGACCCTATGTTACTCATACTGCTTTGAAAATTGGAGGTCTTTTTTTTTTCTTTTTCCTATTTATCCCTCAAGAACAAAACATTTGTATGCTTAGGGCATACTTGGGTTAAATGTTGGATTACTTGCTTAGTTGTTATGGAGATAAACAATTATTATGTGAAAGGTACTAGTGGTAGCTTCTGGTACATAGTAGTCATTCTTGTTCTAGTAATAAGAATGATCACATATATAGCTTGTTCATGTTAGAAAACTTACTTCATTGTAGAATGAGTTAGGTTTCATTGACTTATGATAATTGAGTTACATTTTATTGGTTCTGAAAAATGGAGATAATGAGAAATAAACATAACTCAAGTGTCAAGGATAATAAACCAGGAGATTAGGAAAGCAATTAAGAGGGGGAATAAAAAATTCTTAACCCGTAAGGATTATTTCATGGTATAGGACTAGTAGAGTTATTATATCCTTGCACAATCAAAGCTTTGTGTTGTAGGTAATGTATGTAGATTTATAGCTTCTTGTACAGATGAGCAAACTGAGAATTGTGAATAAAATGACTTGCTCTGTCTAGGTCATATTTAAGGAAAGGAAATATATTCCAAATTGAAAGTAAAGGTAACAAAAGTCATTTATTCACCTTTCAGAAATTACATAAAGAAGAGTGTCTTTGTATGGAATATCATTAACTATTTTGGGATGTAGAAAGGCCACAAGCTCTTTGGCATCTCCTGCTTATGTGTACAGAGGATGATAGAAACAACCTCAAGACAGAAAAACAAAAGATCCAGACATCTTCTGAGAATCCCACTGAGAGTGAGGAGGATTGTCAATGGGACCAGTTACAGCTTTCAAATGATGCTTCCCTTAACTTAGACCATTATGCTCTTACTTTTTTCTTACTTTCCCCTTAATTTCTTTTGAGATAGTCTAGACTTGAGATCCAATTTAGAATGTTCTATTTCCATCAGTCTGTTTATAAAAGAGCATTATCTAGTGCATGTCTGTCATCTAGCTCTGGAATTTACTTTCCTGTAAATTGTTTGGCACTTTTTCTTTTCTTCGTTGATTTTTCTGGGTAGCAGCCACTGTCTACTGTGAAGAAACACTGAATGAATTAATGTTTGAGGTGACAATTGTCAGTAGACTCAAAGGCTTTCTGTGAAGCGAATAACATGTTGAAGAAGCTGACTTTTAAAAGCAAAATAAAAAGTAAAACCAAAATGAGACTGTTCCAAAGCCTCAAGGTAATTATTTCCCCTACAAAGGACATAAAAAATAAAATCAAACGACACCTTCATCTTGGTGATAATAGGAAAATGCATTGTTTTAATAGTTGAAAGTGGTGACACTGGAGTAAATTTAGATAGAAATTACAATTGTAAGGTTTATGAGCTAAAAGAAAAGTTTAATGACAACCTGGTGAATCCTTTTTGCATCTGTCTTATTAAGAAACATATTTGAAAATGGAATGAAATTCTTAATAGCACAAGGTTTTTATTACTACCCTTACTTATTACTGCTTTTCTGTTACAGCTTTATGAGATTGGTTAAGTTATTTACAAGCTCCATCTATTTTTTTTTCTAATAGCAGAATGGAGAATTTGGGGAATTTTAGATATTTCATGGGGCCAATGAGATAATGCATACTAAATACCTGTTTAACTGTTTCATTGTGGCCCTTCTTTTTCTCTTACATCTCAGAGAATACTAAGAATTGAATTTGTTGTGTAATCAGCAGCTAACCATATCTATTCCCCCTTCCACTGGATTCCCAGGGTCCAAGCCACTGTATGACATCAAGAAATCATGCAATGATTCTTTGCATGAGTGAATGTCTGAATCTTAGTTTCCTGACATTTTTATTGGATCTGGGAGACGATTAAGACATCTGAATTTTAGACCTCTGAGGTGTATTCCACTCTTTTAACAAAGAATAAGCTGAAATATTAACTGATTATAAATACACATGTGATTACTATGTTAGTTTTATTGTAACGCTAATAAATACTGGATAAATGACTCTAGAAGACAAAGAGGCTTTGAGTTCACAGTTTCAGAGGCTTTGGTCAGTGGTTGAATGTTTTCATTGTTTGATCCTCAGTTGAGGCAAAACATCTTATTTTTGAGAAATTGCGGCAAAGGCTACTTACTTCCTTGTAGTTACAAGACAGAGACTGGGTTGGGGTAGGGAGCCTAAGCCAGGGACAAGGTACATGTCATAGTTAAGTTTCTATTGTATAACAAAATGTCATTACCAAAAGTAACTTGGAGATGATAAGGTTTGTTTCAGTTTATAGTTCCATATTGTAATTCATTATTGAAGAAAGCCAGGATAGGAACTCAAGGCAAGAACTGGAAGGAAGGAACTGAAGTAGAGGCCATAGAAGAATGCTGTTTACTGGCTTGATCCCTATGGTTTACACAGCCTGCTTTGGTACACAACACGGGAAAACATGCCCAGGGCTGGTCTTATCTCTTAAGAGACTTGTATCTTGCTACATAAATCATTGATCAAGAAGAAACGATGTACCAAAGACTTGTCTATAGGCTGATCTGGTGGGGACATTTTCTCAGTTTAAGGCTTTTCCTTTTGTAATTACTGTAGCTTGTGCATTTTGACATAAAATTAGCTATCACAATACCCTTCAGAGGCATACTTCCAGCAGCCCATTTCTTCTAATCATGCATACCATTTAAAGCATCTATCATTTCCCAAAATAGTGTCACCAGCTGGAAGTCAGAATTCTGTAGGTGAGCATTTATATTCAGACCACAACATTTATAAAGATGAACACACATTGCTTTTTGACTCATGGTTCCTAAGTGTGATTTTCATCTATTTTCTAGTAAAGATCTTTAAAAAGCATAAAGTATTATACTTTTCCAATATTCTAACTGTAGTAAAATATGGCCATTTAAGAGAATTTACATAATACCTTTAAAAAGCATTTTTCAGAATTTACTTATATAAACGTAGTCAAAATTTACGTGTACTGACTTAGGCACATTTGTGTAACATTGGCATAATTACTTAGTCACCAAGTATTCCTTCAAACCAATTAATTGATTGTCGAGATTCATTCTATAGATATAGCCAGTATTTCCTCTTTTTTAATTGTTTGACATTTAAGTAATTTCTAGCTTTTCTCTGTCACAAATAATAGTCTCTGAAACACTCCTACAAATAATTACTTATGTCATCTGATAACTTAAAATAAATTATTGGATATGAACTATTTGGGTCAAAGGTTAAGCCCATTTTAAAGCTGCCAAATGATAAATAGTAACAATGTATACTTCTTACCTGGAGACTTTAACTTAAAATTAATGTCGCTAGATTTGTTTTTAATGTACCTTACTCCCAAAATAACCTGTAAGCATCAACCATCATTTCTCATTATCTTTGTTTCATAATACATTCTGATTGCCTATGTACAATATACATAAAAATAAGAGTAGGGATAGCGGCTGCCAGGCGAGGGCCGGAGGCCAGGTCGGCCCGGCCAGGGCAAGGGTTCCTGGGCCGTTGAGGACCAGCGCTGAGCGACCACGTGAGTTGGAATCGAAGCCTCTTAAAATGGCAGATGATTTGGACTTCGAGACAGGAGATGCAGGGGCCTCAGCCACCTTCCCAATGCAATGCTCAGCATTACGTAAGAATGGTTTTGTGGTGCTCAAAGGCCGGCCATGTAAGATCGTCGAGATGTCTACTTCGAAGACTGGCAAGCATGGCCATGCCAAGGTCCACCTGGTTGGTATTGACATTTTTACTGGGAAGAAATATGAAGATATCTGCCCGTCAACTCATAATATGGATGTCCCCAACATCAAAAGGAATGACTTCCAGCTGATTGGCATCCAGGATAGGTACCTATCCCTGCTCCAGGACAGTGGGGAGGTACGAGAGGACCTTCGTCTGCCTGAGGGAGACCTTGGCAAGGAGATTGAGCAGAAGTATGACTGTGGAGAAGAGATCCTGATCACGGTGCTGTCTGCCATGACAGAGGAGGCAGCTGTTGCAATCAAGGCCATGGCAAAATAACTGGCTCCCAGGGTGGCGGTGGTGGCAGCAGTGATCCTTGAGCCTACAGAGGCCCCTCCCCCAGCTGGGTTCCACTCTGGCTGGGCCCTTGGCTGGACTCCTATACAATTTATTTGACGTTTTATTTTGGTTTTCCTCACCCCTTCAAACTGTCGGGGAGACCCTGCCCTTCACCTAGCTCCCTAGGCCAGGAATGAGGGAGCCATGGCCTTGGTGAAGCTACCTGTCTCTTCCTTCACAGCCCTGGTGGGGAAAAGGGAGTTGGGTATTGCTTGTGGTTTAGGTCCTCCACCTCCCCCTTTTTCTTTTTAATTCAATTTGGAATCAGAAAGCTGTGGATTCTGGCAAATGGTCTTGTGCCCTTCATCCCACTTATCCCTGGTCTGGTCCCCTGTTCTCCATAGTCTTTCAGCCCCAAGCACCACTTGTACAGACTGGGGACCAGCCCCATTCCCTGCCTGTGTCTCTTCCCAAACCCTTTTAGGGGTGGTGAGAAGAGGGGGGGAGCAGCCATGATCCCTCCTCAGGCATCTGAGAGGGCCTTGCCTCCACGGGCTTCACCCTTTCCTGCGGCTCTCTCTCCCTGACACATTTGTTAAAAATCAAACCTGAATAAAACTACAAGTTTAATATGAAAAAAAAGAGCAGGGATAGCTTCAGCATAGCAGAGTATCTTTGTATCCATCACCCAGTCATAAACAACTTACATGTTTAATGCAAATATTATTGACTATAAGACTTTTTAACTTCTGTGAAGCTTCTGTTCTAGTCACCTACACATTTCTTGAGCATTGGGGTCATGCAAAGTTTGTGAAATAAATGCTCTTCCATAACCTGATACCTTAATGAATATGGTGTCTCAGTTATAGTTTCGATTGCTGTGAAGAGACACCATGACCACAGCAACTCTTCTAAAGGAAAACATTTAATTGAGGTGGAATCCTACAGTTCAGTGGTTCAGCCCATTATCAACATGGCGGGGATCATGGTGGTGTGCACACAGAAATGTTGCTGGCTGGCTACATCTTGATGAGAAGAAGTGAACTGTGTATCACACTGAGTGAGACTTGAACATATATCAGATCTCAAAGCCCACCTCCACAGTGACACACTTCCTTCAACAAGACCATATGTACTTCAACAAAGCCACACCTCTCAATAGTGATACTCCCTTTGGAGGGGACTTTTTTTCAAACCACTACAAATCACAAACCTTAATTTTATTTTGCATGTTTCCCTAGTATGAAATTTTTTCTGTTGTTGATAAATAGCCAAGAATGCTAAGTTCAGGATGTCATTAAGGCTACTTAAATTCTGGGACAGTTAGGTTAAAATGTGGGATCTTGTTAGTAAATACTTGTTAGTATATATGTGCTGATCACCCTTTTTACCTTCATCAACAATGTATATAAATAATTGTATTTGGAAACAAATTGTTCTTTCTTTGGTCTCACTACCAGATTGTGTTTTGAAACAAATCTTAGCCTCATTAACCCTAAATTAATCTGTAGGAAATAACAACAATTCTATTCTTTCCATAGGTTTCAGGTAAAAAATGGGAGAGACGGATCATATGTTTTGCAAATGTCTGAGAAATTCTAAATAGCATTTCCTAGCCCAGAAAACTCTTTTGCCTTCAGTCTGGGGGATAAGATATCATGTTCTTTTCTTTATGAAAATAAAATATCTGAATGGAAGTATGGTATGACTAGGATGGAATAAACGGGTTTAAGACAGGCCCAGTGTCTGATGCTTATTAACAGAAAGAAAGCACAAGAGCAAGGAAAAACCGCAGCTTAGTTTTTCTAGAGAAAGTTGTCTATACTTAGATCATCCTTACCACAGAAGCAAAAATGAAGGAGGAGAATCATGTAGGTGGAGAGTTATGATTTTACTAGTCCTAGGGATAATATGGTGCAATAAATTCCGATTCAGCTATTTTTTTAAAGTAGTCAAAATACAGGCAGAGGCAGTTCGATGACTTACACAGGCTAATATTTTTGCTGTATTTTGGTTAGGCCTTGTACATAGAAACAGAGTCCTAGAATTAAGTACATTATTATAACTTTAGTGTCTCAACCATGATTGAAAATGTTATCACTCTGGGGGTTTAGAGAATACTGATTTCTGAACTATACCCATAAAGAATATGGCTTAACTGATAAATTATATTTTAATTTACACATCCATCTTTTATTTTCTATTTATCACGGTATTCTGATACGACAGTAAGATTGATTTGTGTCTAGTGAGAAGAGTATACAAATGCTGTATTCATTAATATAGTCTTAACCATTGTCACTGCTGGGAAACCAAGCACCAATAATACTCTGTATTGTTTTGGAGGCCTGTAGCACTAGAATTTCTACTTGATAAGCTATGCCTTCTGGGAGGGAAGTTATCTACCCATTAGGGGTACATCTGTTTTAACTCTTTTTAAAATTTCTTCTTTTAAAATAAAGATATGAAGTAGTTGGTTTTCTTAAGAATAGGTCATAGAATCTTAGTTTTAGTTACTTCTTCACCATTCCTCACCCTCTGCCCTAAACTCCCACGCCATCTGTGCTTAAACAATTTCATCTCCAGTGACGCTCCCTCCTGTCATATCATGTGTTCCCAACTACTTAAGCCCTCTTCCTCCCTTTTAATCACCCTAGCTTTTATGAATCCACAGAGTGAATTCAGCTTAGAGTGCTTGTAGAAACCAGGGAAGTGTGCTTTAAAAGAACCTTTTATTATGGAAATTTTCAAACATGCTGAAAGCAGAGAGAATGGACTAATCAGTCCCCATTTTCACATCCTTGTTTCATCTCTCCACCCCTTGCCACTTATTTAAATGTTTTCTTGCTAGAATAATTTAAATCATATCATTTTATTCTCCAAACAGTTCAGTGTGCTTTTCTAAAACATAAGTTTAATATAAGCAAAATATAATTATTGGACTGAGAAAAATGAGTAAATTAATGGACTAAGAAAAATGAGTATGTGAATACCTTCTGAAATTAGTCTCTGTTCAGTATTTCCCAAGGGTTTTCATATACCTTTGCTCACAGTCTGATGTAACTAGTGTCCATAAAGATAAATCTATAGTTTGTACTTATAACCTTAAATATCTCTGCCTTGTTTATCTTCATTTTTTACTGTCTGAACTCTAAAGGGAGTCATGTACAAGATGATTTCTCACATTGAATATGGCTAGGGCTGTTCCAGTGTTCTCATTTAGTTTGTTCCTTTACTTTCCCTGTCCTTCTTCCTGTAATTTGCTAGAAATGGAGATGAGCTGAATTTCACTGAATGGTTTTCTGTTTTGTTATTGCTGTTTTTTTTTTCTTTTTGGCAGTACTAGATTCTTAAAGAAGACAATGTCATTTGTCATTTATTGTTGCTCTCATTTTAAAAGTATACTCATAGTATCAGCATAACCATCTGTTATGACGTTCAAAGGTAAGATATTACAGGGAGATTTATCTGAATTAACTCTGTTACTACCCTCATGGTTCATGACTCCCAAGGTCAATATATCTATGCTTTTCTTCAAAATTATATGAATTTTATAGATAGTACCAAAACTAGAGGTTGGAGGTGGGTACGTTCATTACATCATCAACATCTTATTATTCCCACGTCCACCAATCTCATTCCCATCTGAAAGAGATATTTGACAGAAGATTTATTTCCCTTATTGTAGAACCCAGTTAGATGGAAATGGACTGACTTTAAAGAAAGGCAGTTTATTTATTTATTGCAAAAGAAAGATATTTATGTAAAGACTGATAATAATGAAGAAAATTATAAGCCCTGACTATCTTCACCTTACACTATAACTCACACTTACACTTACACACGTACACTTCTTTCCATACTTCAAAGAGTTAGTCTGTCATTATCACTGACCTTTTATTGGCCAGCTTATTCCTATTACATGGAAAGTCTTCCAACAATATATTCAAATATTCATTTCAAATGAACCATGGTAAGCGATGGATTTCATATAACTGACACTTAATTATGTAGTTTAATCTTTTGGGATCTAGAGATTCTCTCAGTGAAAAATGTGATTTAGAGAGTGGCAGGATTACATTTAATACTTGAAATGGTTTGAGAGCTTCTGGTGGATATGCATCCATGAAGAACAACATATATACCCTCAACTGCTGTACACTCCTTCTATCAAAAAATGTCAGTTATTAGGGACAATCAATATTTCCTTAAGCTTGTCTGAGTATTATATACACAGGTGACACTACTTAGTCATATGAACATATCCAAGCTGGCTTTTCTTCCCATAATTGAAAGATACTTATAATGTTTGTTTCTCTCCTAATATAATCCAATGATATCTTTATATGGAGAGAAAATAATAAAACACCAGTCATTTCTTTCATAAAATTTGAGTAATGTTTCTCAATAACTTATCTATTTTCCCACATTGATATACCTTTAACTCTCAAGGCACTACAGTTTTACTACGTTTGTTTTAGTATAATTCTCTATTCTTTAGTATCTACTTATCTAAAAGTACCAATAATTTCTTTACAATTAAGCATAAAAGTATAACCAGTTTACATCTCCTTGCATCAAAACTAGCATTCAACCTGTGACTTAAATAAAACCAAGAAAATAATTAAAATATTTGAATCCTTGTGTTTCATTGCTTTTTTGTGTATTCATTTATGGCTAAAGAAACCACTTCAAGCATCCATTGACCAATATGAATAAAGTAATAAGCCAAAAAGCTAACACATAAAATCATTAACAATTTAAGTCAAGAATATTGTTGACCCGTCACAATGCTAGCCTTCAGAGCCAGGCAGCCGCTCGTGTGTCTGTGTGTCTCTCCCATTGCATTGAATAGGAACAGAATAAACTGCATTGCTACTTGTTTCATTAAAACAAACAAAACAAAACAAAAACTTTTCTTCAATAGCTTTACCTCTCATGATGTCTCTGACATCATCTAAAACTTTTATGATGGCACTATGAGTGACACTTCAAATTTTTTGTATCGAAGGTGTATAGACAAGACAATTTCAATGTCCCTTAAAATAACTAAAATGAGTGTCTTTTTACAGAACTTGGCTGTGAATTTTTAATGGCCTACATTTTATGATCTATTTTTTTCCATGAAGTGTTATCTGTAGGATTCCAAATAACTTTTGGAGCAGCAGTTTATTTATGTTTTGGAAATGTGACCAAGAGTCCTAATTTGGAGGCTTACTTTAAAAGCAGAAAAAGATTACCTGATTTTCATGCTTTGCTGAAAAAATAGTCCCATATGCCTAGTTGTATCCATGGAAACTTGCAACTGTCTGGTAATTGCAATGGACTACAAATTGGTCTACATCACAGGTATATCTACCTCTGGTCTATCATTGTTGTCAAAATGCTCTTTCTAGTACAAATATGTATTTTTATATGTCTTCTTGCCCAACTCTGTGCAAGCCATTCAAAGCTCTTAAATTTGTGGTCCACTCTAATTTTCCAGATTCATGCTGTTTCCATCCCTCCAGATATAATTTCTTCTGTATTCCTCCTAGTATGTGATTTTTAAAAATGTATTTACTTTGTGTATATGGGTATGATGTCTGCACATCTGCCTGACATTTATGTGCATGTAGTGATTGTGGATACACTAAGAGAGAATTGGATCACCGGGATTGGAGGTTGTGAGTCACAGTGTGGGTGCTGGAAATTGAACCAGAGTCCTCTGGGAAAGAAGCCAGTGTTCCTGACCACTGAGAAGACTCTCCTGCCCTCTGTGCTATTTTGTTAAGCCACATTCTCTTATGTTTGCCATATTTTTCCTACTAAATTCCCCACCCATCTTTGAAAAGAAGTTCTTGGACATACTATTTGTTAACATCTCAGTTGTAGCAATTGCCTCTCTTTATGCATACAGACAGAGAGAATATGCTGAAAATGTGTGAGCCATGATTCAGTGATGACTTAGAGTATCAAGAGTATTCTCTTGCTTTTGTTTGAGGCTATCAATAGATAACACATACCTGAGAAAATCAAATCCACTCTCAAGTAAGCTGTGTGGTTCTCACGAGGCCTGAAGTAATGAACCATGTTCTTTCCAGGGTTTGTTGTTGTTGTTCATTTGTTTGTTTGGTTATGTATCCCTCCTCCAGCTCTTCTTTTTGTATTCTGCAAATATGACCCAGTTTTTCTTTTTTAATGAAATAAAAGCTGTGTGAAACTATTCTTCTTCTAAGCACCTGACATATTTGTGTTCCTGTTATTTCTTAATATCTTGAAGAAAAACAGCAAAAATAAGTCTGTATTGGTATCTTTTGGTGAAATCAATAGGGGGTTTGTCAGGAAGTGTTAAGAATTCAGATATGTTTAGATAGTGGTGCAATAAAGAATTGGATAAACATAGTTATGTTTGTGAAATGGTCACTCAGTTGTAAACATGTATGTCACTGCCAGAGAAGAGATGATAACCTCCATAACTAAATTGACATTTCTATTCGCTTCTTCATTGTGCATGCCTTAACTTAGTGAGTTCTGGAATATTCCTTCATCACAAACCTGAGAATCTGCTCACAGGCATCACCATGACTCATTGAACCCTTATGCTTAATGAGTCTCAGTTACTCCTGTGACTCCATGGGGAGTTTTGCAATTACTTCAGCTTGAGTCTTACTTCATGATAGTCTGATTTTTATAAATTTTGGGTATGACCTTGTTGATGAGATTTATAAATCTACCCAAGTAACTTTACGCTCAACCAAAACTGACAGTTGCAGCACATCTCTAAATCTACAGCTAGTTCATCATTTCATTGTTCTAAGAATGAAGTTTTGAAGACAAAGAATTAAATAAGTAGCCGAGGATAGTGACCTGATCCTACATTTAATTCCCACTGCTACAAAAAGTATAGGTTTTATTGTATAGTAAGGATTGCTAATATATTAAAACCTATACACAATATATTCTAAAGTATGACAGGTTTTGTGACAAACATCTGTGGGATACTTAGAGGTACAAGAAAAGTCCTTATCAATTCCATCTAATTAATTGGGATTGATAAAGAGTTTGTGGTGATTCTGTTGGATAATTTGCCAGGGGAATAAGTCTGCTGTTTGAGAAAGAGTGTATTAGGTGAATGGTCTGGGGATGAAATAAACCATTAAGATCACTGGAAGTGACACAAATTAACAGTGGAAGCTCTTGGTAGAGAAACTTGGAATTACACACAATTCGAATCAGAGCAGTACATGATGAAACTTCTATGTTTTGCAAATCTCTTCTTTCCCTATTTGCTCTTCTCAGAAAGCCCATTCTTATCCATGTTCTACCATTGATTATCATAGATCTTTAAGGTTCTGATTTTTTACCTTTACATTTATTCAGTGCGTATGTTAGAGGAACTCTGTACCTCACTACCTGTGAGGAGGTCACAGGATAAGTATCATCTCCTTCTGTGTTGGTATGTGGTTTCTGGGGATTGAACTCAGGGCCTCCAGCTTGGCAGTAAGGGCTTTTACTTACTTTGCCATTTTGTGAGCCCTATTAGATTTTCAAATTTCTATTATTACTTGGTTAAGTAATATACAATATCAATTTCCTCCTTCTAAGATTACATATGCATTAGAAAAGGACTTGTGTTTATCCAGATACACATATCTAAGGCTCTGTTAAGTAGAGATGCCCATCTGTTGAGTGAGTGCTACAGCAGTTGAAGGTAATGAACATCCCATGTATTCAAGAGCAGCAGTTTGTCACTGCCTTCAATCACAGAGATTGAAATTATGTTTTCCCATTTTCTCTTATAAACCATCACCTCCCATTGCCAGAATACAAGGAAGCAAATATTTACAAGACAATGTTTAATTTTTTTAGTTACTATGGATACTGGCAGATTAATTTGTCAATGTGTGCTTACTCAGTGCCTCCCTGTTCTAGTGCAAAGGGTGAAAGATTGAGCTCTTAGGAATTTTACAAAGTTCAAGATGTGTCTCCTCACCTCAGAGCTTGTATAATTGGAAGAAAGGAAGTACCAAACACCAATGACATCTTAAGAACACAGAAACAAAAATGTGCTAAGTATCTTAAGATTTTAGGAATAATAGGTTCTCCTGGGGCAAGTTGGACAGGGATAATCATGGCAAATTTTCTGCTGTCACCACATTTAGATGGTAATTTGGAATCTAATCCCAATTGGACACCGTTCATTACACACTAATTACTATTTGCCCTGAAGTGGTTGTTGTGTGCAAGCGGAGGTTTAGAGACAACTCTAGATGCTTTCCAAGACCCTTCTGGGGGGTGGAGAGTGGGAGCAACTACGCTGCCTTGATAAGTAGTCAGCTTGCATTCTTGTTCATCTTTTCAGAATCTTTTGATAGGTGAACACCTCCAAAGTGCATGCTTGGTATGACATTGACTCTATACACACATTAGAAACAGCTAAAAAAAACCATATTCTTGCTAGTAAATTTTGCAACATGCTTATGTCTGAGTGTGGAAGTATGGATTCATACCTCTACAGGTGCATTTTAAATTTCATTTTCACAGTTGATTTCTGTGTACATTACTCATTTTACAGTTGCTCTATCCATATAATTGAGTTCTAACAGTCGTACTGGTGTGTCATGAGGTGACACAAAATTATTAAGATATGTTCCCTGTTCTTAAAACTTCAGTATCCATATATATATATATTTAATTATAGAACAAGTCAATGAATATTATTAAAGAATAATCTCAACACAGATAAACAAATGCACATTAAGTACCATACTTTTTTGTCATTTTTCTAACTGCTAGTATTAAGTCCTCATGCAGGTGAGACTTTGTCTTTCTGCAGTCCCTGGCACTGTGCAGACATTTTAAGTTTCTACAGTATTGATTTCACAGGATTCAGCATCTCTGCTGACCAAGTAACACCACGCAGTATGCTCCACAAAGACCAGGTTATATAGCTTCAGCCTCCATAGTGGGTTTTGGTCTCAAGCTTTTCCACCTCATTGACATATATGAAATTCATCTTTTGGAGTCAGAAAGCCTAGTCTCTAGGACTGAGCTTCTCTGTGGGAACTTCCTGAGCACTTCTGTAGCTTTGTTGTCTCTCCAATTCCCACAGACCTCTATTTTCTCCTGAAGTCCCTGAAGTCTCTTCTATCTAATTTCCAGCATACAGAGACAGTACTCTTTTTTCTGTGTCTTCCACCTATAATGCACAGCCGCTCCACCCACCCCCTCTAAAATCAAGGCACTGAGAAGAATGTTCCCAAAGGGAATTCAGAGCAGGTGACTTTAGGTTAATTCTGTTTTCTGCTTTCTCAGGATCCAGAGGCAAGAAATAAAGAAGAAACAGGGGGAGGGGAAGATGTAGCCTTGCATGAAGATCACTACCATCCAGACACCATCCATCATAGAAATACAAGGAACACAAAAGAATAAGTGACTTGCTCTACAATGGAGATTTGGGGAGGTACAAACAGAAGGTGATGCCAGGTTGTCTGTGGAGGACTATTAGGAGTTGCAGATTATTTTGAATGAGGGCAAAGTGTAGTGATATACATAGAAGAATGGAGTTGCATCTTCTTATTCTCTATTGCTTTTTGATAACCATAGACACTCTATAAACACTATCTAAAATAGAGAGGAGGAATTGTGAAGCTATTTCTGGAATGACAATTGGTTTAATGAGTCCAAAACAGTGTATGTTGTGGTGGATGGGTAGAGAGAAACATATCTAGGTTCAGAGAGTCACAAAGCAGTGGGGCCACATAGGTCATCCCAAAATATTTGAACCTTTTTTAATGAGCCATGAGGGAGATTTAAATGTTTTAAATCAATGTGTGGCATTGTTAAAAGAGAAGATACTCTGGAAAAGGGAGTGGCAAAATCAAGTTTGGTATCAATTACCTTGATGGTCTGTAAGAAGAGAATAAAGTTGTAGGGGTCTTGAGGAAAATTATTTTTATATATTTACAAAAGGACAATTGACTTTTCTACCAGTCAGAACAAAGATAAATATCAAAAGTTGCATAATTCAATGGATCTGGATTTGTACTGCATTCCTTAGAATCATAGGGGCAGAAGTCAAATCCTAGGAGGGAGTTTGCCAAACATCACAAGAATGAATCTGATTCAGGAATGAACCTACAGATTCAGTCAAGGTTGAAACTTGGTTGGAGCAAGTCAGTTGTCAGATGTACTGGAAACATTTAAATGTTTCCATTTAATGCCAGAACTGTCTTTTTAAAGACTGAAATGAGAATAAAAACACATCTAGATCATGTCTAGAGTAAATTTTATTTTGTATGTGAAAATGAAACTTTAAAAGAAAAAATAAGAGGCAAGG
The DNA here is from genome assembly GCF_017639785.1 of Mesocricetus auratus. Classification (NCBI taxonomy): domain Eukaryota; kingdom Metazoa; phylum Chordata; class Mammalia; order Rodentia; family Cricetidae; genus Mesocricetus; species Mesocricetus auratus. Next base: position 106,894,424 of record NW_024429182.1, on the reverse strand, counting down.
GAGAAAAGCATCTGTCTTGTTGTCTAGATATGTTACAAGTTTTGATTTACTATTTTAAGGAGAATAAACAATAACTAAGTAGTAGGCTTAATGAAAAATTCCCATTTTCTTGTAATATTTTAGACTACATAATTTGAACTTCATTGAATATCTTATATTAAATCACCCCCAGCCAGACATGGAAAGTACCACGCACATGTTCATGCATGCCCAAAGTGTGTGATCATGTGAAACACAGGAATTAATCGAGGTATGGTGATGCAATTAGAAGGCTATCAGCATATATTTTTATTCAGAGATTTCCCCCAATTAAACAATGACTTGGGGAGTTGGGGTGGGGGTTGGGCATGACTAGTGACAGACTCACTTCCTTTCAGAGGTAACACATAATCCAAAAGAAAAAATTAAGGGTGTTCCAGCTCTGCAAATAAACTTCCTCCTGTTACATTCTGGGGAAGTGGCTAGGTAGACGATTTCTCCTCAGATGAACAGATAAAAGTGTACCGTCTGTGTGTGCAGCTCCAGAAGTAATATCTAGAATAGTGACCTGGGCTGAATCAATGATCAGTAAGGTATTGTAAGGTTGAAGTTATATTGAATAAAATTATTTTTTCAGATTTTATTAAAAAGCCTAAGAATGTCAATAATGAATAAAAACAATAAGGAAAATATCAGAGAAACACAAATTAAAAGGAAAATAACCTCAAGTATAACAGGAATCACACAAGTATAGTTAAATATTCCAGTTAAAAGGCAAAAATTGTTTTTGAATAATTTTCAAAAATCTAATATGTTATATGATAGATGAAATACATACATTTTAAGTACAAAGGTTTCAAAGTGAAATAATGTAAAAACATGAATAAATTAATTAATTAAAGGAAATGAAAACTGAGATGTAAATAGAAAAATAAATTAATTTTGAAGCATAGTGTATAATTAATGCTAATGAATAGTATGATATGATCATAATTTTTAATGAAAATATGGATTTGAATACACTTAAAATGTGCTTAACATAAAAACAAAGCAAGTAATATGTAGAGAGACACTATTGCTGCATCTAACATCCAGATGCCGAAGTATTAGGTATCCCTCACTTATGCCAAGAAATAAAAAATACATGATTTCTAGTACTATTATAGACTGTGAGAGTCCTATTTTTTCTTTGTGGTTCACTAACCATGAGTCCATGAAGAGGAAGGGGCAGAAGTAACAACAGAATCTTTGAATGACCTATGAACATAAAGGAGATAGTCCTCTAGGAGACAGACTTCAGTGAATCAGTTCAACTTCATTCTAGAGTATAAGGAATACATAGGATTAGGCAGCCTCAGGAAAACCCTAATTTACATTAAGGGCCATGATCTTATCACAAGGCTCCTAGCAGAAGTCTTAGTTATCATATGCGCATCAGGGGAGTCTTTTAGCAAGAATTGTGCAAAGGATCAAGCTAAAAGAGAAATCAGGCATCCGGCATTGAGAATTCTATATAAAATCAGTCTTCCAGTCCTAGGGATATTTTCCAGATAAGGGCAGGTGGAGAGCGGGAAGTTTTGCTAAGGAGGAAGAGAGTCTTTCATGCCAATGAACTTTTGGAAAAAGCTTCCAGGCCACTATAGAGTGCAACCTCTGACTAGCCAGCAAGGCATTCCAACAACAGACTAGTCTCATGTTAAATGAAAACAGTACAATTAATAATAATACCACATACAGTAGATGTTTAACTTCTGTGGAATGTAACAGCATGCAACCCTTTTAAAAGTTGACTGCCAAGGACTAAAAAAATGCAATAGCCTGCCATTTTTGCAAATTTAAATTCAATGTAATAGAGAGGACATTTCTTTAAAATTAACTATAGATTCTATGTGATTCCTATTTCAATTCCAACAAGATTTTTCGGAGTAGCTAGACAATATGAATAGATATGAATGGTGACAATAAAGGTTGTAAAATGTCCAGAGTACTCCAGAAGAGAACAGCTAGGGTGGGAAAGCTATTGTCTCACAAGATTCCAATTATTTCACTAGGTGATTCTCAATGAAGGCAATGAGGATTAAGAACTACACAAACCTATTATCTAATGAAACAGAGAACTTTGAAACAAGGCCACTAATCTTTCTATGCTTCAACAATTTATTATTAAAAAATAAAATCTGTCACAGTGATGCTCAACTATGACCCCAGCACTTGGGGATCCTGTCAGGATGGTCAGGACTTCACAGTCACCCTCAGCTTGAGAGGTGTATGCCCATCTTGGTTCTATGAGACTCAGTCTCACAAAAAGAAACAGCCAAAAATGAATTTAAAAACAACTGATTATACTATTTATCTCATAAAGTTATTAGTTAAACACTTAAAAGGTGTATCTGATACATGACATAAAAATTTGATAATTTCACAAGAACTTCATAAGTGACAGAAATGATATGGCAAAAACATTGAAGAAAAGAGGGCCAATTAATAAGCAACACCAAAGTAATCATCTATAATATGAAAAATTCTATTGACCTCTATTTTCTCATATACGTTGGCTAAAAACATTTTCAAAGAAACTAATGATATCTTTTAGAAGCTATCATTATGTGCTGGGTAGATGGCTCATTGGTTAAGAGCATGGACTGTTCTATGTACCTCAAGTTTGTCTTCTAGCCCCCTCTTCAAATGACTCACAATAACCTGTAACTCCAGCTCCAGATTTAGTACTCTCTCTATTCTCCATGGACACCCAGATCCACATGATGCATACATATAGAAATAGATAAAAACTGAAAACAAGTCTTTAAAAAACACAAAGAGCCGGGCATTGGTGGCGCATGCCTTTAATCCCAGCACTCGGGAGGCAGAGGCAAGCTGGTCTCTGTGAGTTCAAGATCAGCCAGTTCTACAGAGTGAGTTCCAGGACAGCCTCCAAAACAATACAGAGAAACCCTGTCTTTAAAAACCAAAAGAAAGAAAGAAAGAAGGAAGGAAGGAAAGAAGGAAGGAAGGAAGACTGTAAGCTGTAAAAGCCTGAGGACCAGGAAATGTGAAAGTGGAAAAATTAATCTTCTTCAAGAATGAGCTCTCTAATGGTTTATCCAATACCAAGTGGTCATCTTCACAATCATATACATAAAAGTAAAACTAAACAGACAGTACTGGTGGCATATATATATATAGATATATATATTTAGACGTGGGGGGGCAGTGTAGCCATAATTAAAGCAAAAGAGAATTGGGAAGATCTCAAGTTTGAGGCATGCCTAGGCTTCATAATTGAAAAAATTCAAAACATACAAACAAAGCATGAACTCTCCAAGGTTAATAAAATTAAAGTAAAATAAGGAAGGGAGGAAAGGAAGGAAGAAGGGAGGAGGGAGGAAGAGAGGAATGAAAGAAGCTACCACAGAGAAAGAATAAAATGGTCACTAGATTCCCAACCTCACACGCAATGTAGGAACACAAGTTAAGCTCAACTTCATTTTACACTCCCTTATATAAGCAAAACACAGGCTTTCTGGCCATGTCAAATATTACTAAGGTTAATTGTTTTACATTACTGTGCCTATAAACTTTCTGGGGGAAAACAAATTGACATCATTTGTCAAAAATGAATATTATGATTTAGAACTTCTCTCCCTAGTTATATTGCATGAAGCAATGTGAGTATGGTTTACTTCCTTAAGTAGTTTTATTTCTAAAGGAAGAAAGCAAAATAAAATCTGGAAACAACACACATACATATCAAACAGAGAGTAAAAGTATGATACATGAATTGTGTATATAACAGAACAGTGTGTGACATTAAAATGAATGAACATGTATGAGTCAGAAAAATGAGTAGAGAAAACAAGTCAAAATTGTGCATTGTGTGAAGAGCTACATAGATAAAATATCAGAGCAGAAAACATTCAATAATGCTTCAATAATGCATGCTTATTGTCCCAGATCTTCAATCAGCATTAATTTTATGGCTACATTCCAAAACTTTCCTTTACAATACACATATCCATTTGTATACACCAAGCCTTATGTGGTCAAAACTCTTAAGCCACATATACCTATAGATGTTAAGGTAAAAGTTCTTTCTGGTTTAACCGTTCAGACGTAGATGGACTTGTGAGGGCTTCTTCATTCATTGCTTTGCAGGTGCCTGTGAACTTCAGGCATGAGACACAGCTCCTCTTAACAGAGCAGTTGCTCATAGTGACATATCTTCTGCATCCGTGATAGCAGATGCTTTTAAAATCAACAGAGAGAAGGAGCAGTGGTGGGTGGAATTAGAAACAACTACTTATTCATATGCTGCTATGTGAAGCAGATCGACCATACTCCTTTCAGATATGCTTAAGAACTATCTATCTGAGCTGAAATTGAAATATCTGAGAGTATTAAACTGTTGTCCTTGGAAACTGCCAACCACCGGGATTTTGATTTTTAAGCAAAGCACAAACCCAGAAGATCATCTGGGCAGAATAGACCTTGAAAGGAAGCTTTAAGTTCCCCATCATTTATTGGGCTGAACATAAGCATCTTGTGAAGTTGACATCCTGTACTCTTGGCAGCATCTACCATGAGGCAGGAATGAAACAGAAGGAGGAGGACCCATGGTTCTCATCTAAACTGCTGAAGATACATATCTACCCTGCTCCACAAGGATGAACTGAGTATTCAATTCACATCACATTCTCTCAGTCAAAACAGTGTCTTTACATAGGAGAGAAGCTAGTCTTAATTTTAATGAAAACCCTTACCTGTTTAGCCAAAAGATTGTAAAATATTACCCCATAATTCTTTTGCAGATGGGATTCATTAATGGATATGTGTACATACAGTTATGCAATTGGTCCATCATTCATTTCCATCTTGTAAACTGTTGTACCGTTATTGTTTCTATTTATCATTGCACAAAACAATAAACTCTCTGAGTCTTTCAAAATATCGTTATCACCTGCAAGGTTAGTATAACTGTGTTGCCTGCTATCCAAGTCTCTGATTAACTTAATGAATCTCCCTAAAATATAATGCTTGCTACATTTCTTTTTTTACTGAATAGCCTACCTTGGATTCTGAATACTTATTCAATCAAACTCATCCTGTCAGACTGAAATTTAAAGCTGTGGTTCATCTCAATCCACTTTATCATAACAAGCCAGCCTTTTCTTTTTCCTCACTTTGAAAAGTTGCTGCTACTTGAAATGATGCCTAAATCATTTTTCCAACCAAAAAGTATAAGTTCTTGTAACTTTATACCAATTAAACTTGAATTAGGATAAAAATATCTATCACATTTTATACATTTATGCTTATCATTATTAATATTATTCTTATATTTATTCTTTGAAAATCTATACATGTATATAATAATGTGTGACCTACCATATTTTAAAATTAAAATTACCTTTGATGTAAGCAGCATTGATTTATGATTGTTGATGAATGGCTATTCTGAAGTTTTTATCTTCTCATTTCACTTTAGGGAAGAAAGTATTGACTTATTGTTAGAGGAAAAATCATGATAAGAATGATTCATAGAGGAAATAAATATAGTACATGGTGACGAGATTTTTCCCTAAGAAAGACATGGCTGCAAACAGGAGAATGTAATGGAGAGAAACCTGCCTTGTCAGACTTCCAAAGATGGAAGTCCTTTGCATTCAACTCATGGTTTACATCATGGGTCAAGAAAGAAACAGCTTTTAATGAAAGCATACTAATTGCAACTTCTCATAACTCCTTTCTGCAAAAGCAGCCTTTCTGTTCTCTAAATATTTACAAGATGAAGTAAAATGATGAATTCCATCATAAGAAAGGGGGTAAGCAGCTACAGACATGAATGGAGAGAGGGTGGTCTGTCTGTGGCTTTAAAACACACACTCCCACTGACTGGATTTTAGCACTGTAATAAACACCTGCTAGTTGGATACTGAACATCCCTTCCACAGAGCCTACATGATAGATAGCAAAAGCAATTTTCTGTACTTTGTAATGTGTGCTTTGTGGGCTGCAGTCAGCAACCAAATAAAAAAGAAGCACCTGACCTCTTAGCAGGTGACTCCTGGAGTGAACTGAAGTGAATTAGAGACCTGTGAACGACTTTGCTTACAGAGAATAAGAATGAAGTTGAGAACTAGGAACAACGGTTACTGCAAAGGAACACTCATGTCCAAATAGCTTCCTGTTTCTTTACATGTGTTTCTACAGTGGTTCAGTATTGCATGCTACAACAGGGCAAACTGAGCCCATTGACAGCTTGCTGACTTTTACTCCAGGCTAGAAGGTGTGTCACATTCATCCAGGCTCTTACGTTAAAAGGTTGCTCACTGTACCCCAGTTCATACAACACTTCTGAAGTGCTTTAATTCAGTCTTCTTTAAATTTTTCCATCACAGAACCAAAGACAGAACAGGAGGCATATATATCTCCAGGGACCTAGGTGTGAGGGTCATGCAGTGTGAGACCAGGACTGCAGAAACAAATTACAGAGGAGGCAATTAGTGTCATGATTGTTTTTCTCTGTAAACTCGCAGGCAGTCTTTATACTCCATGCTTTAGGATACTATTGCATTTGACTATACATTTGTCTCCAAACTTTAAGTGCATCGATGCTGCAGGAAATGTTCTGTGACTTAGTGAAACGGCTAGCACAGTATTGCCAATTCCAGCGTGTACTGATGGAAACACATCATTTGGTGGGTTCTTGAGGATCTTGGGTACTCACACTAGCACTCCATCTGCATCTCTGACCCAGTTCCTCCCACTGACTTCTAGAAGTCTGTCAAGTTATCTTCACTTAACTGTTCTAGAGGACCCCAGACTTCACATGCCAAAATTTTCTCATCTTTTCCCTCCTTGTCTTGCATTCTTCTGGTGAGTGACACCTTCCAGGCCCACAACGACTCCAGCCAGAAACTTGGGAATTATCCCAGCCATCTCATTCTCTATTGGCCCCCACATTCCATCAGCCACCAAGCCTGTCACGTATGCCTCCATCTGTTTTTCTCTCTACTGACTGACATTGTTTTAATTTAGTACTTTATCCTTTCATGTCTGAATTACATTTATAGCAATCGTTGAATCAGTCTCTCTGCCCCCTACTCCTCGACACTAATACACGGTTATTTATGACAGTCCTTTACTCTTTATCTACTCTGACTACCTAGTATAGCCAAGCTCATTACTCTACCATGAGCATTGTATCAATTAGCCCACAGATTCACCTTGCCAATAACCCCATTTCTAAGAGTATCAACAGTGTCACCACTTTTCATGCTTTGGGACCTTGCGCATATAATTTACCTTTGACTGCTTTTCTTTATTTTCTCGGTGGTTAATTAATATTAATACCTTATTTCAGTTTAAGAAAATATTGGATGAGAACATTTTCCTCCATTAACAAAACTTTCTGTAGTTTTTAAACCACTTCTTATATAAACTTTAATAGTGCATATTACTGGTTTTGAATTTTGAATGTTTGAGTAATGTCTAATTAAAAGAAAAATTCAGACTGCCAATATAGTTCATTGGGTTAAAGTAATTCCCATCAAGGCTGGTGACCTGAGTTTAGATTTTCATTGCTAAAAGGAGAGAAACAATAACCACAAGTTGTTCTCTGACCTCCCCTTGAGTTCCATGGCATATATGTACTCCCCCATACCACACAAAAATTAACAAATCAATTTATGTAATAAAAAATTAAGTGATATTTCTCTTTCATGATATGAATAGATTTGTATATATTTTTGGTGTACATTTCAAGTAAGAGAAGATATCTTTTTAGTATATAATCATACTATGAGAATATATCTCTAAGTATACTTTAAATCTGTATGTAAGATATATAACACAGGGCTAGGGATACAACAGTGATAGGGCTTGCATAGCGTGTTTGAGGCTATGAATTTTATACCAAATCCTTAAAAAATGTCTGGTATGTATTTTAATTTCCAAAAAAAGTAATACCAAGAAGAACATTTTACAAAAAAAGGTTCACTTAGCTGTATTCCATTTTGTTGAATTAAATGTACCCCCTCTGAGTTTATAGACACCCTATTGTTGCCTACAGTGCAGCACTTACTCTAAACTGCAATTGTTGCTTTCATCTCCATTCTGAATTTAACATTGGAAGTTGAACTCCATTTTTGTGTCTCAACATTGTGTCTAGTACATTATGGATATTTAAAAAGTACCAGATATTTGTTACCAATCTTTATAGAAATTGCTATCAGCACAATATTACCACCAGCAGAAAAGAAAAATATTGAAACACTTTTATGGTGCTATATGTTACAATAAACTGTATAGAATACACATACACATATAGTAATAATAATGAAAACCAAAAAAGATGGGTAACAAATATATTAGTGATAGTGAACAAATAACATTGTAACATCATAAATATATGCATATACACATAAGAATAAGGATGTAAAAATCATGTAGGGTATTTGTAATATTTGTACACATGAACTATCCATAAAATTATTTAATTCCTACATTCAGCCCTCTTAGCTGTTACTTCTACGTATCACCTGCTCCACATAATCTGCTCAGGCTCTGTCTTTGTGTTCTTCTTGTTCACACCATCAAATTGTATTGTGATGTTCACCAACCTCACTATCTGTATTTGATCGAACTTTCAGATTTCTGCTCATCCAGGCACATTTCTGAATCTACTAAAACCGAGAAGGAAAAAATAATTTTTGAATTCGTCTAATGCAGAGGAAGGAGCACAGATGGTCGGGAGGGGAATAACATCTATGATGTGCATTTGGGGAGGTAGAAGTAAATAATATTCATAATAAAGTGAATTGTGTAACATTCAGGAATAATATATACTGTAAATCAAACAATGTAAAAGCACAAAATGAAGGTGCTGAGATTAAAGAGATATTTAGAGTAGGTTTCATTGAGAAAGCAGATCAGAAACAAGAGCAAAATAGAGAGAAAGCCAGCTCTGTTAGAAGACTTGATGAAGCGTTAGACACACATAAAGGCATGTTAATAGGGAAAAAGACTGGGGTTTGTCACTAATGAAGTGTCAATCACACAATCAGATGATGAGCAGCAGGTTAGCTGGGAAGGGCCTTGCATTTGTGGACTTCCAATGTGGCCCCAGGTACACACCAATGTAACTTCTCCAGATTATCATGTTCCTGCGATCATTATAAACAGCAATCACATTTCTGGCAGAGAGAATAAGGGATTTAAAGCCACTCTTGAATTTATATAAAAATGAAGTAGACTTGCTTTTAAAATTCTAAAATGTGACTTTCAGAATGTATGTATGTAGCTAAAAGAGGAAGAAATGAAAGAGGTTAAGTGTTTGAATAGGTTAGGATTATTTAATTTTCTTTTAATATTTCATTTTTCTTTCCTGTGTTTGGTTTGCAAGCATGTGTGTATGCATGTTCACATACATAGGCTCACACATGTATGTGCAGGTACACAAGCACTTTGTGTATGTGTGTGCATGTGAAGGTGGCAGAATGACATTTAGAGATTTCCATAATCACATTCTTCCTTATATATGGGAACATTCTCTTAATCAGACCCACTAGTCTAGCTAGTCAGCCAGCTCTGGGGAATCCCCTGGCTCTGCCTTCTGCGTATTGGCATTATAGACTGGCCTAAGTCCCCACATAGCATGTAAATGGGTTCTTGGAATCTAAACTCTGGTCAGATTCTCATGCCTGCTTTTTATAAGCTGAACATTTTAACCACTGAGACATCTCCCTAGCCCAGGTTAGCACTGCTTTTGAAAAACGAAGAAACTAAAAAAGAATTTTCTTTTACTGCTTTCAGGGAATATTAGTCTAGGGATGGATTATGTACCTGTGACATCTTTCCCCAAACATAATTATGTTATGTAGCATTTAAAGCAGACATGGTTTTCTCTTCTCATTGATGAAATAAATCAGTTTCTGGATTGGTATCTGGCTTTTTCTAAATCCCAGTCTCTTTATACTCTATCAGATAGATTCCCTGCATCACACCTTTACCACATGCAGGGAGTCAGGGAAGGAGTGAGCCATGGAAATGAGCTGAATGGACAGTGAAAAAAATCAGCTGAAGTATTTTCCCCTCACTATTGAGTCACTATATGACCTTCAACAAGTTAAGCACCTTCATGGTTCTCATTTTCTTTCCTGTGAAATAAAAAAGTTGGTTGAATAGCAAACTGGGTGCCTCTCAGGTTATCCTATTGATGATTCTCTCAATGCAGTTGCTCTGAGTAATATCCATAGTCCTCCATTGTCCGTAAGTGTCTTTGTGAATGACTCAGAGTTTGCCAGCCTTGAACACGAAGATGACTCATTATCATAGCTAACATTTTCACAAAGAAGAGATACTAAAAGAATAATTCCCAGATTTGTGGGTTTCTTTTCCTCCCTGCAGCATCTGGCTTTCCTTTAATGACACAAATTTGGTTTTGTGTTAACAATCATCTGTTTGTTCCATGGGGATGTTTTTATTTCCATAAACATTTTCTAAAACTCAGAATAAATTTGAAGAACAGTATCTTGTGGCTTGAGCCTGGTTAGCCTTTCTTTTCAGTGGCATTCTCTTAAGTGCAACGTGTGCAGATGTATGAGTTCTTCATTTTTGTGGTACATCCACCAATGAAATTATTAATAAAAAACTGGCCATTTATGTAACACCATGAATTATTGTTAATGCTTTCCTGGAGGTTTATACTCTTTTCAATTCAATTTTATACATGTACTACAAATTTAAAAGTATTATCACTTAATGTTGAATAAGTCAGTAAAATTGTTAACAGTCTAATACTAGTTACAATTTAAGAAGTTTCATGACTCATAGAATTATCTTACACAGTTATGTATTATTTAGTGATACATAGTTTCTTCTTTTTCTGTGACTATAGAGACAACTTAGGGAAGAAAGGATTCATTTTGTCTTACATTTCAAATGGGGATATGGTCCACTATAATGGTGAAGACATAGCAAAAAATCAGGGATGGCAGGAACAGGAGTCTTGCTGATCACTCTGCATTCACATATTTTATCCACAAAACACAGCTCTAAGAAATGGCCTAGGAGAGAGTAATCATCGTTTTATACTTTTTGCATGTCAAATATGATACATAGCACTCTCAAGTGTCCCCTCACTCTTTTCTGACAGTTAAGATGTTTAGGGTGCGAAAGTTGGTTCAGATCTACTGATCATAGCCAGTCTTAGTGGATCTCATTTGAGGTTAATGAGTCCAATGAATCATAGCTGAGATAACTGCTCAAAGCTTGCCTTAGTTCCTTCTTTTCGAGCAGACTAACCTAAACTTGTTCACATGGTTCTGATGAAGAAGGAAGACCTTTGTGATATAGCTGCAAATTGCTAACACATCACTTTTGCTTCATTTCATTGGGTAAACAGCTTGCAAAGCATAACAATAAACTATATAGATAATGAGGCTTTATCTCTCAGTAAAATTACCATGACTTCTATAATGCTCACAAACAGAGACAAACATCTCCTTGCTTTCTGTGTGCTATTCTTTCAAAGTGGCCAGTAATAACATAAATCTGTACTATTTGGAGTTTTCATAAATGTGTGTGTGGCCTCATCTCACTATTAACAGAAGTGCTAACTGCTCTCTAATTTTAGCATGTATCTTTTAAATGTCAAAAGACAGATTTTCCTCCAACTCCCTTGCCTAGTCTTCAAGCTTTGAGTCACAAGAATAAATTTACTCTATGAAGAATTTGCCAGGAAAGAATAGAATAAAATGCAGAGGAAGTTTTTGACAACTTAATTTTGACACTTTTCTAGTCCAGTATATATCTAGCCAAGTAGGCAGTGAAATATATTTTCTAAATTGAGATGATCAAAAGAAGTAGAAAGGATAAAAGTTGTCCTTAGATGCAAAAGTAATGGAAATCCAGGCCCGGCCTAGTGTAAGACTCAGGAAAGATATTGACCTTAGAAAATGCACAGGATTCAGTACTGATCTTGCATGAAATGGAAGTAAAAATCAACATCAACATCTTTGTACTTACTGTGTGTCATGTGGTACCTACTGTGTGTCAGATACTGAACCATTGATCACTGGTGAAGACAATGCTAGCTTATCTTTCAAAAACCGTACACTTTATACAGGATGTATAGACTAAAGAAGAAATGTCTACAATTAAGTGAGAACATGGTTAGTCAAGTGTTCCAAGTACTATAGGTGAACCCAGCTGTGATGAACCAGACCTCTTGAAGGGAGACAGGAGGCTGAGCTGAATATTGAACAAGAGAAAATCACTTAAAGAAGTAGGAATACAACAATATAACCAATTCAATGAGATAGAGTAAAGATGACTGAGTTGAGAGAGGGATTATTAGCACTTGGGTGTATTTGGAAGCAAGGAAGCTAGTTAGGAGCTAGAATAATTCATGTATCATAGCACAAAATTTATCTGTGTTAAGCATGTTTAGATTATTAAGTTCTTAATGAATACTTAGCCATTATTTATAGCCTCATTCTATAGTTTAGCGCAATATTCATTCATCTGCCCAACACCCCACCTTGTCCACAGTGTGTTAAGAACAGGAAAGTTAACACAGCTGTTTAAACAGCTGACAGAAAACCAAAATAGCATAGCTTAACTACAGTCAAGTTCATTTCTCTCATACAGCTAAGCCCAGCTGCTTGTCTCGGGCTATGGTACCTCACAGGATTAGTTACCAAGTTCTCATCTTGCTCTTCTAGCACAGATGACTTCAGCCTTATGTGAACATTACAGAGCACAAAAGAACTGAGAAAATGGGCATCATATCTGTAGGAGAATGGTCTAGAAACTGACACAAAATATTTTTGTTTGTATTGTTTGGTTAAGACTAGCATAGAGTAACTTGAAGTCTGTCGGAAGCATAGCTCATTTGGGTTAACAATAATGGATAATAGTGTTAATTCTATAGCAGCAATGAAAAACGAGAAGGAATAAATAAGAGAGATATAAGGGAAATGACCAAGTTTTTAATATACTATACTTAGAAGTTCTTTACAACTCTCATTAAACAGTAGAAGACTTCAAACATGGTGAACCTGTTCTACACCATATGGGACTACTGAAAAGTGTTACCTTAGTAATTCTTTTAATTGTATTTTCATGCATCCTAATATTGTCTGAGTTCTATCATAGGTGAAATATTTTTTTGCTGTTTTGAGTTTGTATCTCCTGTATCTCAGATTGAACTTAAACTCAACTTTACCTGTAGCCAAGACTGACTTTGAATGCCTGATTACCTTGGCTCCCAAGCTCTAGGTCTCTAGGTCTACATCACCTCATTCAACTTCACTATAAAAGCAATTTCTTATTGTGTCTTTATTTACCCAAAACGTGTGGTGCTCTTAACATAACAAAAGAGAAAAGAAGGTGTTATGGCCCAATCCAGGCCATCTGTTAACATTTTATAAAATATGAACATTAAGAAGTTGTGTGTATCATTGAAGTCAGAAATTCAATATCCTTCATCAATCCTCACTAGCATTTAATTATAAATTTGAAATTCAGTTACATTCCATTACCAAACATTCCACCTAACATATATATATATATATATATATGATCATTCAACCACTGCCCTATTTTCTATTATAAATTGACTCAATTAATATTTATTGTGCTCTCTTTAAGCATTTGCATGATGCTCATTACTGGGAAATTATAAGAATGACTAAATAATAGCCTCTACTTTCAAAGAGCTCATATTATAGTGGAGAAATATTAAATTTGTTTGGAAAGTGCTACAAGATACTAAGAAAGTACAAAGAAAATTTGTTATTCCATCTATTAATGAGAAAGGCAATTAGAAGTTTTAATACTTGAACTCAGTCTTAAATATGAATAAGGGTCCACCAAGGAGTCATTAGCTACATCAGCAGTTTCTTTAAACCACTCAGCATTTTATATATCCAAATCCTAGTTAATCAATGTAAGTTCTCTCATTTTCCTAGGTGAAATCAGTTTTTCAGCTACATAGTAAGCATGCCACTGGAAACGTGCTGCTGCTATGCTCCCCTCCCCAGCAAGGATTTTCTGTGTTTCTCAGCACTAAGTGCTTATGTGCTTGAGGCTCTGAGCAACATCTGAGTTTCCAGCAGCTGTGTTTTGCATTGTCCTCATTTTGTATAATTAAGAAAAACAGGAAGCCAATCACTTAAGTAAAGCTGACCCTCTTCATTCTACAGACCCAAGCAAGGACTGCATCGGGATTTTTATAGCACACAGTTGACAAAATTTACCCTGTGATCCACTTGAAAGTAGAACAAGGTTAGAGGAACTGTGACGGCATAGTAGCCTTCCTCTTGAGTACAAACAGCTGTGTTTTTCTGAAACCACACAGTCAGATTTGACACGTTTCTCTTATATAATCAGTTATCGATTTGGTTTGCCGTGTTATGATACAGGCTTTCCTCTCACATTCTACGCACCAACTCAAATATTGGGAGCTGGTAGACATTTTACCTTACATTTTTAGTCTGCTGTGAAGCCAGATTTTTATCAACAGATTTTGCCCTTTAGTCTGTTAGACAAACAGAGAGAGCCATATTGCAAGGTACCAGGTGTGTGTGTGTGTGTGTGTGTGTGTGTGTGTCTGTGTGTGTGTGTGTGTGTGTCTGTGTCTGTGTGTGTATGTAAGAGTGAGAGGGAGGAGAATATGGGTTACTATTCAAAGGGAATACAAAATTTTTAAAAATTAGTTTATGTGTATACACATAGGAAGTAGTAGTTTTTGAGGAAGCCCTAAGCTTTTATTTGATTTTATTAAAAAGTAAAACCAGTTTCTATAAAAGATGTTATTCTGTTTCTACTTGAGTTTCATTTTCTTAGACACAAGAGAAGGACAATTATTTTGTCATATAAAACTTAACATATAAATAGTGGTTCTCTTAGTGATCAGAACTGTCCAGTTCAATAAAAGATTAATGTTTATTGAATAGGTCACATTTGTTGGTTATTATTGTTAGTAAAGGAGATGTGGAGATATTTAAAAAGGTAGTTTTTGTCCTTTAAGCATTTATTTCATTATGGGAGAAGTTGGCATGTGTTCAGTGAAAGGCAAACCCACAGTGTCATTTACACATGATCTGTGTTTCTTCTCATAAACACCTATTGTGGCTATACCTATGCATCACTGGTGTTGAGCATCAAATAACTATGTATTTAAACTCAGTCACACAGTCTTGATGTCCACTATTGCACTATATTTGACAGCCCTTGCCTTTAGCTAACAGAAACACATAGTAAGTATTTCGAGTGTAAGATGCCAATTGAGCCCTAATTCACATGCTTCAGCTGCTTTCACTACCATGGTGCCCAGACAACCTGGCTACAATTTCTGCTCTTAGTTTCTTCTCACAGAAATGAAAATTCTAGTGTTTTACAGTTTGAGTATTAGGATAAGTGTTTGAAATAGAACAAAGAACGTATTGAGGAATACTACGCTATTAAACTTGACATGGGGATGTAAGAGAAGTTGAAGAATATATCTCTAGGGGTATTTAAAAATAAAGAACAATTTTTCATGTTGGATAAAGTGGTCATATGTACTAAATTATCTTTAGAGGAAATTTCAGCCTTTGAAAACATAGCAATGCAATGTCTAATACTCTCACTAGGATGGGTGGAAACTGCAAACAAACCCAAGAATAATGATTAATTTTTATGACTTTCTGGTAGGGTGACCATAGTTCAAGGAGGTGGGACCAGATTGCTATGCCAGATACCCAACACAGATATTTGAGGAAATAAAAACCAACTGATTCATAGCCTTAGGAGGGACCCTAGATAATACTTTGTCTACACCATTTCACATTCAAGGAAAACTTGATACAATTTAAGGGATATTTAAAGCAAGAGATATTTTATACACTGTGAAGAGTGCTCTGTCTTGCTGTTCTTTCACAAATAGCCTCTTCTTTTTTTCAATTTCATCAAATAAAGAAATAGAAGACCCTTGAGTGGGACCTCTTAGTGATTGAAAGTCTTCCCTCAAGGACATTTGCAGTGTGTTTCAAACACTTCATAGAAACAAGTCCCACAGATACACTAGTCAAGATCCCTGCTGGTCCTTGTTGATAGGGAGTTTAGCCAGCTTTTATCCACAGATCTCATCATTTTTCTCTCATTGGCATACATAAAGTATTGACTCATCCATTCAAACATTCAATTATTATAAAATCCCCCCCCAAATATTCAGGAGTAGAGAACATTGAAACCACCCACTATTGTCACAGCGTGACTAGGCTCCTCTACAACATTTCCAATCTCCATCAAATAGTCTGCACATTCTTGTTACTGCATTAAATGTCACATTATTTCTTTCTGTTCATGTAGGTCTAAAGCAAATACAACAGAATGTAAGTGAGTGAGATTGCATGCTGTTATCTCTTCAATATGCTCAGCTTCGTTTTCATGTTTTCATTTGCAATCATTATATGATTAATATTAGTATCTGCAATGTTCCTAACAAGTGAGGAGATAGCAGAAAGCCACTGCTTTATCCTATTTTCCAAAATAAGAATTTGGTGATAAGGAAATCTCTACCAGAGAAAGCAAAATACATTTCTCTGCTCATACAGCCTCTTTCAGTCAGAGAAAAGACTGGGGTAGGGACTGTATTGTATCCATTATGATCTTCAGTTATCTTTCTAATTAGCTTTCTGGAAGTAAGAGCTAACTTTCAGCAGTTGCCAGAACAAGACTGACTTGATTGTCTGCCATTAACCTGCTTCAGTATGAAACACACAGTGTCTTCAGAAGTGTGTCTACCTTGCTTATGCTCTGAAACATTATGACCTTTGAAGTGAGCTCTTAGTACTGCTGTTTGAAAGTAGAATAGCGAGTTCTGGAGAAAGCATGATTTCTTCCAACTGGAAGGATTGTTGTCTAAATGTCAGTTGGTCTTTGCTTTTTTCTAATTATGTTGGAAAAAGGCCTCAAAAATGCCATGGCTTTTATGAAAACAATATTAACATACATATCAGAACAACATTAATCATGTGGCTCATTCATTCAAATTTGCCATCATCCTTCAACATTTAAGACAGCTCAATATCAGATGTGCCTGAAAGGTTTACAAGCGCCTCTGGATGCTCCCTCACTTAGCTAGTTGAGTTTATGGCATACTAGTCACTGTATCCAGCATCAGGAATGCAATCTGATCTTGTTTCAGTTTTTATATGCATCACACAAGGCACACTTAATTCAATGAAGATAAATCATGGTTTACAAAAGGTCAATAATAATTTCTTCTAGTGACTAAATTATAATAAGTAAAAATATTTTTAGTTATTATATTAGAGAAATACTTAGAATCAAAATTTAGTATAAGAGAGGACATATGTAGTTACTAGCTCCTTATTTAATAAGTGACATACACAATTTCCAAAGACATAATATAATTATACTCTTTTAAACATCAAGTAGTAGGGAGTATACTTAGATTGTTACATGTAGACTTGGGGAATTAGAACCGGAGTTAGTATTGTCAGGAGATCTAGGGAGTCATGAGAAGAGCTGTCATTGTTTCAGATTTAGAAGACCAGAATGTAGTCATTGCTCATCTAGTGACAGCCATTATGCCTAAGGAGATCATTCTGCAGACAGAAGATGCAGGGAAGGCATGTCTTAGAATCTGTTCAGGATGTAAGTTATTGATTCTTCACATAATTCTTGAATTTGCAACTTTATTAAAGTGGGCTTTTCTACCGTGCTTAGTAAAAATGAAGACAGAAACACAAGTACATGTCTTAAATTCACATGGATTATGTTTGATTGAAACCCACTTATTCTTTCATTTGACATCCATAATAACCATCAACACTATAAAAAAGTTCATTGTAAGTCTCCAAATTGGTATGTGTTGTGAACTAGGTATATGTTGTCATCTAGAATGTTTTAATAAATAATTTATATTTCAAATATTTTCTCAGCATTTCAAGTGAAATCCTACACATGTTTTCTAGACTGTAAGAAGAAGTTCTATCTACCTCAATGATAATTTAGTAAGCATTTATTGAGGACCTATAACGTCAAGCACTGAACATTTTTTCTCTTTTTTATTAATTTATTTTTTACATTCAATCCCATTTGCCTCTCCCTCTTTTCCTCCCATTCCTTCTATACCCTCTTCCTCCCATCTGCTCCACAGAGAGGGTAAGGCCTCCCACAGGAAGTCTACTAAGTCTGTCCCATCATCAAGTTGAGGTAGGATCAAGTCACCTCTCCACCCCTACACCCCTGTGTCTAGACTGGGCAAGGTATCTCTCCATATAGAATGGGCACCACTAAGTCAGTTTGTGTGTTAGTGTTAGGTCTTGGACCTACCACCTATGGCCTCATATATTGTCCCAGTCACGCAACTCTCACTTATATTAAGGGAGTCTAGTTTGGTCTTATGCAGGTTCCCCATCTGTCAGACCTGAGTCAGTGATCTCTCACTAGCCCTGATCAACTGATTCTGTGGGTTTCCCTATCATGGTCTTGACTCCTTTGTTCATACTTTTGCTCCTCCCTCATTTTGATTGTACTCCAGGATCTTGGTCCATTGGTTAGGTGTGAATTTATGCATCTGTTTCTGGAAGAGGGTTCAAGCTTCTCTGGGGTTAAGAATTATAGGTTGGGATCTTTTGCTTTATGCTGGCATCTACTTATGGGTGAGTGCACACTATATTTGTCTTTCTGGTTTTGGCTTACCTCAATTGGATGGTTTTTATTCTAGTTCTGCCCATTTGCCTTTGAATTTTAGGATATCATTGTTTCTTACCACATTTTCATTATCCATTCTTCAGTTGAGGAGCATCAAGGCTGTTTCCAAGATCTGACTCTTATGAATCATGTTACTATGGACATAGTTGAGCAAATGTCCTTGTGGTGTGAATGTGCCTCCTTCAGGTATATGCCCAACAGTGGTATTGCAAGGTCTTGATGTAAGTTGATCCCTACTTTTCTGAGAAATCGCCATACTGATTTTTATAGCAGCTATTCAAGTTTGCACTCCCATCAGCAATGGAGGAGTGTTCCCCTTTCTCCAAATTTCCTCCAACATAAGCTGTCATTGGTGCTTTTATTATTAGCCATTCTGATCAGTGTAATATAGAATCTCAGAGTAGTTTTGATTTGCATTTCCCTGATGGCTAACAATGTTGAACATTTCCTTAAGTGTCTTTCTGCCATTTGAGATTTTTCTGTTGATAATGCTTTATTTATATGTGTGCACCATATTTTAATTGGATTTGTTTGGCAGTTTGATTTCTAGTTTATTGAGTTCTTTGTTTATTTTGGAGATCACTCCTCTGTAAGATGTAGGGTTGGTGAAGATTTTGTCTTGATGACTGTGTTCTTTGCTTTACAGAAACTTCTCGGTTTCAGGAGGTCCCATGTATTAATTGCTGCTTTCAGAGTCTGCTACTGGAAATACTGAACTTCTAAATTCAGTGACTATAAAGAAAAAAAGCACAGAATAATGTCTACTTCTTCAAGAATATCACAGTCTAGTAAACAGTTAGACTTACAAATAGATCAATTATCTTTCAAATTATCAGAATTGAAGCCAGAACTTTGAAACACCCAGAAGAAGGAACATTGGTTGTCATAAGAAAAGTTTTAGAGACAAGGTGACATTTTGTCTTATAGAATGCAAAAATGACAACTCTCAAGCTACAACCAACCCGTTGATATCTGTAGTGGCATATGCCATCATGGAGTCCATAGGAGTAAGAATCCTCATCTGTGTTAGGATGCTATGAGATTTTCACAGGAGAGTTATGAAGATAGGAAGTAATACAAAAGAGCCTTGTTCAGCAGAGTAGATAGCAGCAGAAGTAACCGTCAAATACATCGTCGGCTGGACCTATTAAACCATGTAACTTAATACTTACTGGTAATGTACACTGAATGCATTATGGGATTTCTTCACATATCCTGCTACTTTATCAGAGTAATTAAATACGCTTATGTAGTTAGCATCTACCAAGCCAACCGTACTACAAACTCCATAAAAGAAGGAAATAAAAGTCCTTTGGTCAACCTAGCCAACTAAAATCTTATCATCTGTAGCTAGTAAATGATTACTGGAGGGATGTGTAGTGATCAGCAGATGATCATTCATTGCCAAATCACAACATTAGGTCATGTTTTGAAAATATGAGCATTCCTACTCTAGAACACTATTTCCTTGACAGCAAAGGTCATGACCCAGACCTCTTGAAATAGTACCGTCTCCCTTTGAAGTTAAGTTCAGCACACTTTCTCGTCTTTTTGCCTCAGTAATTCTACAATTTTTCTAACATATAAATTAGCTTGAAAGCTTGCATGGCTACAAAAAACAATATTGTGGTGTTAATCATTCTTCTTATGCATCATCAGGCACAATATACAGATTGTGTTTATTTGATTTCATCTAAGAATTTGAATTAAGAAATCTCACAGACATCTTCCCTTCTTTCTAGAAACCTTCCATCTCTCCTGGAAAGTTATTAGAGGAGTCCAGTCAGATCCCTTGAGACTTCATTACTTCCCAAGGCCCTGATGAAGCATTCTTCTGAATAAAATTATGTTCTACTTCTTCCAATTAACAGCAGATGATAAAAGTGCCTGCCAATTCTGTTGCCTTTCAGCTGGGTGTTTTGCTCTTGCTTGGTCATTTGTAAAATGTGAACCTTTCTAATGGGGACCTAGTTAGTCATTGGATTAATGAATTTCAGCTGAATTAATGGTGCCTAGCACACTGTGAACATTTGATAATAGTGAACAACAATTTATATGCTGTCTTAAGTTACTCCATTGAAGACCATTGACTGAAATCAATATTGTGTAGCTTTCTTACTGCATTTAACTTACAGAAAAAAGATGATGTTTGTAGATTTGGAACTCAGATTGTATATAGCCCTGTAGCTATGTTCTCTGAATTTTAAAAGAATTTGCAAAGGGTGTTATGATCAATTTCTTCCTGTGAATTTCCTCTAAGTATACAAGATGGCCGATTACAACAAAAAATCTTTTGGAGCTAGGTTCTTCCTCCTGCAAGTATAGCTATGTGACTATTTATTTGCTTTTTTCCATAAATATCAGTACTTAGGTCTCTGTGACATAATAGTTAAAAATGAGTAGAGGAAACCTGTCACAAGCAGCTTGTTAAGGCACATCCTATTCTGTTGTTCCTCATAGTTACTCAACACCTATATTATGATTCATTTGAAATTAAAATAGAATTCAAAAATATTGCAAAAGTAAACCCTAAGAGTCAATGAAATGCCAAAACTAAAGTTCCCATCAGCAGAGTTGTATTTGCAGGACTTGGGAGGTGAAGTTTGAGATTACAGTGATGCATATGGTGTCCCATGCCTTATGGAACATATTTGCATTTTGAAAGCTTTTAATTACAAGGAATTACAATTCCACTGAGATTCCCCACAGCTCTGGACTAAGAGTTTTAAAAACAAATCAATATTATGTGTTTGTTAAATTATAACCTTTGTGGGAAATCAATAGTATGCTTGCTGAGAAAAATATTTCACCATTCAACTGAATTGTGGAAATTCTTGCCAAAGGCTGAGTCTGATTATTTATTTAAGCATAGTCATTAAGTGAACTGCTTCATTATACCAGTATATTATAATGACTTATGATGCATACATGTGTTGCAGAAACACTGGTTCCTAACCTATGCCTTCTTCAGCTTCCCTTGGCTTCCCCTTCACCATTGCAAGGCAGGATCACCTTCTATCTCTTTTTAACATCAAACTTGAATTTTGTTTCTTTTAAGGTAAACTGGTTATAATGACTGATTAAAAAAAATACAAGTTCTAAAGTGTAAGTACTTTGTTAATTGCTGTTACATAAATTAAATATATATTGCTTAAAATTAAAATATTTGCCTTCCCACAGCATGGGTTTATTCTATTCGTCAATCTAGTCACCATCCTCTGTGTTGCTAGACATAGTGTAGGTTATGGAACCAAGACAATAAAGTCTCTTCTGACTCCCTGTTGGCTAGTAGGAAACATTTGAGAAGGGACAGATAAAAAAGGTAAAAAATTCTAAACACAGAGATTCATTCAGTGTTTGAAAATGTGTTTGGAGAGTGTGCTTAGCAAGATTTTTGCTCAAAAGTCTCAGCAAAGCTCTAGACTCAAGTTTGTGAGTAAGTTAAATGGGTATGCAACAGAAGCGCAAAGTCAGTGGCCTTCAGGGACGCACGGGAGTATGAATATCAGTTTGAGAAAAAATGAGCACAGCTGCGCCATATCCTAGGGACTAAAAAGTGTGGGAGGAAACAGTGGCAGCAGGTGTGTGTGTGTGTGTGTGTGTGTGTGTGTGTGTGTGTGTGTGGAGTGAAGGAGAAGTGGAGGAAATACTGAAAATTCAGACTCAGGGCAGCATAAAGAAGGTACTGCATGCGGGGCCAAGCAGTCTACTATACACGCTGGAAATAAGAGACAGAGAAATAAGGAAGCAAGTGACTCACTACGGCCTTCAAAGTTGAACAAAAGATGGAGTGGAGGAAGGCCTTTATTTTCTTATGGAAGAGACAAAGAGGTAACTGGGTGGATATGAAAACATTAGAACTTGTAAGAAAGAAGCATGTGTGCTACATCCATCAATTCATTATAGCTTTACCAAGAGCACGTAGGTCTGTCTAGAGATTGCCTTTTAATGTGCTTAGCCTGCCACCTTGTGGCCAAAGGCAGATCCTGCACACAGAACAACTAAATTGGGAAGCAAACCAAAGCCCAATCAATTAGTGAAATATTTGCTTATCATAAATATTTGAGACAGAGAAAGTAGATTACTCTTAGAATAAATATCAATATTTCCTAAACATAACCTAGAAACTATCTTTGTTTTTGCTCTCTCAAAGCCCATGTATAATTCATCTGTTGATTCAATTCTCTTAATCTTTATATTAGCTAGGATAATGCCAGAGTTTTTTAATTTTATTTATTATTGTGTGCATTTATAGTCATTGTGTGTATGTTAATGTATGCATGAATGTGGCATGGTGCATGTTTGGAGGTCAGAGAACAACGTTCCCCATATTTCTCTCTTTCCATTGTAGGATCTTGTGACTAACCTCATGTTTTCAGATTCAGATAGCAAGAGTTTTTACGTTAGGAGTCACCTTGCTGGTCTGATAATACCAAAGTATAGCGAGACTATGAAGCAACCACAACTCTCATATATCACAACACAATGCAAATTGATTTGCCTCAGTCATGTACAGCTAAACCACAAAAATTTGCTTGTCAGAGTCCACTCTCAGACATATGCCTAAAGACAGCCTTACACACATGCGCTGAGAAGCATAGGCAAGGTTACTGCAGAAGCATTGTAACAGTTTTGTTATTCCTGAAGGGAAATTAATAGATATGGTGCATATGTTTCCAGTAGACAGGGTGTGTGCGATCATTTGTATGCTATCTGTGCTGTATTTTATGTTTTGTGTGCATATATGTGTAGTGGTTTATTTTATGTCAAGTTGACACAATCAGAATCATTTTGAAAGAGGTAATTTTCATTGAGAAAAAGGCTTCCACTAAACTGGCCTGTCAGAAAGTCCATGACATACATGCATACATACATACATACATACATACATACATACATACATAAGTACATGTATTTTTTAAAGTTGTGATTGATGTGGGAGAGCCCAGCTCATTGTGGGAGGTGCCACTCCTGGACTGCTGGTCCTATAAGAAGGCAAACTGAGCAAGCCAAGTGGAGGAGCAAGCCAGTAAGCAGCGCCCCTCTGTGGCCACTGTCAGCTCCTGCCTCCAGGTCCCTGCCCTTTTGCCCTGACTTCCTTTGAAGATGGGCTGTGGTGTGGAAGTGTAAGCTGAAATACTCCCATTCTTTCCCACAATGATTATGGTCATTATGTTTTATCACAGCAATAGAAACCCTAACTAAGACAATATGTAAATATTTCAAAGAGCTAGCTTTGTAACTATGGGTCTTTCTATCCATGGGCAGTTTAGAATCTCTTGGTAAGATTACTTTACATCACAAAATTTCAGTTTAAGACCCTTTCAACAGAGGCTTGAGTGATGACTCAGCTATTTAAAAAAAAACAGAAAAAGTGCTTGCTCCTCTCCTAGAATATGTCAGGAAGATCCAAACCATCTATAATCTGGCTACAAGAGATCTGATCCATTTTTGTAGCTTCAGCAGGCAACAGTACAAGGTGTGTGTGTGTGTATGCTTTGAATGTACACATATAAATATACTTAAATAAAAATTAAATTAAAAAATAAATATGTCCCAGATATGTACACATATAATAAGACTATTAACAGCAGAAATTTTTACATGCAATGTGAAACTTCAGGAAAATTAAGGACAGGTGTGAGCCCCCAGGGGCTTCTGTTGAGTATCTTATTTTTAAGATATGTTATGCTATTCTTTCTTGCTTAAATAGATACTGGGGACTGTTGTAAACACATGAATGATTTCATAATGAATCTTAATCGATATTAGTCACACTACGAATGTTTGCTTTCTGGGACAGCAGGGGTTCTCCCTGTATAATCTGGGAGCGTGTGGCTCTTCCATCTGTTCTCATTTGTTTTAACCCTTCAAGGCCATTCTTGTGACCCCAAACAGAAATGTAATTCAAGAAGGAAGATTTCTAGCTCAGCATTATGCCAGATGTTCGATTTATTAAGAGCGACTAATGAGCATTTGTGAGGAATGACTGTGCAGGGGCCCCCATGCCCACTGCTCACAGAGCCTTGGTCATGAGTCTAGAGCAGTCCAGTGTGCACCTGTCCCAGATCCTTCCCCTGTTCCTCTGGTTGCTAGATGGCGCCAAGGAGGAGCTGACTTAGCTACTATCAGTTTTATTTCTTTATTACTGCTGATCTCTTCTGAGGAAAAAATGTGGAACACTTTTGGGATGTTTCTGTAGCTTAGCAGGAAAATGTTCAGAGTTTATGGTCATTAAATTGACGTTCCCTAGAGTTGGACAGAGACTGAACTCAGCATCCCAAAGACTTTGTAGCATCTCTGTAAGAGTCTCCCAACATCTCTATCCTACTTCTTCCAGCTCTTTTCTTCAACAGATAGAGTGGGCTATTATTAAATTGTGGTAGGAACCATGTAAGGTTATAACAATCTTAATCATTTTCAATGCACATTTGAGAGGTGTTGGTTCCATCCACCTTGTTGGCTAACACATCTCCAGAACTCACAAATCTTCTGCTAACCATCCTCCTATTAACCCTGTCTTCAGATTTTACCACTGCCATTGAAGCACATGAGTAAAATTGTACAGCAATTTTCTCTCTGCTATTTGCCTATTTGACTTAGTATACCGTCCCTGTGGTTCATCTGTGTTGGAGGAGGTTTGGTTCCTTCATTCTATGACGGAATATTAATTCTTCGTATGCATTTGCTTCATTTTGTTTATCCATTCATCTACCCACATTTATCAGAGATATTCCTCACTCTCAGCTATTTGACAGCCTCTGCAAATAGCTCTTCAGGATGCCATTTTCTATCCTTAAGATCCAGGACTAGAATCATGTCTATACAACCTGGTTCCAGGACAGCTGTGCTAGCTAATAATCATCCTACTTCACTTACCCCTCTTCAAAACACTGTATCAATGCTAGGCTCACAATAAACTCCTTTCTCATTCTGGCTCTTCAGGTAATATTTTCTCTCCTATATAATGTAGTTGGTTCAGCTCTTCCCATGACATGTTCTCTTTCTTTTCAGGGTCCCACTCATCCCTTTGGACAGTGTCCCCACCTCTTCTCATGAACAGGCATCTACTTGGGGACTCTCTTGCAGTATCTTCTTCATTTGTAAAACAAGCTATTTTTCCCTGTAACGTTGAGTACAATGAAAGCTCTGCAAGAGAAATATATTTTGTTTTCTTATTTATTATTGAATCCTAGCAACTAGTGACCACAACTATCCACCTAGATTATTCTTCTCTCATGACTAAACAAATTTCATCCAAAATTGGGAATCTAAAGAAACTTAAGGTAAATAATACCATATTTGGGCATTTTCACTATGCTTTCTAGTTTTGCATATCAAGATAAAGTCTTTACTAAATAGATATAAGGATGAAGACAAACCAAAATGCTGCTCATAGATTTTAGAGTTAAATTTTCTGTGATGAGTGAGTTTTATGAGCCTTGTGAAGCTAATGGTTTGTGGACACTCAAGGTGTAAAGTAATCTAATCATACTCATCCTCACTTCCATGGATGGTAAACTTTACCAGACATATTTTAATTTTGGAAATAAGTATTTCTCTCAAGGAATCCATTCATCAAGGTATTCTGAAACTTTGAAAATTTTAAGATGATGTTAGGTTTGTCTTTTACAAGGAATGAAAATATTCTACAATAAATTTTAATTTCATTATAACACAGCTGTTCTTAATTTCATAGCAAAAAGTTTCAAGGAAGCAAATATAAGGACCTGAGTAAATACTTTTCAGTGTCTTAAAAAGGGGATAATGCTCCATCAGTCATCTTCCATGAGTTGTGATCTGCTATCTTTGTGCAAGTTTGATATTTTGCTTTTTAAGAGCAATCTAATAATCTTATTCTTGAACAAGCTGACCTGTTATAACCTCAAGGCTAGATCAAGTGCACCTCTGTGAAAACATTTGCATAGTATGTTTTATGTGGCATTTCATCGTTTCTGATATGTACATGTTAAATATAGAATTTCTGAAAACAGTTCTAACTGACAATATTCAGTCCAATCTACTGAGAAGGGAGCCCAGTGACAGCAGGATCCTGCATTGTCTCTGAATACTGTCAGTGTCTATTAGCAAGACTTACTCATTGTAAATGCTTAGTGGAAAAAGGGATGGATGAAAAACAACACATTCAGTGTTCGGAAGATTTCACAACCAGACAATGTAAAGGTATGAGCAGATCCTTCTTTGGGAGAAAAGATGATAAGAGACCGTGAGAAAGTTCACATATGAACAGAACCAAAAATAAAACAGTAACAACAAAAAGCCAACAATCATACTCCATTATCTAGACAGCCTTATCTAAGCCATCAAGGAAGAACGAGAGGTGGGGCAGTGGAAAAATATATTGACTCCAGAAAAGAATAAAAAAGAACCTCTTAGCTAGTTTGAAAGGATTTTCAATAAGACAAGATGTGCAGTGAGGGCAGGGTGTGGTAATTCTTGCCCTGGAGTGGCTGAGTAGTGATAATGTGCCTCAAACCAAACAAACAAGTGATGGACTTCAGCATGAGATCCAGTGTACATAGCCAAAGGTGTCTGCTTTTTTCTCGAGCAGCAACAAGCTTCTGGGAGGTTTTGATGTGGCTAAACTTGCATTTAAAGAAGAAATATCTGAGGGATTATTTGTTGAATGGTTTGGTTGATAGAGATGACAGCGGGGAAAGTAGTTACTGGGTGACTTTATTCATTCAATGAGCATTAGTTTAGGATTCATTAAACACATGGCACAGCAAGATCTTACAATCAGTCCAGAAAATAAATAGTCAAACTAATAGGCAAAAATGATAGAATGCAAAAATATTGCCTATGTACACATTTGCTGTGAGGTGTACCATAAGTTCCTCCTAAATCATGGAGGCTCATTAGAGATGGCATCACCCCAACTGATCCTGGAAGTGAAGAGATAGATGGCAAAAAGCACCTGGAGAGTGTCAAGTGCAATGTTCAAGAAGAGACTTAGTTACTCCAGTTGCAAATAATTTGGGGTGGTTTGACTGTGTTTTGATGGGGTGATATGTGAGAAAATGGAGAAGTAGAGAAAAGAAGCTGACTGAGTCAGAAAAGGTGCAGAATGTGTTTAGAAAGAGAAATGGAGCAATTTTGCATATTCTTGAAAGAAAGAGGAGAGCCTGATGGGATAATTAGCTATGGAAATGAAAAACAAGAAAAGAGTGAGGATCCCTGCTGAGATGGACTCCAGGTGGTAAGTTAGTACTTTCACTGTGTGTCAGAAGGGGCCCAAAATAACCATGGCAGCAGCACCCCTGCTTTCTTTAATGGGTTCTCAGTCCCATGGAATCATCTTGACTTTACTCTGATGAAAAGTTATGTTCTGCCAACTTTGATGGACCCATCTCCAAAAGGCATGGGAAGCAAAATGTGGAGGAGTCACCTTCACCTGTAAGGGATCCATTTGGGAGGCAGGAAAACAGGATCGTTGGCCAGGTCCTTCTGTTTTTAATTATCCTCTTTGCATTTGCCAGTCCAGCATGAAATGAGAAGGATTCATGCAGACCTCAACTTCTAACTCAGAGGTCTTATGTACTTACTGCATACAGAAGAAATGTCCGTGTAAGAGATCAAGAAACATGTATTTGTCAATCAGATTGGTGGGGAGATACCAGTGGAGTCACAGGAGAAGTATAGATCTCAGCCTCTCCACTTAGTGGAATGAACAAGTTACTTAATTTCTCTGTACCTCTGTGTTTCTGACAGAAAAATAAAGGAAATAAAGTAATATCTGCTTATTATACTCTTGAGCTTTTAAAATAGACTGATATATTAAAGACTTTAGTAAACACAAAATAACTTCTTGCAGTAGCTTATTCAATTACCTGTTTGAGCTCCTCAATCAATTATTAAATGCATTTCTGAAGACATTATATTTTGTATTTGGTTTTGGTAATATTTAAATTACCATAAAGAAGCATGGCATATAAAACAAACATATTTGTGGAAATACTGACATTAATACACTGGTATAGTTATAAAATACTGCCCTTTAACTGGAAACTATTGCCAGCATTAAGATCACAACTTCTGCTTTGGTCCTTCCCCTAGTCTACATTCCTATTCCATAAATACTATGGAACAGAGGCAGGTGGACCAGAGCATCTTGATGGACCACATTGTTTTCACCAGCTCCATAGACAACTAAGAGAGGTTGTGTGCTCTGGCCATGGTATTGCCATCATTGTACAGGATTATTCATTCTGACAAAGAAAGCACGATTGTTCATGACCCAATGGCTAAAGTTCCTAATACCCAGGTAGGGCAGCTGACAATGCATGTGTCTCCAGCTCCAGGGTATACAATGACTCTGGTCTCTGTAGGCACCTCACTCAGATGCATATCCATCTATACACATACACACACACACACACACACACACACACACACACACACACACACAAATGCACAGAGAGAATCAAAAATTAACCTAGTTATTCAAGAAATCAGGTTGAGGAAAAGGAAACAAAGAGTCCAACAATCAGTTTAATCTGGAGCAGGAACCCACTCATTCTCAGTTCTTGCTTTATATTAACATCTGCATTTCTGACACTGTAAATTTAGTGATTTAGGGCATACCACTTATGGCAAATATTTGGTTGAATGAATGAATGGTAGTGTTTCATGCTAGAAAGCAATTTGAATCTCTGAGTGTCATAGAGGAAGCACAGACAAACAGATACCTGGAGAACGCTTGAGCCAAGCTCAAAGCCTTCTCAAAAGAATCCAGTCTAGGTTCAGGTGTGCATGTGATCTCATCCTGGATCATCAGATATGGTTTAAAGGCTTGTTCATGGACCAAACTTACTCCATAGGCAGGTCCTGAGCAGAACTGATGATCATAGGCAGAGATTTTTTTCCCATTTGAGGTTCCTATATTTTATTTAGATGCACAAAATCATGTATGTGTGGTATAATGTGAGGAGGGGTACAATCAGAGAGGGAGAGGGAATACAGTAGTATGTAGGAGACCACATGCTCACTATACAACACATACTTTTATGAAGATGACCTTATATAACACAGTGCAAGAATAATGTCTATTCATATTATCTCATTAGTTTATCATGCCAACAACTTTCATGTCCTATTAGCCTGATTTTAAAAAGCATGAATGAGTTTCAGAGAACTTCTATAGTTGCCAGAAGCCATATCACTTGTTAGTGGTAGAAGCAGAATTGAATCCCAGGAAACCGAGGACCAGGGAATCGCTGTCTCTTGATTAAGCATATTGCTAAAGTGAACGTTTTCTCTTTTCATGGGTTCCAAAGCTTCCTGGGCAGTGTAGGCTTCCCTCTTCTGTAGAGCCTTTCACTGATGTTACAGACTCACAGCTGGTGGGTTGAGTCAGGCAGAGCCTGCCTACGGGATCTTACTGTCCTCTGATGAATCCAGTAGCAGTGAGCCACGGAACATTACTCAGACAGCATTTGAAGTTTTGCTTCAAATGAACAAACTAATTACCGGGTCCTTTCTGAAATCGCCGCTTTGATTTGTTGGTGTTGAAGGCACTTGACTTCAAAGCTGATCCTCCACAGTCAATTCATTCTTGGCTCTTCCTCCCTGCATTTCTCAGCCAACAGCTACTTCCCTGGTCTCTCCCCCTAGCTCCCCAACTTAACTCAGCAGAACTTGAATGAAGGTTTCCTAGGACCAGAGACCTTTCCCTTTTGCCATGAAACACATTGGACCTGCTGCACTTCAACACCAGTATGTGATCATGTTTAAATATTCTGCTTTGTTAATCATTTTAATTCCTTCAAGTAATAAATGTAGTTTATTATAGAATTAACAATAACCTAGAAATAGGCACTATTGGCACCTCACTGTTTACCATTCCAGACTTTTGTCCTTTCTCACATATACTTCGGTGTGTTTTAGCCTGGTTATCCGATATGGCTACTCACCTGTATATGACCTGCTGAGTCTAGAGGAGCATTGCTTGAGATGGCTTCATCTCTGTGCTGTACTTTTCTTCTTGCTCTAACTTAGTTCTCTCAAAACAGGGGATTCTTTCAGTTCCTTTCTTGTGTGTGTAACTGTATATTTTTATGTTGAAACACCAGGTCCCACATCTGCTTATAAAATAATCACTCACAGGCATAATATTAACTATAATTGCTTGGCTGATGGCTCAACTTATTACTGGCTAGCTCTTACATTTAAATTAACCCATTTATATTAATAAATGTATCAGCACATGGACCATGGCTTACCTGTGGTATGCTGGCATGTTGTTCTTTGAGTGGCTGCATAGCGTCTCTCCTGTACCTGCTTTCTTTATCCCTGTATCTATGCTTGGATTTCTCACCTAGCTGTATTCTTCCCTGCCATAGGCCGAAGCAGCTTTGTTCATCAGCCAGGAAAGACAACACACATTTGCATTATACAGAAGGACATCCCACATTATGTGTGTCAATATGTTTTGTTCTTTCTTTAAAATCTTATGCTCTTGAAAGCACCAGGCAACACTTCCAGTGTCACCTGTAATGTTATTTCTCTAACACGTGACGATGGTGCCTGTCACTTAGTAGGTGTTCAGTAAGTTTGTTGTATTTATAGACACTGATATAGGCTGTGTCGTAGATCAATGGAAGCAGATTTAAAAACTGAGAAGGGAAAAAAAGGTAGAATTATTCCTCTAGCTTCTACCACTTTTAAAATCATTACCAATCATGTAAAGCAGCTAATGTCCTACTTTAGAAACAATGAAACTTCATACCGATGGCAAGTGAGGGCCCAGGTAAGTCTTTCCATGCATTCTATCTCTTGGCCTCCCTGTGGTGTAGGAATGCTTCTCCTCACAAAATGAGGATGCTAAGTCTCAGAGAGTTCAGTGAGTTTCCCAGGATTACATGGTAGATGATGAACTGAGAGTCTCTTTAGAACACTCTCAGCCACTACCTTAGTTCAGTGTCCTCAGTTGTGCAACCATAAGAGACATATGTGGATAATCCAAATAATTATTCATATTTTCTTCATCTTGCTGATATAAGCAGCCCTATGAAAATTTCACGCTTGGGGCTGACTTTTTTTCCTCTTAATAACAAAACTGCAAAGTGCAAAGATATTGAGACTTCATGAAATGGGGAGTTAAGATTTGTCTAGAATCTTAGTGTGTACCAGGAATGCAATGTCATTCTCAGTCCTCATACTTCTGTGAAATAAATGTGCTTCTCTTCATGTGTACCTGCAGTCGGGTAAGGCTCAGAGACACTCCACAGCTTCATAATTGTCTCTCAGGTAGCCATCATCATAACAGAAGTTTGGACTTGTGTTCCCACAACTAGTACAGACTTTTCCCAAATTCTATTTGGGCTGCAACGGAAAGTCAGAAGATGGCTGTCTTGAAACACATCTTCACAGTGTATTTAACATTTTGAAGACTTGCTCAACCTCTTTCTTTCTCACTTGGAAATCAGAATGACAACATCTCCTTTGTCTAGTTCTTCTGAGAAAAACTCAAGGACAGAACTTTTAAAAGTATCTTTTTATCAAAAAATTAATCCTAACTGTATGCCACCTTATATAAATTTATTTAAACAATCCTTACTGTATGCCACCTTATATAAATTTACTTCATAACACCACACCCATTACCTTTCCACATCTCAACCTTGGGTTCCATTTTGACACACTCAAAGAACTCAGATCTGTTTAAATCTTTGGTGACTCCCTGGATGAATCTGCCCTCCGTCATATGTGAGCTTAGCTCAGGAAAAAGCTGTACTCTTGCCTGGGCTTCCAGAGTCTTCTGTGGACAGATGGAGGGCAGCCCAGAGTAACAGTAGGGTCTCTCTTGATCATTTAAATCATAGGTGCTTTAAAAAGAATCTTAAGAGCCATTAAATATTCATGAAGGCATCCTTCCTGGCAGCTTCTCCATTGTAGGTAATTACAGAGGGTTGAAAATATCTGAAGTTGCTTGGGAGCACACAAAGCTCTGTCAGCTGCAAGCAGACAGATGATTTGTAATTTAATTAACATCCTGGCTTGTCCTGGCAAAAAGCAGGAAAGTGTTTCCTTTTAGTTGTGAAATTTTTCTGAAAAAAAATTCAAAGGAAGTTTCTGGAGGAGAGGCTCATGTCTCACACCAGTACTCTTGCTCACATCCTGCTCCAAATCTGATCCAAGTTCTTCTTTGCAGTGCTCACTAGGCTAAGCTGCATGGCTGACTGTGGGAGATTTTCCAAAAAGGTGTTATCGCTTGGTGAAGGGGTGTGTGTGGTCAGCAAGCGTTGACCTACTTTCTTTCGTTCTTTGAATAATAGATTTTGAAGAGACTGGGCCAGACAATTCATTCACACTTATTGAGTACCTGCTGAATATCAGGCACTAGGGGTCAGTGACATACAGAGCAATTAGGGTCCATGTTCCGACAGAAGAGTCAGTCAATGGGGTAGACAAGGCAAACATTAAGAAAATAATCAGAGACATGAATGTCAAATTAAAAAGTGGATGATTTCGCATGTCCCCAGGAAGCATATAAAGCAAGAAGCAGTGTGGTGGTGGATGAAGATTTAGGAAAGAAACAGTGAAAATTATGTGATGTCTGACCTGCTCTTGCTCTTCCTATGTTTCATTCCATCACACCTGGGAAGAGGAGAGAGAACCCTGATCCAGTCAAAATGGCATTCAAAGAATTTATTTTAAATTAATGAATGAACAGTAAGATGACCTGTTCACTATGCTGAGCATTCGTCGTCTCCGTTCTTCTAATCCTTGTTGTATTGGTCTCCTCCTTCTCCTCACCCCTTTCTTTCTTCTCCCCACCCCTCCTTGTCCACTGGTTTCTCCCTGAGATGAGGCAGTAAATTAGAAAAACTGCAGCAGATGGGCTGCAGATCACAGATTGGATGAGGAAACTAGGAAGGAACGGAAAGGGGCCAATTCTATATGCACAGGCCTCAAGTATGTAAAATGCTAAAATAATTATCAAACTATATAAATAATATGTTACATAACACAAGAAGGCCACTGGCAGTTCTGCTCAATTATGGCAAATGTTTTTGCAGGAAATGAAAGCCCTTCCTTTTCTGTGGTTCTGTTTTTGAGCCAGCTTCCTTTGCCCTGCTGTTTTTTTTTCTTTTTCTTCCTTTTTTTCTGTGTTCTGAGTCGTATTCACATATTTCCTAGGAATCATCACTTCCTTTGCAGATTTGTTATTTATTTCATATTCTTACTGACTCCACACTTCTCCTGAAATAGGTTGTTCCTGTTTGTGAAATAGTTCCTTTTTCAAAGAAGTTTTTTCTCTGCAAAGGCCCTTAGTCAACTGACTGTGGAGTGTTCTGGGTGAAAATTATGGGAGATAAAAGTAGAGTTTTGGTTCTGACACTCAGAATGCTTAGCAGACAGGAGGAGACGTGTTTCAACACAAAGCGTACTCTTTGTCAGTACCATTCACAGAAACAACGCTGAGCAGTTTCTACATATGAGACTGCTATAAAGAGTTAGCATCATTTCTTAATCTTGCACCTGCTTCATAGCATAGCTTTAAGCCTTAAATAGCAATCATCTTTCATATTCTTTGCAAAGTGCTTTCAGGTTGTATCTTCTAGCTGTAAGATATCACGGTATCATCAAGAACTCAGATGTACACAGGCATGCTCTAGCTTTCTTACCGCTATTGATTTACATGCCTCTCCATCCCTTTTCTCTTCTTCCTCTCTCTCTCTATTTCTGTCTTCCTATCCCTCACCACTCATTTTCTCCTCTGCCAGTCACATGCCAACCCCTGCTACAAACTGGAAGGAGGGAGTGGAGTTCTTTTTGTTCAACAAAAGAGAAACAGATCTATATTCATGAGAACTTGGCACACTTCCAGGTTCTGAAGCTGTGATCTACTTCCCAGCACAGACCCACCTTCCAAATTGCCGCAGAACCTCCTGTGCTGGATCAAGCATGTTTATGCTGCTCTAAATTCCGGGCACTTTGGGATGGTTCTGACTCATACACTAATACCAGTAGGATGATCTAAATAGACTCTCACAAGATTTTATTTTAATCCTTTCATTTGAGAGTCTGTGATAGATAAAAAGATGAAATATTTTCATGTATGTTCGGCTTGGTGAGGTGTTTGATTAGATGAACCACAGCACTGATCAGATAATTTAAAGTTAATTCCATTAAACTCATAGATATTGGTCTCTCACTTCATGTCATGTAGGCACTGAAGTGTCACAGATAAATCTGTTTCCACCCATATTAAGGCAATCACAGACTGTAGATACGTGGGCACACAATTACAATACAGCTGCTATTCACTGATTAGAATCAGTGGAGAATGTTATGGGAACATGCAAGAAAATATAAGGGGCAGGCGATCTCTTCATATTCCTAACAGAGAATGCTTCCAATGAAGCGGTCTGATTATTGCAGATATAAAAAGTTTATTGGAATCCAATGTTGAAGGGAATCTTAAGCTTAAAACCAGGGAGGAGTCCTGAAGACATAAAAAAATACTTCAAATGAAATTAGCATAGGAAACACAGTATCATAGTATCCACAGTCAGTAGCACTACTCCTGCCTCTACTTTCAGTAAAGGTTAAGGAAGTAATGTTTCCCAAGCAGAGTCTTTTCTAATAGATCACATGGAGGCAATGGTCTTAGAAGAGTAAGGCACAAATTACAAATAGAGGCCTTTTATAGTGGTTCCACTTCTTTGGTACTACTAAAAAGCCCCCACCCAAAAGGAACCCTGAGTGGCATCAGCAACTACCCATAGAGCCATAGAATAAAATATGACTCAGAACTTTCTTCAGCATTAAGGCTGACCCTATCTGGGTATGACCCCAACAGAACTGTTTATTGTCCCTTGTTAGATGGGTACTTTGGGACTGTGATTTTCATAACAGGCAGAATTTCTCCTTCATATGGTAATTAGGTTTTCAGTCAACTCCTAGGTACATCTGAGAGGGGAATCTTTCATCATCCAAGTGATACCATCCCAAGAAGTGAGGAGAGTTAAAGTTTTAAAAAGATTTTACTATGGATTTGGTTGGATAGTGGGATAATGCCATATTTTTCAAGTTATGAAGATCTCATTGTTACTTCCATTTATTGTAACAAATTTATCATAAACTTGTAATTTCTTTTCTTCTTTGCGTCGAAGTCATTAAGGCTAGCCTTGAAATTGTGGTTTTTATATGCCTTTGCATTTTGAACAGAATGTTTGTTCTCTTTGTATAACTTTGTGAACCCATTTTAATCTGTAAAGCTTCATGCAAAGTTGATTTAGGCTATTTTTGCTTTCATAGAACTTGATTATACATATGGTCATCATTACTGTGTATGGTGGTTTAATTGTGCATAAGTATAACTCAATTAAAATCTTTCATAATTCTTAAATACAAAACTGCATTTTTATTAATTTCTAGTCTCAGCAAATGGAGAAGTGAATAATGAGGAGAACACAATGTATTGAAGAATATTATGTCCTTTGTTATGTGTTGAGCAAAAAATTTCCTTGTGATTTTCCTTAAACCTGGTTTTATAATTCTTTCTAATGAAAGAAGTTACATCTAGCATCCAAAAATAGTTCTGTATCTCAACTAGCTAAAACCTACCCATTCCCTCCACTTCCTCAAAAGGCATGTATATCTTCATTCAGCAAATACTTTTTGAACATACATGATCAACAATTGGCTAAGGAGCTTGAGATACAAGGTTGAACACTGACAATTTGTTTTCAAACCTCAAAATTAACAGACTTATGAAAATTGGAAATGTATATTATAGCATAAAAGATTATAACATAGCAAGCACAAAGAGATATGAGAACATATTAAGGATGAAAAAGTTGACCTGTATAATATAATAAGGCTAATCTAAGAACATTTTAAAGTCATCAATGGTACAACTTGGCTTTTTAGACAGGGTCTTGCTATGTAACCCACTGGCCAGGAGCCTGGGCTTGCCTCAAACTCACAATTCTCTTGCCTGAGTTTATTGGAGATACGCCAACACCATGCTTGGCATGCTCTTAAGGATGGTCAAGATAAAAAGTATACTGTGTATTTTGCAGAAGTTAAAGAGAACTTTAAATCAATTTATGATGTTATTGTAGTTCATAATTGCATAGGAGAGCATGGTGAGAAAAGGAATTGTGAAGTCACTGAGGTTTGGCTAATGCATTGGTAACAGCAACAGCTTATATCAGAAGGAAACTTGAACTCTGTCCTGTAGTGAACAGCAGTCATTGGGGCACTTAAGGACCTCATGTTAGAAATTCAGAATGACCCATGGGGCAGAATAGAAAGAGATGGAAAAGACATCATCAGGGCAGTTCATACAGAAGCTGTTGCTGTGGCAGAGTGAATGTGCACCTAAATGTGGTCAGTGATGACACTGGTTAGTGTTGGGAATTGAGAGGATAATGGAATATTTATAATATTTATTTAGGATGCAAGTCAGATCTAAGGTGGGGAGTGTAGGAGAAGACAAAGTCTAAGTAACTCCTACTTTCTGACTGTGGTGATTGTGATAGTGCCTCCATGTAGACATGCTCTAGATGAAGAAGTGAAAACAGGCATAGACATGACATTTGTAGACTCCCAGTGAAAACATAACTGATTAAGATAAATGTGAAATGTTCTCCCATGTTTCTAAGGGAGATTACTTCCTCAAATTATTCATGGCATTAAAAAACAGAATCACACCACGTCTCAGTGTGTGTTCTCAGTGGTCTTTTTCTGTCAGGCTCCCAGTTTAATCACCAGAGTGTGTTTCATCTCCTTATGTGGAAAGACAGTAGACAGTAGATAGTCCCTCTTTAGATGATGACCTTTAAAAGTAATCTTAGCCTCCACAAAGGTTAGTGTTGTCAAGGTGAAAAGGGGAATCACAGAATAATGACTGCAATTGAATCAGAATTTAGGAGTCCTTTGTAAACTGCAGTTATGGCACTGTTACACATTTTGGTTTTGTTTTTCGTTTTTTTTTCTTTGAGATGTATACTGCTTTGGGCATTGCATAGACTTCCCAGAAATGCATTTACCGATAATCAACTTCTAAAAATGGATGACAACATGAATTATTAATCCTGAAGTGGCCTTGGTTATTGTCAAATTATGAGTCACACTGATGTACAAAAGAGCATATTTCTCATCTTAAAAATAAGTGAAAATATCTTCAGAAGAAGAGAGAGTTTTGGTGACCTGATGTGCTAACAACAGAGAGGCAGCAGGAACAGATTCAATATAGAGTGAAATTTGAGAAGGCACTCATGACATTGTCTGGATCCCCAATCCTAATGCCTACGTGTAATGTGGGTACACAGACTAAACAAAACCAGTAAACATTGAACTAGCTTGGTTGGGAGTTGGACATAGAATGGTCTCCTTTTCTTTCCCTACATGGCTGAAGACTTTGAAAAAGTATGCTTCACCAAAGGAACAGGAAGATAGCAATAGATGTAGAATCCCAGGTCCTGGAGACTGAAACCATGGCTGAAGGTGGGGAGCATCCAACAAGAAAGGTTGAGTCCCCTCAGGTCATTTCTAGTCATGACCATTTTCTCTCCAGACCAGCTTTCTGAGATCTACATAGAAATCTCTAGCACTGGCCTTTGCCAGAGGATGCTTTTGCTGTTGTGGGAGTACAGAGGACTGGTTAATGAAGAGGTAAAGGAAACTGGAGAAGGACGTCTATCTCCCTTCAGACTCCAGGGAATCATCTGAGCAAACTCTTGACTTGATTTTTGGAGTTTTAAAAAACTTATTTAATTCCTAGAAAGTGTAATATTTTTGTCCTAAAATGCACCAAACCCAAATCAATGTTCTTCATAGGATTTGAACTAAAGAAAGAATAATTATTTTCCTTTTCAAGCTTATAGAAATACTGTGAGTGGCATTTTTCATCATTGTCAGAGGGAATTTAAACTTTCAACAGATCCAGCAGCAAAATTAAATATATGTGTATAGATATATAAGAGTTCTGATTTCTTGCTCTGTGCTTTATTTTCCACCCATGACTGAACTGTATTAGTATCTCAGCAGCTAGTCTTGTTATTTGGAAGACTATCTCCTCTCTGTTTAAGCAAGCTTGCTTAGTCTTATTTGTTTCCAGTTTTTCTTTGTCTCAAGAATAGAGTATATTGCCTTGACCAAAAAAAAAGTTAAGCATTACTTAATATTGATGAATTTTTACTTGGATTTGACCAGGATTGTGGTGACCAGTGGAAGACTTTGCAGCCAAACATATGGCAAAGTCAATAGTCGTCATGCAGTGTGCCCTGATAAGTTCAAACTGTCTGAATCCCTTCCTAACTGAATCCCTTTTCTAACACTGATGCATCTTTTCCCTCTTTGCTTTTCTCCTAGAAGTATCGATACCAAGATGAGGACGGTCCACATGATCACTCCTTGCCTCGGCTAACCCACGAAGTAAGAGGTCCAGAGCTGGTGCATGTATCGGAAAAGAACCTCTCGCAAATAGAAAATGTCCACGGATATGTCTTACAGTCTCACATTTCTCCTCTGAAGGTCGGTCAGATTACTTTTTATATTTCATAGTTGGTGAGTTTTTGTTAGTCCTGATGGCTAAAGGCAATGTTGTGGACCTGATTGAATGAGGATTTTTTTTTTAATCGTGGCTACTGCTTGGAGAGATGGTTTCTGTGGTTTGGAACCTAAGCTGGTAATTCTGGGAAGTAATTTTATTTCCATTGTTTGAATGTCTGGAAAATCCTTTCAGTTGTTGAAAAGGATCTAAGCGAAGATTCAAGAATGAAAACTTGACAGGGAAAACAAACCATGTGCATATTAAGGACAGAAAAACACATTGGCGCACCACAATTTGCTGAAATGCTCTCCTTCCATCAGCGTGTCTGGGTTCAGATGAAACAAAGGAAGTAAATATATCCTAATCACACCTAATAATTGCCTTGCTGTCTAAACGGAAACTGAATGTGTGAATTGGCTCATCAACACCTTAATTTTATTCTAGGGAAAATAGTTTCCAAGGTGTCTTTCTGTTTGGTGCCATACTTCCCCCAACACTTTCTACCTTTTAAATTTTAGTTATACATAATTTTTGATCAATTATATTTTGAGAAACGACAATTCAATTAGACTAAGAATTTTCTGTACTCCTTGCTTGCTATTTTATCTACTGATCAGGAGCTTCTAGATTTTGTGCTTTTTGATTAAACTTGTATGCACTGGATATTTTTAAAAAGAAATCATGCTGAAGAATCCTTCAGTTCCTAGTAAGATTTGTTTTATTATCCAGATCACCGGTTTTCTCTGTTACACCATTCAACACTTCATTTGGAAAATGTCTACTAAAGTTTGGGTAATGCTTAGAAGTTTGATTTTTCTACCGATTAGATTTATCTCGTGTGTGTGTGTGTGTGTGTGTGTGTGTGTGTATTCATATGTATTTTCCTTTGTTCTTTCCCTTACAGATATATCAGAATAGCTATCTATAATTTCAATGATTTCTTTTTAAATTTTGGTTGTCATTATTCTATGAGGGTGTATAGTGTGTGGGTGCATGTGTGTCTCAGTGTGTATGTGTGTGTGGAAATCAGGGAAGTCGGTTTTTTCCTTTAACCTGCAGCTATACTCTAAGGAACAAAACCAGGCTTGCGTCGGCAGCAACTTTACCCACTGAGCTGTATTACCAGCCCAAATCCAATGGCTTTATATTGGGTTTCCTGTAACTTATTGAGTACTCTGTTCTTCACTAAGGTTTGTTAGTTTTTATGATTCTACCATAGTGTTGATTCTTATTGAATTTTCCACATACCATATTTTATAGTATCATGTATGAATAATAAGCATCTCATATGAAATGCCAAGGATAGGAACAGTTTTTTTTTTCCACTGGTTGGAGCTCTGAGTTCATGGTGAATAGCCTCCAAGGTATTTAGAGTGGAAAGAACAGCTTGCTTAGGACTTTCATTCTGAGGCTATGAGGTAGCCCTTGTGAGGCCAGCATTTGCTTGTCTTGAGCATCTTAGCGATATTATACTAAACAGGATGTACTTTTAGATGATCTTGGCAAAAAAGACTGTAATACGTTCCTCTGACAGCAGTTATAGAAATAAACATGCCAACTTTTAAAGACAATCAGCCCTGTTTATGGAGTCTACCAGTTTTGTGGCATAATATGCCTGCCATGGCTGACTCAGGCCACTGACTTCAGCTAATGAAGAGACTCAGGAAGAGAGTCACAGGAAGAGCTACTGCCATTAGGAGTAGCTCCAGCATAGCCAGGCATGGTAAGTCCAAGATCATGCATTTCCACAGTGACAGGGCTAATTTCCTTGTCAAGACGGTAAGAGGTTGTCCTATTGTCACAGTTCTAGTGTTTGGAAAACTGGCATATTATTTTCACTCAAAGGAAACCTCCTAAAATCAGGAAAATGCCAAGCATGTACAAATGCTCAATTATAAATGTGTTTTCAACTTCATTGCTTCTCTTGATCTGTCTAGTGTTCCTGGCTCAAATACTATAAAGAGGCAAGAGGAAGGAGGCATGGCATACAGTCAGAGAATGCCCCCAGAATTTCCCTGAGTAAACCAGGGAGTTCTCTGGTATTAATTAATAATTTACATATGGCATATCAAAAACAGAGTATGAGTTTGCTAGGTAACTATTTAAGTATCATACTGATTAGCCTCTAACTCATCTGTTGACTAATCTTAGCATTACAGCTTTGATATCATTTCTCCCCTCCTCCTATCACCTAATGCCTCAGTCCTAAGATTCTTGTCTTTGGTACCTGTGTGATAAATTGGTTTGCTTAGCTAGTTTTCATGAAAGTGCCTGGGCCAGTCTGAAGTACAGAGTTGGAAAAAATCATGTACTTTAACAATAAGTTTAAGGGAATTTGTTTTCCTTACCACAAGATGGGGATGCTTTTTCTTCAAACACCATCTAAAATGTTCCATAAAAGAAACTAGTTCATAACCACAGTAATAAATAAATTAGTCTATAATAAAGCATGAAGAATTTTCTCTCCAGTTTATATCTGTTTGGTAAGTGTAAACTGAGGGTCAGCTCTATGCATTAGGTTATGGACAGACAAACAATATGGATTTAAATGTGCATGTCACTTCCCTGGTAAGTTGAGTTATAATTACTTGTTAGACATTCTTAGTCTGCAAACTCAGATCCTTCCATCTTCTATACTGTGGGACCTTGGGTGACAGAGTACTTTGTAATGAGTACTTATTAGTTTACAAGTGATTGAGAGAGGGTTTCTTTAATTTCTATCACATTCTCCATTCCCTAATGTTTACTGATCCAGAATTTCGTTGTCCTAAATGTCATAATTTCTTATATATCAACATAACTGAAATCTGTCTGTGTACCACAATCTGTGGTATCTTGTCATTAAAATTGATGCCTAGAGTACAGTAAAATTCCGATGGTCATTTTAGAATCAGCAGTTATTGACTGGAAAATACAATTGGTGGGAACTGTATTAGTTGCACCATTGATGGTCCTTGTAGGTTTTGTTGAGACTAGAATGAAGGGTTCTGGGAAGCTTTACTAGAATGTGGGGTTAGTGAGTTTGTGGAAAGAGCTATTCATTTGAGCAACTGGGCACTGGGTGAGTACATGTGGGGAAACACTGGAGAATCTGTGGACAGACAAGAATTGGCCTTCTAAGGAGCAATTTCAATCTGAAGGAAGGCGACATAAATAACCACAGGTAAAAGAACTGCCAAGCATTTTTTGGGGATTTTTCTTCCTAGGGTAGTAGGAACTTTCTCATGGATATGCACAAGCTGAGGGTGCCATGAGACCTCTTCCTTGCTCTTAGCTCTGAGTCTACCCATTGGTCATCATACAGCACACAGAGTGAACATCTCCATCACAGTTAAATTTTGGAAATGGACTTTCTTTTGCTATTCTAAGTACCTTTTGCTGGGCAATATAGAGTGCTCTCCTTCATAGATGTCATTGTTGTTTTAGTAGGCATGAAACCTACTTTGCACTATACTACATTTTTATTTTCTGGATTCTGTTGTCTGTTGATTGCGTTGCTGCTTTAATTCCCCTTTTTTGTCAACATGACATCTGCAATGAAATCAAACTACATTTTCATAGATGCTTTTGGTTGAATCTCATCAGCAGTATATAGAAAATAAGGAAATACATGTTTCAACATAGCTCCAAGGTGAACCCTGTTAACTTAGCATAAAATTTCCCAGAGCTTTTAATAGAACATGCAGTGCAACCTCTGAGATGGGGATATGGCTAAAGCAAGATA
Source organism: Mesocricetus auratus (assembly GCF_017639785.1). Taxonomy (NCBI): domain Eukaryota; kingdom Metazoa; phylum Chordata; class Mammalia; order Rodentia; family Cricetidae; genus Mesocricetus; species Mesocricetus auratus. The sequence goes on along the minus strand of NW_024429182.1, from coordinate 106,851,465 downwards.
TTACCTAAGTACAATTGTTCATGGAACTTTTTCTTCTGAATTACATATGTCTTAGCTAAGCAGATATGACCAGGGAAAAACCATAATAGACACATAGACTATCTAACGCAAACAATGGAAGAGGATGATGTAAAGCTTTATTCTGGTCCTATAGTCAAAAGAAGCCATGTCCTTTACTTCCTAGCTATATGAGTATAATCAAGTTATAGCTTTGATAAGCCTCAATTTCTTTATATTTAAATTATTCACTCATATACTTTTTGACATTTAAGAAAAAATAAATCAATACAAAGTTCTTTACAAGAAGAAGTAAAGAAAATGGAATGACTCATTATTGATACCAGTGCCTTATTATTTGTTAAATGTTGTATGAATTCATAGTATAGGAATATTCTAAGCTAGAATTTAGAACAAATCCCTGGATTTCTTTCTTTTTGTTATAGTATCTGAGTGTACCCATCTTTCTCTACATCAGTACCTTTTATCGCAGTACGACCAGGTTGTGTTATTTTCTTATATAAACCATCATGGGGGTTCAGAGTCAAAAATACACACTGGAGGCCTAATTTGTTATTCTCAGTCTGTGTAATTTTGGGGAAAATGCCCAGAATTTTTGAGATGCTATTAACCTAAGCATTAAGGGAAAAAAAGATAGTGCGTATTTATTGATTCATTCTTGAAATCATCTTTGATTTCCTCCAGTCTACTGTTTTCCTATGTTATGCCTTGAGATCTAAAGAGCTTGTCTACAGGTTTCCTACATGCTGCAGTTAGATTTTCAGATTGGAGAGTGACACATACACTATGTCATGTTGTGCGCAGTAAAGTATCAAAGAAAAGGTGAAACCTCCCAAGATCTATAATTAATTACTAATTTTTCCCTCTCTTGCTGGATAGGGCATGACTGTGATCACAGTAAGAACCTTAGAGGGATTTATAGAAGATAAGGAGTAAAGGTTAAAGTTGTCCTTAAGTCCAGTAATTGTATAACAGTGACCAAGAATTCTGGGAACTGAAGGTACTTGAATAGGGAAGAAGGGTGACATGATAACTGTAGATTGCAGTGAACTGGGTGAGTGTGAGGCATTCCATAAACCAAGGGAGGGGGTGCAAAGAGGCAAAGAATGACCTCTGGCAAGATTTGACTTCACTTTCTAAGTAATAAGGAATGTCTGCAAAGTTTATAATGGAGAATGACATAGTCCTACTTGCAAATTACACAATTATTCATGTGATGTACCAGTGTTGAGGAAAAATTAGGAAAGTGTGAGATCAGAATCAAGGGCAGCTCAAAGAAGGTAAGGTGGATGAATTCTGAGATAGAGTGGTGGCACTGAGCACAGACAAACAATGAATTTGACTGCTTAGGAAGTAAACCATCAGGTCTCTCTAGTGAAATTAGAAGAGGGAATAGTAGAACTTACATAGCACTTTCATTTTGACTAATTGCATAAGTAACTCTCTGATAGAACATTTGTCTAGCATGTTTGAAACCTCAAATGTGATTCCTGCTTCCCCCACCCCCCAAAAATAAACACAGAGGAAAAAGATGAAGAGTGTAATACAGAAATAGAAGTGCACAGATCATCCCTCTAGTGCAAACTATATGAGTAGGGTTACTCAGAAAGGAAAGTACTATAGAGGACTGAGACACAGGAGCCACTCTGACCACTTAGGACTTTGTGGGAACAGAGGGGCCTACAGGCAGTAGATGCTTCATAAATTGCATGGTACATGAAAAATACCTTGACTGTAGGAAGGAAAAATGAACTGAAAACAACCAAAAGCTACACATGACCTCAGAAGTTACAAGATCTTGAACTTCACCTGCTGAAAACAGTGCTTATTTGTACTTTTTGATGTGGTATTTTTAGGAAGCCAGTGATTGGGAAAAAAAGTTAGCTGATTCTTGCCATTTTTCAGTATTAGCAATTCTGGAAAATATAAAATCTGTTCACTTCTGTCTCTTGCCACTAGATGGTGGAAGCAGCTGAGCTGATGATTCTGTGAGCATCTGCTCTTATGGGAAGAAGCTGAGATTTGTGAGACTAAATTGAAAAGTATGTAGTGAATAAAGATACCAGAAGAGGTTGGCAGAAGTTTGCATACGGTTTGTGCCCAGACCTGGTAAGAGGAGGTGGCTAAGTGCTCCATGGCCTAGGAAAAATGTTTATTGAACCAGAGCACAAAAACTTCTGGTTGGAATTATAGGCAAATGCGACATATTTTGCTTTAATTTTACCTAATTGGAAAGGACCACAGCAGCTTGTACCAAATATCTTAATTCTTTAGGTCAGGTGTTGAAAATAAAGAAAAAATTAAGGAGAAGGAGGCCTATCATTGCCTTTCACAATTCAAGAATTTAGGGCAGTGATTCTCAGCCTTCCTATTGCTGTGACCCTTTAAAGCAGTCCCTCATGTTGTGGTGAACCCCGAACTAAAAATTTATTTTTGTTGATATTTTATAACTGTAATTTTCTACTGTTATGAATCATAAATAAAGTGTCTGGGTTTCCAATAGTCTTAGATGACCCCATGAAAGGGTTGTTTAGACTCAAAGGGTTCACAACCCACAGGTTGAGAGTCACAGCTCTGGGTCTAGAGGGATATAGATGGCTCTGGGGTTAAAGTACTTTCCTTGAAAGCATGAAAACATGAGTTTAATCAGTGTCAAACTACCTAATTGGTAAGGGTTAGGACTGTGAAAGGCCCTATGAGAAAAGCTTCATGGCAGTCCTGAGGTTGTCTGGATTCCATATATACATGTGCACATATGCATTAAAAAAAGAGGGAAAAAAAGAGTTGTCAATAGATGAAGCCCACAATGTGTTTATTATGGCTTTTGAAAAATGGATTACAGAATAATACTTAAACCTTCTGCTTCTTTAATCTATATAATAGTAATAATAGCAATTTTTAAATAGATACTAGGTTAATATATATGTATATACACATATATATCAAAGACGCAATAATTTCTAAACAAAAGGTTCTTATAGTAGTCTGGAATGAGTATTAATGGTAACCATTTATGCAAATGTCCCTAAAGAGTTAACTCATTTATCTATATAACTTTTCACAAGACTAAATTCTCATTACTGCCAAAGCCAATGTTACAATAAAAAATTACTAAAGCCCACAGAGGCTGGCATGAGTGAGAGACATCTCCTATTGCTGCTGGTGATGTTAGTGTTATTGATGGCTCTAGGTTACCTGAAATTCCCAGACCATCTTCCCCATTAAACAATAAAGTAGTTGCACACTCTGAGTAAGAAAGTTGTCAACTATTTCTCCTTTGTAAAAGTCTATATATATATATGTATATATATATATATTATTCTATACCAGCACAGTAGATAAGTTAATCAATATCAAAATTGATTGACTTGAAATTTTTTTATTCTTTCCAAGCTTATCATGAAAATCAAAAACATGTATACTTTGGGGAAGTAAAAGATATTTAGAATCAACAGGTCCTGGGCTACAAGCATGCCTTTGTTATCTGCTATTGCATCCTATTATAAACATATTAATGTGTTCCGTCTAGTACATAAGAGGGCAGGATTATCGGTAGTAAGGATCTCTAAAGATCATGCATAAGAAGTAATATTTAGAGTTACCCTTCACACCTAGCAAGTACCCAGTTAATTATAATTGTTTTTGCATTAAAGAAACAGAAAATCCACATAAGTGAGAAATATCTAAACTTAATGATATAAATTCTGAACTGTAAATAGATATTAATTATTGTTATCATTTCCCTATCATTGTGGTCTTGGAGATAATGACTTTATAGTATGGTTTCATTTAGGATAAGCAAGGGTGTACTATTCAATTAGTCATCTTTCCTATGCAAGTTGATACCACTTTATATCAAATGAAGTATAGCCAGTGAATTGTGGACACACAACTGGGTTTTGAATAGTCCAAGTAAGAATTTACTAAAGCAATGATGATCTGTAATCCCAGTCCTTCTACATCCAAACAGGAGGAAAAGACCAGAGAATCATTAGAAATTGGTGGGCGAGCTAGTCTGGGATATGCAGAAATTAACTGGAGAACCTCTTTTAAACAAGGTAGAGGGCAAGAGTCAACACCCAAAGTTGCCCACATGTGCACTATGCCATGTAAGAGTACACACACACACACACACACACACACACACACAAGCACACATGCATGAGCATACACTCTGACTTTTCTAAAGTATACAACTTCATATGATGTCATAGGTATTCATGTACTAGAGCTTGGATTTCTCAAAATAAAACCAAGATGGTGATGCATCTCTTAGCCATGTACACTTGCCTTTTCAAGAGCTTCTACCAGCTTTCTCAGTCCCTCATGTTCCCATCTCCCATCCCCTCCCTGCTAGGGGGAGAGCAATGAAAGAGACATCTTGATAGAGGTTGCTCTTATGGGGGTAAGGAAGAAAATTCCCAAGAATCTGTAAGAATGACACCCAGCTAAAACTCCTAGAAACAGTGGAGAGGGTGCCTGAACTGACTTTCCCCCTTAATCAATAAGTGACTACCCTAATTTTCATCATAGAGCCTACATCTAGTAAGCAGATGCAGTGACACACAGCCAAGTCCTGAACTGAGCTCCTGAAGTTCAGTTGAAGAGGGAGGAGGGATCATATGAACAAGGGAGGGTCAAGACCATGTTAGGAAAAACCACAAGGACAGCTGGCTGGAGTTAGTGAGAGCTAATGGACTATGTAACCTGCATGAGACTGAAGTAGACCCTCTGAATGTGGGTGACAATCATGTGACTTGATCTGTTGGGGGGAACCTCTGGCGTGGCACCAAGACCTATTCCAAGGGCTTGTTGCAGCCCATTCCCTGAGGTGGGATACCTTGCTCAACCCTGATACATGGAGGAGGGCCTTGGTCCTGCCTCAACTCAGTATGTCAGACTTTGTTGACTCCTCAAGCAAGGCATTACCCACTTTGACGAGTGAAAGGGAAAGGGGGATGAGAGAGGGAGAAGGGGAGATATAAGGACATATGTGTTATTATTCCTCCCTTATGGGCAAGGAAAATGAATACCATGTTTGGGAAGATGTTCTGTGTTCACAGTTACTAATTGAGAGATATTGGGCATAAATCCATTCATGGTACAACAGAGTTTTCTCATTTTAAGATTGGTATATTACCAGCAATTGAGTGCCATAGAATCTCAAGACAGAAGGAACAGTGAAAATAATTAAAGTCAGGCCTTTCATAGGGACAACAATAGGATGGGTGTAAATTATTTGATCATCAGAAGCTATATAAACTGAATAAGCGCAAATAGCATTTCAGAGGGCTGTGTTTTGCTTTCCTTTGTAGTAATATTAAAAAAACCACATGATGTAATTTTAAGAGAAAATTGGTAGGAGTGAGGGTGAGAATAATCAGTATATATTACATGTAATTCTCAAAGAATTAATAAAGTATTTTTTCTTAAAATAAAATGGTTTATATGATATATATACACATATGTACACATGCAAACATTGAAGGGAAAGTGGAAATGACTTGTTCTCTCTATCAACGAAGCTGCCTGTATGTAGTGAGCTGACTTAACACAAATAGCGCTCTGCAATGTTTTCCCCAAGTCTAGCTTATTCTTGCCAAAAGCTTTTTGAGGGAACATGATTTGTTACTTGTGAGTCAACTAAACACTGAGTGTTTTAGGGCTTCCTGCCAGTTTTGGATCATAGGTAAGTTCATTTCAAGTATGGTCAAGGTGTACTTAAGAAAGGCATGTTTATACATAGGCCAGCAAGACGGTCCAACATGTAAAAGTGCTATTTTCCAAAATTCATTGAGTTCCATCTCAGGACACACATGGCAGAAGGAGAGTCATCCTCCAAGTTGTCCTCTGGCTTATACACATCTGTCATGTCGTGTGCATGTCCACATATACAAAGAAGTCAAAATAAGCAAGTACTTATAATAAAGTCCATCTATATACATGACACTCAGGAAAATAGCCTTCCTGTGTGTACCTTAATGGCCAATAAGCAGTTGGAGACATGTGGAAGTCAAGGCCACTTATGAAAATTAGCTTGAAATAATAACTGAGCACCAAGACTGGCACTGAAGAGATTATCTATTTTCAACTCTTCATAGTGTACATGAAGGAATTTATTTAATGTAATAATAATATAATAAATAGCTTTGATGATCATCTAAGTTTCCACTGATTCATAAGCACTTGTATGATCAATTCTTAATTATTAGTAAGCACCACCAACTTTTAAAGTAGCCTTTCTAAAATGAGTATTAATTTCTCTCTGAAGAGCACTGAACACTGAAGTGCTGCTGTCCACTCAACATGCAGTGGCACCATCTGTCTGCTCCTGGGGAATGTCTTCAAAGACCCCTCAGAATGCCTGGGGCAACAGTTGCAGTCTACATTTACTGAGTTTTCCTGTAGAGATGTACTTATGATGAAGTTTAACTTACAAATCTGTCACAGTTAGGAATCAAAAGCAACTAATACAATAAAGCAAGTCTCACTTATTTGTTACAAAACACATTATCAAGTCCGCAGCAGCTTATTGTAATAAAACTGTCAGCATCATTACTTTTATGGCTTGGGGCCCTTATTAAGTGGAATAATGGTTATTGGAACATAAGTGCTACAATTCTATGGCACGCGATCTGATAAATACGTGCTACTGAGTGACTAAATGGACACATACTCATCAGTGCAGTGCTGATGTGGCTAATTCTCTTATATGCTTTTTTTAGTGAAGGACATTGGGGTGGCAGGGAGATATTATGGATAAGGATTGATGTCATAAGTGTGTCAGTTGGATACCAATTAGGCAGCTCTGAGTCCAGTTTCTACATGAGTGTCCTGAGTATAATAATAAATTCACGTCATTAAATTGAAGGAGGTTGTTGCTTGCCAGCTAAATTTTCTTACACTTAAAGTTCCCCTCACTTCTATACCAAATCCTACCTCCTGTTTCTCCATATTCCATTTTCCTTTCATCTTCTTTTGCCCATTCTGACTCTTTAGAATGATCAGTGAGGAGAGAGCAGCAGCACATGAGAGAGGAAAAGCTAAGGGAGGCACAAGTTTGTGAGTCAGAGAGTGACTGTCATCAGAAGATAGGCACGCCAACGCAATTGTCATATCAAGAACAAAGGGAGGACAGGTGGTTCTGAACTAATGTGGAGTGTAGCACTGGGATGTGAGAAGTCTGCTTCGGGGAGAATGGCAGCAAATGAAAGCTCTTCCAGAGAGGGATGAAATTAATAGGCTTGAGATGGGGTTAAAGCCAAGTCAAATGTGAGAATCAATGGCAGGAGTGAAGTTGTCCTTAGAGAATAGCCAGCTCAGGTAGACATGGTAAATATTGTCCTAAAATTATAGGAAACAAGAAAGTATTCTGTACAATTAATGTGAACTTGGAGACATCAAGTATAGTCAATGAGGAGAGTAACAGAGTCATGTAAATTTATAAAGTACAATTCTGAAACTTGCACCAAAGACAGAATAGTTTGCCTCATTAAGTAGTGAGTTTCCTGTAATTATTCCTCTGTGTATTCAGAGAGAGGGCAGGAGAATCTCAGTGTGGGATTAGGGGTGTAGCTCTGTTGTTGATTTTGTAGACTATAGGAAACTCTGGGTTTGGTTCCCACATGGTGGTGCACATCTCTAATTCCAGCTCTCGTGAAGTGGAAGCAAGAGGATCAGAAGTCCAGTGTTATCCTCAGCTCTATCATGAGGTCTGGTGCATCCTGGGATATATGTGAGCCTGTCTCATAGAGAGAGGCTGGAGAGGTGGGAGAAGAATAGAAATAACAAGAAAAAGAAGAAATGAAAGAAATGGAGGGATGGAGGGAGAAAGGCTACAAACACCTACAAGCATGCAAACTATCATACTGATGATAGAGGTGACAGGATCTGGAACTCTACTTTGAATGTTTCAAATTATTAGCCCCATGAGAAATTAAAGATTATGTTCTTTTTGTCAAATAAAACTTGCAACCCATGCCAGAAAATTGCATATAATTTCAGGAAGAAAGGGATTATATGAAGCCTTTTTATGGACTCCATGAACCAGACAGTTGAGGTGAAGATGAACTGGACAGGATGAATTTCTAGTTTCCTTTCATCCCTGAGAATTTATGATTCTCATTTCTCTGGCTCAGACTTTTTGCCTGGTTAAGGAATTCTTAGCCCTCCTCTAAAAGAAACACTTTGTAAGTGTCAGAAAAATAGAAAAACTGCGTTCCCAATTCTTTGTCTATACAAAGTATGTCCAGCTCTACAGCAGACCCTAACTGCAATGACCATGAGTCTCAGGCAGGTTCAGTGCAGAAGACCAAATTGCACCAGCTCCTGAAGAGTGCTCTCAGCAGTCCAGAGCCGCTGTGCCTGCTCCCTCTCTCTTGGTTTCTCATGTATTGTCCAAGACAATTTTCTGTTTATTAGTCAGTGTCTTAAGTATTTACAGGCAATGTAAGCCAGAGCATTGAGAGGCTGAAGCTCTACATTTGGAGTTCAGCTGTCTTAAGATTTTTTTCTTTTATGTTGAATGAAGGTCTCATCCCAGCAGAGAACTGCTTCAAATTACCCCCATCAGCCTGCTAAAATCATGATGCAGTTTCCATAGGTTTCTGACACAGAGAATTTCCAATATGTGAAAAGACGGTTCATAGAAATGTCAGTTATGAAGTGAGCACTAGATATTTATTTTTTCATTGGGGTCGCAGAGGTGCACTTGAATTGGATTCATCTTTTTTCGGTGCCATTAAGAAATTGACAAATTCCAAGCTGCTAGCTTTGAAATTTTGAGGATAGCTAGCTCATAACATTCCCCTTTCCCGCTCCAGGGCAGGGTGAGCTGCTTATAAATCAAGCTGCAAAAATGATGAATTGGATGTCTCCAACTCAATTAGCTTAATGTGGGTAGGAGGCTCCCCAGGTTCGGCAGCCTCTGTTTTACTCATCCTCAGCTCAGACTGTTGTTACATAAAATGTGGCTGAGGACTAACATCTGAGTCTCAGGGAAACGCACGTGGTATTTTTCACTTCAGCGTCCAACATAATCTTGTATTTCATGGCTTTGGGTTGGATCCAGAGCCACTGAGTGACATTCCTTACAGTGATTTATGCTGTATCCCGCGTTACCTTGTTATCTTTCTCCCTTCTCACTGTGCTAAGAAAGTAGCCTAATAGAATTGCTGCTGTCACTGGGTGATTTAATTGGGGGAAAAATCTCATCAATTTAAGGGAAAAAAAAAGCAGGAGCCTGAGCTGTTTCCCTGTCAAATAAATGCTCACGTGAGATGGGCCCTTGTGAAGCAGATACTGACAGTTTGGAGTGCTCTTGATATGCCCATCCTTATTTCAGTAGGTGAATCTGTGGAAGGAATTTATTATGGGGTTCTTTGGACCTTTTTTTTTTAAAGAAAATTTATTGACATCCTGGATAATGTCTATGTTGAATAAAGCATTTTGGATTTAAATACATTTTGTATGGAATGTTTAATGCTTTTATGCTGTGAGTGTTTGCATACTCACAGCTGAGTATTTCTTGTGCTTTTTTCTCTTGTCTTTTAGTCCCTTGGTCAGACCTCATTTTGTCTTTAAAACTTTGTCATGTGTGGCTGACTTACAAAGCTTTATGTATTTACAATTTATAACATACTGTTGTAAAAGGATAGCCACTTGTGGAATGATTAACTCTAGATAATTAAAATATGTATTAATTTATATGATTAATATTTTCACAGTGAGAATTCTTTCTAATATACTTTCCTAGAAATTTCTAATAATATAATGTAATACACTGTCAACTGCAATCACTGTGCTATCCAGTACATCTGTTAAACTTAGAAGTGTCATTTTGCATGCCTTGAGCCTACTTTGAGTCTCATCCCTGAATACCATGGTTTCTGGTAACTGACTCTATACTCTCTGACTCTGCAAGGTAAATTTTTTCAGAGTCTACATATACATAAGCAGGCTTATCCTTTCAGTTTATGGTTTATTTTAGCTAAAATAACACCTCTTGGGCTCATTAGTGTATCTGCAAATGACAGAATGTTTTTCTCTTAGTGGCTGAATGATAGCCTATTGTGTTTATAATATATTATTTTTTATAATACACGCATGAATGGGAGGGCATTAGTTTGATTTTATACCCTAACATAGCAATACACATTCACATGCAAACAACTCTTGGATATTATCTTAAGTAGGATTTTCATTGCTGTGAAGAGAAATCATGCAACAACTCTTATAAAGAAAATTTTAATTGGGGTGGCTAAGTTCAGTCCATTAGCATCATGATGGGAGCAGGGAGGCATGTAGGTATTCATGGTGCTGGAGCTGAGAGTGCTACATCTTGAAGGCAACAGGAAGTCAACTGAGACACTGGGCAGTGTTCTACATATAGGAAACCTCAAAGCCTGCCCCACAGTGACACAATTCCTCCAATGAGATCATACTCATTCTAACAAAGCCACATCTCCTAATATGCCACTCCCTGTAAGATTAGTGAGGCCAATTACAGTCAAACTACCACATATATACTGATTTTCCTTTCTTTGGAAAAAATAGTTTGGCATTGGTGGCACACGCCTTTAATCCCAGAACTCTGTGAGTTTGAGGCCGGGCTGGTCCGACAGCCTCCAAAACAATACAGAGAAACCCTGTCTTGTAAAAAAAATGAGGTTATTTGTTACCTAGATAAATAGTTTCTTATAGATTTCAAATATTAAGTACTCAGCATAATGCCTGCATTCTTTTAAATCCCCAGTTTTCTTTTGAGTCTGCTGATTGTTTCTCTGTGTGGAAGCTTTTAAGGTGGTGTGATTAGGGTGGTGTGATTGTGTTGGCATAGCTTTGCTTTTGTTTCCTTTGCCTATTGGGTCATATCAAAAACAAATAAAACCAAGAAATTTTTAGCCAAGAAAAGTTTCACAAAGCTGTGTGTGTGTTTGTGTGTGTGTGTGTGTGTGTGCGTATGTGATTGTATGTGTATGTGAGATTGTGTGTGTCTCTTTGTGTGTGAGTGACTGTATGTGTATGTGGGATTGTGTGTGTCTCTTTGTGTGTGAGTGACTGTATGTGTATGTGAGATTGTATGTGTTTGTGTGTGTGATTGCAAGTGTATGTGAGAATGTTTGTGTGTGTGTGTGTGTGAGAGAGAGAGAGAGAGAGAGAGAGAGAGAGACTGTGTCTGTGGTGTGTGTGTGTGTGTGTGTGTGTGTGTGTGTGTGTGTGTGTTTTCTTGAAGTTTTATAATTTTAGGTCTTTAGTCAGGCCTTTATGCACAGAGTTGAGTTTTCTACGTGGTTTAGGATAAGGGTCAAAGTTCATTCTTTGCAAGTTGATATCTGTATTTCTCAACACTGTCTTTGAATACTGCTCTTTCCCCATTGTGAGTTCTTGGCACCTTTTCCAAACATCTTTTCGCTATGAATGTATGGATTTGTTTCTGAGTTCTTTGTTTTGCTACCCAGGTCTGTGTCTGTTTTCATGCAGGAACCATTCCCTTTCAGCTACTCGCACTGAGTTGTGACTGGTACTTTGAAGTCAGGAAGACTGAGTCCTTCAGTTTTGCTCTTTTCTTAGGAGCTTGTTTTTGGTGCTCATTTGGAAAGAAATTGTATTGCGTATGTAGACCATTTGCAGCAGAAATGTAGGACATTGTCACAATAGAATTCTTTTCCATTCTGTGAATACAAAATAGCTTTCCATTTACTTGTGTCTCTTCCAGGTTCTTTGATCAAATATTCTACATTTTTTATGTAAGAATACCTCTACTCCTTGAGTAAATGTATTCCCAAGTATTTTATTTGATTTGTATCTGTGATCAGCAGCATTTTTTCTTGATATTAGTGATCACATAGCCCACTGTTACATAGATAAACAGAAACACTATGGATTTTCATAGTGGTGAGGAGGGTTGAAATTCCCAGGCAGCTGAAGCCCATAGGTAGAATCAATCCTGAAGTCCTTGAAACCTAGTCTGTGTGGTATCACCTTGTGCAAGAACAGTTGAAGAGGCTGAGTCCAGCCTGGAGCATAGGACAGTGAGGCTGCTTTGTTATTGGGAGCTCTTGGGCAGGAAGGGGCACAGCAAAGTCCTGTGCTCATTTCCTCTCTTTTCTACAAGGACTATCTCTTTCTGTGATGTGTTGTCCGGTGTCATGGCAATGATGTCACAAATTATCCTGTGTTCTCTTCAGAGATTTTCTTATCAGCCAGGTACTGTGCCCCCTTATTGAAGTTTTGACTCATATAAGATTGCTTTAATATGTGAACAGTTGTTACAGTTGATGTTTCTTATTTCTTTCCATTGGGGATAGTAACTGAAGAACCCTACTCTACTACCTTCCTCTGCCCCTAGCAACTGCACATTAATTGATAAGGCTGAGAACTTTAAACTGCAATAATGTGGTTCAGAGCAGACTTTTCCATGTTCATTCTATGTACTGTAGGTCATTGGTCTCTCTTAGCTTTGCTTTTCCACATGTCCAGTCATTCACTTAACATTGGTTTTTTGTTTTGTTTTGTTTTTTGTTTTTGTTTTTGACACACCATGCATTTAATTTCATGTTCCTAAGGGTGGTCAAGACTGATGCATTTTTCTTCTCAGTAATTTGATGCAATTGGAAATCACAGATCAATTTTACTCAAGAATATAAACTCCTGGAATCCAGTTGTATAGACGGAGGAGTGATGAGCAAAGGGGTCAAGATCATGCTGGGGAAACCCACAGAAACAGCTGAGCTGAGAAAGTGGAAGTGCACAGACATTAGTCTGATGGCTGGGAAACCAGCATAGGTTGGATCCAAGTACCCTGAACATGGGTGTCAGTTGGGAGACCAGGGCAATCTGTCAGTGGAACCAGTATTTATCTCCAGTTCACTGACTTTGGGAGCCCATTCACTATGGAGAGATACACTCTCAGTCTAGATACATGGGGGAATGCCTATGTCCTGCCCCAAATGAAGTAACAGCCTTTGATGATACCCCATGGGAGGCCTCACCCACCCTGGGGAGTGGATAGGTTTGGGATGGGGCTAGTGTAGGCAATAAGAGGACGGGAGAGGGAATAGGGATTGGTTTGTAAAATAAGATTGCTTTTAATTTAAAGAAAAAAGAATATAGACATAAAATTCTTGAGAAATTTAAATGAGAATTGATATTGAGCATAGGGCTGTCATGTGTGAGAAAATGAAGTTTGGTTGTTAGGCACCATTTGATTTATAGGTCCCAAGCATTGTCTTACGTGCTGTACAGTATGCAGAATAATAAAAGGAAATCTATCTATTTATGTTTACATATGAATAGTCTATAATAATGCATCTGTCCTTTCATTCATATATGGCTTCTGGTAATTTACTAGATGTTCTTATATGCCTGTCAATAAATACATTTTGCTTGTGAGGGCTAAAGAAATGGCAATAAATTTTTCACAATAGTAAAAATTTCAGGCAAATATTCAAAAATACAGTTTGCTGAAACCTTTTCATATTACCATGTCTATTGGGTCATCTTGTTTAGGTAACTGTGTTGATGAGACCTCCTAGGTTTAGCTTCTTTGACACTTCTAGGAGACACAATCTCAAAAGCACATATCATATTTCTCTGGTTACCATCTCTTCCAAAATTATCCCTGAGCCCTGTATATAGAAGTTGTGTCATCAATGTATTGGTTAGGGCACCACATGGTTGCTTGTTCTTTGCATTTTGATGGGTTATGATCTTGTATAACGGTCTCTTTCTGTTACAAGGAGAGGTTTCTTTGATGGGAGATGAAACCTAAACTTATCTGTGAAAACAAGGTTAAGTTTTTGACATGTAGTTCGGAAATAGGCTGGTTTAGTAAAGTGGTTGTTGTAGGTTCTTCTTCAAGATCTCATTAGCCTCAACTAAAAGCAAAGAATTACAAACAATTAAAGAATGCTGAGAGGTAGAAAAATAGTCTTACCCAGGGAAGAAGTCCTTAATTTGTTATCCAACACCAAGTGGCCAGTCATAAAAATCATAACCATAATATTGTTGATGATCAATGCACTACACATTACTTTGGTTGTCACCATGTTAGTCCCTCAACTGAATTATTCAATGAAATTTTATTTGAAACCTAAGTGTATGGTATGCATTTGGTATGCACATTAGTTTATAATAATATCTCAATGAAGGAATTATTCAACCTGTGCAACAAAATGATATATTTTGTTGAATTAAATATAAGTAGAATTTCCAATGAATATGGAATTTTTTTCATGTATTTGTTCATCTTATTCAAATCCTCATATGTCAACTTGATAGATAGTAAGTATTTTTGCTTAAAAATAAAATATTGCAACACAGGGTGTAGTAATTCATGCCTGTAATCCCAACAGTTGAGAAGCTCAAACAAGGTGATTACAAGCTTATGGCTGACCTGGGCTAAATGGTCAAACCTGCCTCAAAACAAAATAATATAAATGAAAAAAGGAAGGACTGAGGGTGTATGTAACTGAATAGAGGGACACTTCTTTACCATACAGAATGTCCTGGGTTCCATTTCAAGCACTGCAGGGATAAAAATAAATAAAAACAAGAAAAAGTAAAGGAGAAAGAAAGAAAGAAGCAAGAGGAAGGAAGAGAAGGAAGGAAAGACCAAGAAAAGTGAAAAGATGACTCAGCATTGAGGAGTACAAAAGACACCCACTAGGTGTCTTACAATCTATAATAACAGTTCTATGGGATGTGATACCACTTGAATCTGAGGACACAAACACTGACATGTGAACATGCATGCAGCACATGCACACACACACACACACACACACACTTTAATAAAATAGTAAAAGCATCATTTCATAATCTAGCAAGAAGCTTTAAGTTTAACAAGCTGTAATTTTTCTAGAATACACTATCACACCCACCTTATGGGTTAAATTATGATGCAGTTTTCCTTATCTAGAAGATATATTCTAAAAATAATATATATTTCCTGCTTCTGGAGTCCAGTTAGAATTCCCTTACTCACCGGATTTTTATCATGAGGGAAAGAGACTTTCCATCCCTGTAGATTCTTTCCACTTCTCAAATTTTGCTGCTTTTGTTGGGGGCTTCCCAAATGGAATACTTAACTGTTCCCACATTTAGAGTTCTCATTAAATCCAGAATTGTGTTGCTTTTTCTTCAATACTAGGGGGATTATTTTATTCTGTAATAACTAATTCAATATCAATTAAATTCCTATCATGATGGTTACAGGTAGGGAAGGATGAAGATAGCACAATGCCTTTCTGAAAGGTCTGAGTGCCTAGTGATTTCATTGTGGGTAACAAGAACAGCTGAGAAAAAAGTACCCACATGTGCCAATCTACGTGTTACCTATATTTGAAAATAATTCTTCAGAACAACGCACTGAGTTTAGTACTGTTTAATTCCCATTTTATAAGTGAGTAAACAGAGTATTGGACTATATGATTCCCTTATAGTTAGATCACCAGGATATTTTGTAAAATTTTAAGTTCTTGCACCTGTTCAACACAAACACTTAAGAATTTCCTAAAACATAGGAAGTATCCTACTATTCACTGTGTACTTACCTTACCCCCGCTTTAATTTTATTTTGAAATGGGGCCTGGATATTTAAACTATGATGGCCACAAACTCAAGATGATCTTGCTTAGGTATCAAAACTTAGAAAGTTCTTATTCTTTCATTTATTGATAGCATGTAGTCAAGATATTATTTATAAATTATTTCTCATTAATGTGAAATATAAAGAGTGAAATGCTTCACTTTTATGAATGTGGCCAATTTTACTTTGAGAATACTTGGATATTAGATAATACATTTTTAAGCTCAGGTCTAGCTTGGTATCAGACACATCAAAAGGTAGTTTTCTCTTTCACAGTCAGCAGAGATATAACACTTTGAACTTCCACAGTGGCAACTTTGCCTAATATAAGAGACCACTTATTATTATTGTTTGATCAACAAATAAAGCAAATGATTTCTGACTAAAATGCTTGTTTTCAGTTTCTACTTTTATTATTGTCAGCATGCAAATATGGTAAAAAATCCAAAACAATGTACTTATAGAATCTTGTGTGGTCTGTATGTAAGCATTTAGCTGAAGACAAACATTTAGTATCTGTTTTGTGTCAGGCACAAAATAATGCTATAAAGATACAATAGTGAATTAAACAGTTAATTAATTGAATTAAGCTAGTTCCTTTCTTTATAACATTCACCACCCTATGGAAATAAGCAAACAAGAGTATACCATCATAAAACAGGATATGATATGAGTTACAGAGATTGAAATAAGACTTGAGGATCTTAGAGGGAGCCAGTAATGAGACACGTGAGTGCCCAAGACGGAATTAGGTAGACAGAGCAAAAACCTGAAAGAAATAAGGATATTATTCCTGTATGAATTGGGGAAAATAATCCCAACGAAAACATCAGTTTTTGCAAAAGTGCTGTGGTTGAGCCTTGATTATTACAGTCATAGAATATCAGAAAAGCTATGTGACAGCTAAACAATCACTGGGGTAGTAGAAAGTGAAGCTAGAGAGGCAGTGAGGAGGTTAAGGTGGGCAGGTAATCAGCTTCCATGCATATACAAACTGAAAATAAGATTTCATAATGAGATGAGAAGCCAGTGGAGGGTTGTGAACAGTGGAGTAAGATGATGTAATCTATCATTTGAAAATGCTTCTTTGGCTACTCCATAGAGAATAAGCTATTTATGTCTACATAACAAACAACTAATATTGTCACTTTATGTGCTCAGCATAAGCTAGAGTAGGAAAAGCATAACCTAATCATGCTTCATATTTATAGATATGAGATTGTTTTATAACAATCTCACATTTTCCAGCCAAGTAGTAAGACCCTTTATCTTTTCCCAATAAATTTGAGTGAATTTTACTTAATGTAGTTAGATAACAATATAGTTGTTTCTAGTAAAAGAGAAATATGGTTTTATAACAGGGATTGTGAGAACCCCAAGCATGCTGATTTATCAAAATTAATTCATTCCATGTCTTAGGAAACATTTTAAGAACATGTGACTTCTTTAAATTCTTTTCTTGATGAAAAATTAATGTGTCCTAGGATAGGCTATTAGGTCCCCTTTGCTTTCCGTGAAAAAAATGATAGAAGAATCAAGAAGTATACAGATACCATCACAATGTCAAAGAGGAAGGAGGCTGTTCCAGCAAGCATTCTACACAATCAATTCTTAGCTTTCACTACCAAACTGTATAAAACAAGGATTCAATATTGCTATATATCCTAAATTGGTCATGTTCAGTCTATTGACTAATGACAACACAAATAATATTTTAAATCTAAGTTCATACACTCTTCAGAGCCTCCACACATTCCCTCAAAATTAAGCTACCTATCTTCTTGGCATTTTCATAGTAATGTGTATTGACTTCTATTTTAATATTTAACACACTGCATTATTAATGAATCTTCAGTCTCATTCTCTTAGCAGGCTGTGAGCTACTTGAAGGTAAGAGGTGTGTCTTATGTGTAAGGTGATGGTACTGTTACTGACACAGAAGATGTTCTGGACGCATATGAGTGGCAGAGAACACAAAACGGCAAGCTAGTGATTGACCTGAGATAAGTGCTTAATCTCCCAAGAACATAAAACGTTTCCTTGGTGTTCAGCCAGTGTCTCCTGTAGAAATGTCTGTAGCACAAATTCTAATTGGTCTTAATAATAAAAACTCAGAGTCAGCTATCAGGGGGTGAAAGCTGAAGGATCAGAGAAACAAAAGAGCCAACAGAGGCCAGCCACTAGAGTTCTTACCTCTACCAATGCTCAGACCAAAGGAGTGATCATGTCCTCAGACTGCATCCTCAGACTGCATCCTCAGACTGCTCCTGAGACTGACTGTCTTGAACTCCTGTCTCTTCCTGCTTTATATTCCTCTCTCCATCCATCCATGTCACTCCTGTTTGTACCTCCCTAGTGCTGGGATTAAAGGCATATGATCCCAAGTGCTGGGATCATCTTTGTTTAAGTTGTTTCTCTTTTGAACTGGATCAATTTCATGTAGCCCAGACTCTGTCTCCTGAGTGCTAGGATTAAAATGTGTGTGCCACCACCTCTATGGCTAACTAGTGTGGCTAGCTGTGCAGTCTAATCTTCAGGGAACCTTTGTTTGTTAGATCATAAACAAATCATCAACAAAAATGTCTACTTGAGTAGCCAGAGTATTATCCAAAGGATTTCAGGATGAATAAGAATTAATGATAGGGCAGTAGAATGATCTTAGTTACCTACACCTTAAAGCCATGGCTGGCTGGCAGCAGTAAGGGAGGCTGCATTGGCAGAGAGGACAGAATTATTGCCTGTGACATGCAGGTATATCATCCCCTCTGGGACATGTTGCCTGATATTGCAATAACTTCTGTCTCTATTTCCTCCCTTTCATTTGAGAACCAGGGGTACTATCCTCTTCACTGAGCACTTCCCACTGTCCTTTTATTAGTTACATGTTGATGTTGCAAGAAGTTTCTTCAAACTGACTGGATTGAAACAGCATGGATTTACTATTTCATGGATGAAAATAAGGAATACAAAATGAGTCTCCCCAGGTAAACATCAAGGTGTAAAGACTCTGAGAGAAATTTATCTCATTGACTTTTCTAGCTTCTAAAGAAAGCTCCTACAACATTTTTGGACTACTTTTTTCTGCCTCTCCACCCAGAAGTAGCTCACTTTTAACATTCTTCAAACAGAAACAGAGTGTTTGCAATTCCTCTCTGACTCTGCTTCTCCCCTCACATGTCCTTCCTGACTCTTCAAGAACTCCTATAATTGCAACAGGCCCAACTAAATGATCCAGAAAAACATCTAAATATGTATCCCTAATCTAAACATATATGTAAGTTACTCCTGCTATGTAGGGCAGCATATTTATACATTTCAGAAATTGGAATGTAGCCACTTGGGAGACTACTATCCTGTCTAGCATAAGCTTTCACAACCCATTTGTAAATATTAAGTCAAGGTGTATGGGATTGGGACATACTTTACAGTTTTCTACCTATATTACAGTCTGGAAAATATGACCAGCAACTGCTTTCTTCCTCAAATTCCCATGTATAAACACAGGCTCTAATCTATGAAAAAAAAAGAAACCTCTAGCCTTCATCACGAGTCCTTATAGGCTATTTTGCATTGTGTCTGAAGAAAACTCACATTTTTCTATACTACTGTTAATATTAAATGGTAGCAAAGCAGTGATTAATGTAAATCTGTTAGTGAGCATATGGAAGTATTTTAGGAACATTTAATGCTACTTATAACCTACAATAATTTTACAAGGCAAATGTTACCATTTGTTTTGAAAATTAGAGTTCTGACATTAAGTAAAAATTAAACACTTGTTCAGAGTTTCCTAACCTCTAATTGCTGTAACTATAATTCAAGTTAAGTGTCTCTGATTCAACACCTTCAGAAATTTGGTTCTGAAGTCTTAAATACGTTATTATCATCCTTACCCAACTTCAGGATGCATAGCTTCAAAACAGAGGCAGTGCCTGTATGGTGTCATTCTTGTAAACAAACAAAAGATATTATAAATAGTATATGTAAATGTTTGTTATGGTGATAGATAGGCAGGTGTAGCATAAGATTGCTAAATGGTACTTTTAATTTTATAATTGCACTTTCAGTTTTATTGATAGCTTGTACCATGTTTCTGGGAAGGAATTAGTTATCATTGTTCCTTTGATGTATGAGTACTAATTGTCTGCAGCAAATAGGATACAATTCACCGTGCTCATGCCAAGGTACAGAAAACTGTCACAAAGAATTATACCCAGAGCCAAGTGTGGCACTGCCCACGTGCAATCTCAGCACTTGGGAGGCTGAGTAAGATAATGGTGAGATTGGGACACTATTGAGGTATGTAATGAGACTCCTCAGTCTTAAGGCCCCCACATAGTCAGTTCTGGGTCCACGTGCGACACACATAGAACCAAGCCTCCTGAATTTAAATTCTGGTTTCCTATCTACTGCTATTGTTTACTAATTCCACATCAGAGAATTTAAAAGTCAGAATATCAAGCATGCTATCCATGCTATCCCTGTTAGCCCTGATATCAAAGATAGACCTATATTGCATGTGTTTGAAGGAGGAACTCAGTTTAACTCTTCTGCAAATGGATTATTTGCTCAATTTCTGGAGAAACCCTCAGAAACACCTGACCTGAACAAGATCCCTAGACTAACTGGGAAACCAGCATAGGACTGTTCATACCTCCTGAATGAGGATGTCAGTTTGGAGGTCTGGTTAATCTATGGGGCATCTGGTATTGGATCAGTATTTATTCCTAGTACACGAATGGACCTTGGGAGCCCACTCCATATAGAGGGATACTTTCTCAGCCTAGACACAAGGGAGAAGGTCTAGGCCCTGCTCCAAATGATATGACAGGCTTTGAAGATCCACCATGGAAGACCTCACTCTCCCTGGGGAGCAGAAAGGGAATGGGATAGGGGGTAGGTCGGGGGCAGGGAAGGAGAGGAGGGAGAGGCAACTGGGATTGACATGTAAAACAAGCTTGTTTCTAATTTAAACAAAAAAAGGGGAAAAGAAGAAAAGAATTAAAAACATTGAAGTTCCCCCATGACCAACTCCCTTCCTCTTTACCCCCTCTATTCTTCCCAGGTCCCACTCCCCCCCACCCCTCACCGTGTTCCCCATCCATTCAGAGGATCTTGTCTCCATCCTCTTCTCTTGGGTACTATGCATATATGCATATCTTTTAGGTTCTTTCCTGTTTCCCAGACTCTCTATCCCCTGAATGGATGGGGAACATGGCGAGGGGTTGGGGGGAGTGGGACCTGGGAAGAAGAGAGGGGGAGAAGAGGAAGAGAGTTGGTCATGGGGGAACAGGAAGTTGAGGGGGTGGGGGTAGAATAGGGGGAAGAGGGAATCATAGGATCGAAGACAGATCAGGCACCCGAGTGACCTCGAGTGATCTAAAGGTATAACATCAATTGGCAAGCTAAGCAATAGTGGAGGGACCACCTCGAATGCCCATTCCTGATAATGAACTTGATGTCTATAACCATCCGGGAGCCTTCATCCTGTGACTGATGGAAGCAGAGGCAAACACACAACTAATCACTGACCTGAACCCAAGGAACCCAGTGACAGAGAGAGGAGTGATGAGCAAATTGGCAAAGAATGGGCTGGCAAAACCAGCAGAGACAGCTGATCTGAACAGGGGAGTGCTCTTGGACCCCAGACCGACAGTGGGGAGGCCAGCATGGGACTGATCTGGACCCCCCAAATGTGAGTGTCAGTGAGAAGGCCTGGGCAACCTATGGGGCCCTGAGCTGTGGATCAGTGTCTATCCCTGATATACAAACAGTCTTCGTGTGCCTATAGCACAAAGAGGGATGCTCTCTCAGCCTGGACTCTTAGGGGAGTGCCTGGACCCTACCCAGAGTAAAATGACAGACTCTGATATCCCCTATGTGGAAGGATTTGGCAATAGGGTGGGAGTGAAGGGGGAAGGGGAGTGCGGGAAGAGGGGAAGGAGAGGGAACTGGGATTGACATGTAAAACAAGCTATTTAAAATTAAAATAAAAAATGATAAAAAACATTGAAGTTAACCTATAGGTGTTGCAGCTAACATCATTTCATAGACCCTTTACCATGTGAAGCACACATTGTCAGCCATCACTTTTCATAGGGAATGCTCTGGATCATTTCTTAGATGTCTAGTGGAAAGTGGTGCTCTGTGAAGATTTCAACATTAAGAAAACAATGGCTTTGCACAAAATTGGTTTAAAACTCTGGAAAAATACTACAGAAGTCCTTTCTAATTAAATCAAGTTTTGGTTTCAAGAAAAAAACTGTAAAGATAAACTGTAAAGATTAAAAAGGATGATGCCAATTATGTCCACACAATCTCAGGTTTTTCTCTTTGAAGTGTGGCCTAAATTGTGTCTTTGATAAATAAGTAATGAGATTTCCTTTGCTGAACTAAAATATCCAGTCATAACAGAGTTTGATAATAAAAAGGATTTCATTAATAATTGAGAATTAATAATGCCCACAATGGGCTCTAATAAGATAAACATTTAGTTGTTAGGTAGCATTTGGCATTGTAAATTTACCTAATCATGTCTGTAATTTTCCTGATGGAAAGAAATTCCACAAGGACAAGTCTCTTTCCCTCTGCAGAGACAGTGTGGTGGAGAAATGAGAACTTTCGAAGACAAATGAATGAGTTCAATGTGCTCTAATGTCCATACCTGAGCCTCAGTTTCCCTGTGTAAAAGTGGTTCAGAGCTCTTAATTTATATGCTCCCTAAACTAAATAACACGGAGGGAGTTCAGAGTGTCTTCTGAAGAGTAATAAGTGCTCAGCAAATGTCAGTAGCTGATTTGTCACCGTTTTCAAAGATAATATTGGCCCCATGCTTGGCAGCAAACCTACCTGTGTATCAGAAGTATTGACCAAATTTTAGAGTCACACTCAGATAATATCTAAGTACATAGTAAGCAAAACTATATTCTTGTCCTGACAATAGGATGCTAGGAAGGAATAAGAAGTAATGCATCACAGAACTGGAAACTGTCATGCCAACTTAAGTTATGTAAAGAAAGGCACAGTCAAGTTTACAGGATAATATTTCAGTTCTTGGTGCTCCTTTTTGAGTATATCTGGGCTTTTATTAAAGTTCTAAGACAAATACTCTTGAACCTGCTGATTCAAACTTTTCTTCTGGACCATCTATCATTTTAACTTAGCAGACAGTCTAGCCCTGGAGGTAGAAAGTGAGGCAAAGACAGATTGTTTTGCTGGAGACCAGTGTGAGTTGGCTGTAAAGTCTCTCATCTCCTGTGTTTCTACACAAATATACTCTGAAGATAACCAGAAGATTTGCTCCCAGTAACAACGCAGGCAAGGCTAGTTTGTTCGACTGGCATTATACTCATCTGTTCCACATAGTCTTCACCATTTTCTTTCCTCCTTACTTGTCTTTCCCTTGATATAATTCAGGGGAATTGATTACATGTCTTCACCAGTTGACTCCTTTAATCCCGAGACGACCATATGAAATAGTATTTGGCATTCAAAGATGAATAAAGCCATGTTATTTGAGCTACTTTTCTGTTTACTGAGAGAGAACACCCCAGAAGCTCTCTCTTACAGAAAGTCATTTCTATCAGGTTCTGACCTTCTCTGAAAATCCTCCTTTGATCTGTACCACTGTCACTTACTCCAGCTCAATAAGTTACTGTTGAATTAAAACTTTCAAGAAAATATTGAGGACATATTGTAGCAGAAACTCCTGCCTCACCGAGCATGGTCAATTTTGTTTAGTTCAGTGACTCTTTGTGAGTATTAGGCACTTATCATTGACCTTCCTCTCTAAAGAGAATTCTCCTCAGAGATAAAACAACGTGTCTACTTTACTCTCTGGTTACCAGCTAGTGGGTTTTATTTTATTTTTTCTCCCCTTTGCACATTGAACTATTTCTGTGTATTCTGTGTGCCCCAGTTACAACAGGAAGTTACTTTGAAAGCTGGGTAATTTAATGAGTTCCATAATACATAAATGAACACTCTTGGAAATGTTCAGATAATCTTAAGAAAATATTGTTAATGGAGTTCTTTAAAAGTCCCTAGTTAGAGATGAAACTATAAGGTGAAATCAAACCCTTAGAGGTCACAAAACTGGTGAGGGGCAGAAATACACAGTGAAAAAAAAAGGACATCAATATGAATAAAGACTAAAAAGACATGTTTTATGCTTTATGTCATGAACTTCCTGCTGTATTATTTATTTCTCTTTAAGAGAATACTTCTTATGATGGTTTACTCAGGTAATTATGCCACTAAACTTAGTTTTAGATATAAGACGTGTTTATGCTTTCAATTATGATCCCTTTTCCTCAGATCATCATCACCCAGATAAAAGTATATAAAATATACACACAAATTAAAATGTATTGACAATAAATTGTGTAATTTACTTTCAAATAAATTATTGATATATATTGTTTTACACTTTGTTAAAGATGAAATGTAAATTGCATCTGAAGAAAATAGATGTACTTATTTATTTTCATATAAAGAATTAAATCTAATACAAGTATTGGATGCTGCATGATATATAGCTTCATTAATGTTTTTAAGTATTAAACGAATATTTTGATTTTATAGTAGAGCCAAGAATGATCATTTTACATAAGTACACAGGAAAATATGGGCCCCGTTTGTTTAGGGCCCATTTAGAGGTTGCTGGAAATGCTGCCCTATTCCCAAGCCAAAATAAAATATTGTTTATGCAAATCAAACATAAAAATTTAAAAACAAACTTTTTAGCAAACCATAGTCCATAGATACATTAATTTGATACTATTACGCTAAGGAGTGATTGTAGGAAAGTACTCAATGTCTCTATATTCTGTAATTAAACTATTTTGTTTCTATGAGTGCAACAAACTGCATAGACTGTTAGACTCTGTGATTCATAGCCAGGAAACAGTCTCAGAGAGAAGACTGTGTGTTCCCAGCAGTGTTCGTTGCTGTTGCATGGGGTGATTACTTGTGTAGTGAATAGTGAACATGCAATGTGTTCAGAACCCTGGCTACAATGAAATCAAGTGCTATGCTTTGAATATGAAATATCCTCATTGGCTTGCAAGCTTGAAACCTTGGTTCCCAGCTTCTGTGCTTGTTGGAAAAGTGGGGGACCCTTTAGTAGGTGGAGTCTAGCAGGACGAAGGAAGCCTTGAAACTTTCTGTCCCTAATTCCTATTTATACAGGCTTCCTGAGTGCAGACACAATGTGACCATGCTGACTTTCTGGTTCTTGTAACAAACTGTCCCTGACTCCTGTCATATCATTCTTGCCATGATGGAAAGTTTTCCCTAGAACTGCAAGACAAAATTAATCTTTTCTCCATGGAGTTGGTTTTGTCAGGGTATTTCTCACAGTGGAGAGAAAGTAACTGATGCATGCCACGCAGGAGAGCACAACCAGAAATGCCTTAAATTATGATGAGTTTGAGTTTGGATTAATATTTGATCATTATGTGTTCAGAAAATTTAGACTGTTGGCAAGTATTTCATGAACCTCACATCTTCTGTGAAACTCCATGTAGCAACATGATTTTGAGAATATAGATTCAAATATTATAATTACAAATGATGAAGCACCTTATATTTAAGTTGTATTGGAAAGTTCATATATACTTAGCTGTTTATCAGAAAATTCCAATTATTTAGATAAACTATGTGCAGTTCCCTTCTACTGGTGGGGACATAAATCCACACACACACATATAAATATTTTAAAGAGTCACATGCTGAGCTTTCTATCCCAATCACTCAGTTCCAACAATAAGCTCACAACCAGTTTCATAAGTAGGTCCCCTAACTCCAGTTTTTTCACTACTTCTCATGTAAACATGAATCTATATGGAGAATAGATGTATTTTATGGACGTAACACTTCTCATGAATAAATGCTTAAAATAGAATTTTAAGATATAATATTATTTTGTATTGGAGTGACTAATAGGTAAAACATGTAAAATTTGGGAACATTATTCATATAGCCTATTGTTTCTGTATTCTGTCTAGGAGTTATTATGGGCTGAACAGTGAAGGAAATTATGTTTAGGTTATGGGTGACTGCACTTTCAAACTGCATTGTGTGCAACCAAATGAGCCCAATCAACTGTGAATCAACATATCTGTATATATGTGATGTTTTTCCCATGGTATCCTTTAGAATATAGGTGTACATTGCTTGAAATATGCTCTGGGTAAGGTAGAAAGACCTTTAAGTAACTATAGGGAGACTCCCCTTCTACTTGAAAAGTTTGGTCAAAGTAAATCCCCTCAATATTAGCTTTTCAACTGTTCATTGGCTTTTCTGGTTCCATTAAAATCTGGCCTTGCAATCTTACTGAAGTGTGAGAGAATCTGGACCTTCCTGTGACTTCTGCCTCCTTGTCATCAATATAAATGGACTTCATGCTTTGGAGCTGTCAGTACAGGTGCTGGAACCTGCCTTAGGCTGAGAGGGTTGAGGCTACCACGAGTTCAGACACCTCCCTGGCCAGCTCTGCAAAGGTGTCCAGCAGCTTATTCAGTCAAGACTCCAAGTACTCATGAGCTATCTGTGCCCATGTTTGAATTAGCTTTCAAGCTTTCCATTTTTCTACCTTCTTAATTTAATCTAAATTATTTCTTTGTTTTGTTTTCATCTTTCTTAAAACCTAATTGCCATGGCTGAGGCATCATTCGTGTGAATAGAAAACATCACATGCCTGGATGGGAACTGTCAGTTATACCTTCCAGCTATCTAATCTGGAAAGCAATGAGCTGGGAGCAGAATGTCCTTCCTGCGATATGTTTTTATAGCCACCCTCTAAAACGCTGCACACCCTGATCATATTTATTTTATAAACTTTACCTCAATATGATTTTTTAAAAATTTAATCTGGGTATTGTGACAATCTTCCCTAAAATAGAGTATCTTTTAGGACAAGGACATTGCATTCTTCTTATCACACAGAAAAGACGGCCGCATCTGCTAGATAAATCATCACTGGGGATTTTCAGTGAATGAGCAAATAAGTGACTGAAAACCTTGCCCATGGTCAATAGCTTTTGAGGACCAGAGGCTGGATTTAAGTTTAACTAATAGAACT
Source organism: Mesocricetus auratus (assembly GCF_017639785.1). Taxonomy (NCBI): domain Eukaryota; kingdom Metazoa; phylum Chordata; class Mammalia; order Rodentia; family Cricetidae; genus Mesocricetus; species Mesocricetus auratus. The sequence goes on along the minus strand of NW_024429182.1, from coordinate 106,824,775 downwards.
CAGGTGTTTACTCCACTTTCCCCCTTTGACAGGCATGCAGGCTATTTAAAGACTAGGGCCTCCTGTAAGTATCTGTGTGTGCACATGAGAACTCATGCTCATGGACATGTGTGCACGTATGTGTTGAGAATAACATTCAGTGACACACAAAGAGAAAGGAAGAGAGAATGTCATTGAAAACAGATCTACTTTGATTTGCTAACATGGCAAAAGCTTGTATGTTGTGCTGAGCTAAATACTTAACTAAAACTCTTCATTTTTGCTTAGAGCTAGCAAAGCATTTTGGCCCAATAACGGGAAAAGCGCTTTTTAGTTTAGGGTAGTAGTGTAGAAAACAGTTCCATGAGTCTTGGACTGTTTGAACAAAGCCTCTTGCTTGCAATCTACAGCCAAAGCTTGTGCTTTATCATCCCTTCAGAATAAAGATCATGATTTAGTCTGATAAGCCAGTCTGATGTTTCTATGCCCTTTGCAAACTTGTCTTCATCTTTTACTATGGTTTTGGTGATCAAATCTATGGGAGTTGAGCTTTCATTATCTGATATCATTTTAGACATTAAAGAGTTCATTTTATGGTTCCAACAATCTCATGAGGAACGAATGACTATATCATCTTATAGATGAGGAAACTAAGGTTCAAAGAACATAAATTACTTTTATCAGAGACATGAAGACCAGCATCAGATGTGAGATTCATTGCTTCTAGCTCTTAACCACTTAATTGTATTTGAAAAATGTTAAAATTCTTGAAAAAAAAAACAACCAGAAACATGTAAGAATTGGGTGTGTGTTCTGGGTGGGAGTATGGTGGGAATATAACAGACACAATGGAGATGCTGTCTGGCTGGGATGCCTAGAGTCGGGTGGCCTTCTACAACTCTCCTAGTGGTATATTAAAAAGTCATAGCACACCTGCATTCAATCCCAGATTCACCATCCCATTTCTCTATTTCAGTTTATTTGTCATTGTTTAAGTTGCAAAGGCATAAGGTGAAAAAACTACTTGGCATGTGTCAGGATTAGGAAAAATTTGTGTCCTTTTTTCCCTTTTTCTCTCTTTGAATGTGTGTTAAATTTCTATTAAGTTTCCAATGATGCTTCAAAAGAGAATAAAAATAAGATTATGTAAACTGTATTTTGAAAACTCTAGAATGTTCTTAAGTATTCCAGGCATTAGGCTTTTTGTTTGTTTTAGTAATACTCAGAATTTTGTAGATGACTTTTTTTTAAGTGAACCTTTCTTTTGACACAAGAGATCTTAACTTTGGTATGTCAGCAAAGCCTGTTATTCATGTCCAGTGTTTTGTTTTGCTTTAGAGTGGTACTTTTATGAAATCATTTGAGTGAATGAGATCATGGTGGCTCAGCACACTCTTCTGTAGTATAGCCTTAGAATGTGCTGGTGTTGTGAACATGAGAGGAGGATATCATTAGCATGGAGATTCTATTCTAATTTTTGTTTGTTTGGTTTTTTTCCCACTGAACTCACACACCTCCTAGAACTCATTCTTTTGGCAGTAGGTTGACTTAGTTAAGGAATACCTAATGCATAGCTTTTTGGGTTTCAGTTTCATTATGGGTTAAAATATAAATGCCATGCAAACATGTCTGAGATGTTTTTCCTCAAACCTAGGATGTACTAAATATCATGCAAAGGTATTACATTACTAACTTACTGGTTATATTTGACATCTAATACTGGATGTCAGGGAGGCGGCAAGTATCCCAGATTCCACCTCACTGAACAGATATTTTTTTTGGAAAAAAATCTGTGGGAAGCTTTCATGTAGAAAATTACTGTCTTTTCATATGTGGTTTCTGCTCACTTATTTTCTTGCCTTCAGTACTGTGGCTTGGTCTTTTGGTGTACTGTACATTTTTATTGTCAGTTTACAAACTGTGGCTCAAGCCATGGGTACCTTTTAATGTCTCCTTCCTTGAAACCTACCCGGCTGCCTACTGTAAGATCAAGGTATCATGCAGCTCTAATGTATCTGTATGAAAAAAATGACATTCAGTGGAGGTATGATGGCATTTGAGTGTCACTGATAAGACATGATTGGTTACTTTAATTTCCATGGAGGTTGACATATTTCATTATGCAAAATAATAATCATGTTTTATATGAATTCCATTGCTCCTGAACTCATGTCATGAGAATTCTAATTAGGAATATGTGAGCTGTGCCAAGGGCAAATGAGCTTATAATTTTACTTGAATTAAATTTTCAGACCCTTCTTCAAGGGTCCTCTTTGGAGGTAGCATTTATCTCCTGGGATAGTCTAATGGCTTTCCAAATGTCTAAGTCCTCAGTTTGTACAGCTGTTAGAAAAAAATGGATGGCTCTTCTTTATTGGATAGTGGATAGATACACAGACTTAGCATATTCCAAACCACAAACCTGGGGCTACAGACACCATGGCACATAGTTGTAGTAGCATAATCTAGTACTCGAGGGAGTTCAAATTCAGCCCTAGCTCATTGCTTATTAGCTGTGGGAACTTGGCAAGCCATTTAATGTCTTAACACTCTCCTGAGTCATACATTTTTTAAAAATGAATATAATAACTCCTTTGAATGCTCATAGCAATTTTCTTGTATCTCTCCTATAGGAAAATAAACAAAAGAATGCTAGCATTAAGTGGACACATTCTGTTTGCAACCCCCTTGCCAATAACACTAGTCTGTTACTTAACCTACTTGAAGGAGTTAAATGGACTCACTAGGAGCTACAGGGGAAGTCATGACCCGACTTAAAGAAAATAGGACAGATAAAGAAAAATTCACACCTAACTTCACTATTATCTGTTATTTTCACTAGAATTTCCCAACTCTGGATAAGCTCATTTTCTATTTCACATTAAGTCTATAAATCATTCCTTATACCAAAATTGTTATTTGTTACCATATCTGGGGACTTTGCATATCAGTGGCATATGATAAAGCTCCTTGTAATGGCACAGTTCTCACTGGGGACTTATGAGTCATGTGATAACAAAGTAATATAGAAAATTAAATAAACAGCAATTTTGGAAAAGAGCATACTGATGTTTAAAAATAATTTTTATCGTATATGAAATTTCACCCTTAAATGGCATCAGATCTTATCAGCAATAACATCCTTACTTTCCCCTTATGTTACAGTGTTTGTATAAACCATTCCAGTAAGATACACCTCCATAGCCCAGGTAATGAAGCACATAGTAGACTGTGTAGCAGGCTGTGTGCATAGTTCAAAGTTGTGATCATTATCATAACTGTCTTGTTAAGTTAATGACACTTACCTTGTCTAATGGGAGTTAACATCCGCAAGTGACTGTGAGAATTAGGAACTCAATGCCTGCGTTAGGTTCACCGAGCTCTATAAAAACATGAAGAAATCACTCCAAGCTTCATGACAGCACATATCTAATAACTTCGTCATCACTATTCATCATTAATTCTGAACCACATTCCAAGAAGAGTCTTTGCAAGAAATTAACAGAACATGAAAGTGAAAAGGTAAGGAAACCTTGTGGTTCAGTAGGTTTGTATGTTTTGATCCCAGATTCCTCATTCATTCAGCCAGAAAGTAACAGTGAAACCATTTCCTATGCAGAGCCTGAGCATTTGTTAGAACCAGAACTACTCAGCTCAGCAGAGTTTAGATGCCTGGTCGTACGGGAGAAGAAGTAGAATATAGTGGCATCTCAGTGCTCTATCTTATATATTTATCTGAGCCCCCTGTAGACCAGCCAATTTCTTGACTCATAATCTGCCGTAAATTAGGAGACTTTGAGAAACACTGATTCTACACATGAAGGATCATCAATAGCTCATCCTTGCTCCACTCATGTTGCACCTGTTAACTGCCCTCATATTAAAACATGTGGATTATCCATACACCACATCTGCTAGAGAACAAGGCTAAATACAGAACATCACACAGGTTGGAGGAAAGTAGAGAGACTTCATCAGTAAAGAGGTTCTTTATTTTCAACTATTGTGTGGTTGAATCTAATGGAGGAATAAATACTAGATATAAAAGTGCAGAGAAGAAAAGTTTTCTCAAAGTAAGTGATAAATAACTAAGCTGCCATCATTCTATTTTCATTTATCCCACAAGCAAACAATAAGCATATAGTAGCCAATATGCAAGTAAATAATGTCATAGGAGAGAAATAAATATGACCTAGTCCTTTACTTTTTCCTTCCATAGAGGCAACACATCTTAGGGTGTAATTGCACATAGTGAATGCATGTAGGGCAATAAAGTAGAAGTAGAAGAATGTTTCAGACTTTCGGGTTGAGTAGCATAGTACACTTATGTTGGCATAGGCACATTGAGTTTCCATAACTAAAAGGTATGAATAACACTTAAAGAAAATAAGATAGTGAACTCCCCAAAACAAAGAGGACCAAAGACCCAGTAATTAAAAGTTAAATTAGAGGGATCTTCTGAGATGATAACATGATATCTTCTAGACTATTATAGATCTTTAACCAAATGCTGTTGGGGAAATTTTTAAGACAGGATTAAAGCAACTATGTTTTTCAAATATTTTTTGAGATTATAATATAATCATATGATTTTTCCATTTCACTTTCTTTCCCCCAAACCCTCCTATATACTGCCCTCCTACATGAATTATTTGTCTTTAATTACTGTTACACATATACACAGCACAGCAGTATTATTTTGTGTGTGTGCATGCATTTGTTGGGGTAGGAAGTGGGAGGTGTTCCAATGGGAGGAATAGAGTCCAAGAGTGAAACCTGAGGCATGGTAAATGATATATGATCCTTTTCTTTCCCAAAATGATGTTGGGCCATTGAAGCTTTAAAATGTAAAAGTACATAAAGTGTGTGGAATTAATAGCAGGAAGAGTTCTCTGGGCTGTAGCAGCAAGTGCAGCCTCCTTCTTCGTTATGTGCAGAATCCATCACCATGGACTCCACCCAGCACTCAGGACCTGCACCCTCTTATAAAACCATTCCACTTTCCAGTTTATGGCATCAGGCATCTTTTGTTAGATATATCTGTGAGATCATGTTGAATTTGTGTTTCTGTGTCTTGCTATTTCACTTAGCATATTCTCTAGTTCTAAATTTTTGCAAACTGTGGGATTTCATTCTTTTTCTGAATAGTGTTCCATTGTGTATATGTTCCTCATTTTCTTTATCCACTCACCAGTTGATGGACACTTTGCTTGTTTACTTTGCTTGACCAATGCAAATAGTGCTGCAGTGATCATAGAAGTAAAACATCTAACAAACTATGTAGATGCCCATAAGTGGAATTTCTGGGCAGTAAGGTACTATTATATTTTTCAGACTTAGTTACTTTATTTTATGTGAACGAATGTTTTGCCTGTGTATATGTATGTGCACCACATGTGTGCCTATGGATATCAGAAGAGGGTGTGAGATTCCCTGAAGCTGGTTGTAAACCACAATGTTGGTCCTGGAACTGAACCCAGGTCCTTTTCAACAGGGATTAATTTTCTAAACTGCTGAACCATTTCTCCAGTCCCTGTTAGCGTGATTTTTAACTTTGTAAAGAAACTTCATACTGCATGACTGTTTTACATTCCCATCGACAGGATTCAAGGATTCCTTTTCCTCTGCTTTCTCTATTGTCTTTGATGATAACCATTCTGACTCAAGTGAGCTAATATTTCATTTTGGTTTTGGTTTACATTTCAAAGAAGGGAATAATTTTTTGGTACAGAAGCCTCCTCTGCCTGTTTGGTGACACAGTTATCTTACTGCTTTTAGACCAGCAGCCCTAATCTGCCCCCAACCTCTACCTCTGACTGCATTAGATTGGAACAAGACTCTTAATGTTTTGTCATTAATTTTCTTCTAGACAAAAATACTCACCTCAGTAAAACTGATCTTTTCAGATTATATGTTTCTGATTAAATGAACAAGGGGATATGAAACATGATTCATCTTTTTTTTTAACTTCCAGTTTTTGAGTATCAATTGATTAGTCATTACTCTTGTTCACATGAACAGGAAGCCATCAAAATTGATATTATGATTCTCATTTGAAGTTGAAAGACCCATCATTTCTAAATAGGTCCATATAGCCATGCTGTCTAGGGGATGTTTGAAGGGAAGGTACTCTAACCAATCTGATTGACTCAATGTCCCCCACTGTTTATCAGGAGATAAGTACATCAAGAGGGTTATTATTCTGTCTGCCAATGCATTCAACAAATTGATGTGTGTGTGTGTGTGTGTGTGTGTTGCATAAGAACACCCCCAGTATAGGAGCCTTTGTTATGTATGACTCAAACTTTCAATGGGGTTGGCTAAAGAGGATGGAAAGGTGGCCAAAGGAGCCACTGACAGCCGAATAAGGAAAAGGTTGTCAAACAAACCAATTCCCATACCCACCATTGCTTATAATCCAATAATCAGAAACTGATTATTGCTGTTGGTCCGCTTAATAATGCTGTTTTTTTTACTGAGTGGCAATAGCAGATTATTTTTAGGCATAGAATAATGAGAATTTTAGTCTCTGACAAAGAGGTCACTAGTGTGTCTGTAATAATCTTCTGGTTGATTTGAATCAGTCTTTATTAATTCACATCATACTATATCCATATCCTGAAGGTAATGGAAATTTCAGGTAGGAAAGAGAATGTGTCTGAAAGTCATGGATCCTTGTATCATTAAAATTAGCCACTGTTCCTCTACAGTCTTCCTTCCCTTATCTGTCAGTTGCATATTAAGATCATAGAAAACACCCTCCTTTGTCAGTACCAAAGAGGCCACCACTAGAATCGTGAATAAAACTCTACATGAATATTTTAAGGAAATTGATACTCTCTGAGTATTTGAAATTCTTTCCTTTAGTATGATGAGCTAAAAAATCTGTTTTGAAGCTTAAGTAAAAATTCAGATGCTCCATTGGAAGTAACCGGTTCAATAATTCCATCCTAAAGTCTCTAAGCCTGCTGTACTTCTTAATTCCAGTGAAAAAGAAGATGGCAGAGGTGATGATGATTCTGATGATCACTAAAAGATCATGAGCTGGAGAACTTTGTCCTCAGCTGGTAGTGCTGTTTAAGCAGGTTGTGGTACTTTTTAACCTTGAGGCTCATTTGGTAGAAGACAGTTTTTTTTTCTTCCCTTTTTTTTCACCTCAATATATGTTTTTATTTAAATTAGAAACATGAATGCTTCACATGTCAATCCCAGCTCTCTCTCCCACCCGTCTTCGCTTCTCCCTCCACCAGCCCTCCCAGCCCCCACATCATTCCCCAGGGAGAATGAGGCCCTCCTTGGGGGGATCTCCAAAGCCTGTCATTTCATCCAGGAAAGGAGCTAGACCCTTCCACATGTGTCCAAGCTGAGAGAGCATCCCTCTATTTGGAATGGGCTCCCAAAGATCATTCATACACCATGGTAAACACTGATCTACTACCCAAGGTCCCAGTGATTTCTGTGGCCTCCTCACTGGCACTACATTAATGGAGTCTGGATCAGTCTCCTGTTGGCCTCTCAGCCATCAGTCTGGGATTCAAGAGTTCCCCTTATCCGGTCAGCTGGCTTTGTGGGTTTCACCATCATGGTCTTGACCCCTTTGCTCATCACTCCTCCATCTCTGTCACTAGGTTCCAAGAGTTCAGTTCAGTGTTTAGCTGTGGGGACCTGTCTCTGCTTCAATCAGTCCCTAGATGAAGGTTCTAGGATGGCATATAGGGTAGTCATCAACAGTATCATCAAGGAGGGGCAATTAATGTAGTCTCTCCACTATTGCTTAGTTTGTCAGTTGGTGTTATCCTTGTAGATCTCAGGGGATCTCACTAGTGTCAGCTCTCTCCTCAAACCTATAATGACTCAATCTATTATGTTCTCCTCTATTCTAACCTCAACTCAACCTTCCTGCTCCCCTGTTATCCCCATGCCTTCTTCTCCCCTCCTCTTCTCCCCCTCTCTTTTTCTTGGTTCCTTCTCCCCTCCGGCGATGTTCTCAATCTGCTCAGGAGATCTTGCCTCATTCCACTTCTCCGGGGTATCATGCATCTCTCTTGGGAACCTCTTTGTTTCCCAGACTCACTGGCATTGGGATTGCAGGCTGACACTCCCCTGATCCATATCTAAAATATATATATGAGTGAGCACATACCATGTTTGTCTTTTTGTGTCTGGGTTACATCACTCAGGGTGGTTTCCTCTAGTGCCATCCATTTGCCTGCAAATTTCAAGATTCCATTGTTTTTCTCCACTGAGTAGTACTCCATTATGTAAATGTACCACATTTTCTCTATCCACTCTTCAGTTGTGGGCCATCTAGGTTGCTTCCAGGATCTAGCTATTACATATAATGCTGCTATGAATATAGTGGAACAAACATCCTTGTTGTGTGAATGGGTATCTTTTGGGTATTTGCCTAAGAGTGGAATTGCTGGATCTTGTGGTAGACTGAGTCCCATTTTCCTGAGGAATCTCCATACTGATTTCCATAGTGGCTGTACAAGGTGGCACTCCCACCAGCAGTGGATTAGTGTTCCCCTTCCTCCACATCCTCTCTAGCACAAACTGTCATTGGTGTTTTTGATTTTAGCCATTCTCACACGAGTAAGATGATATCTCAGAGTTGCTTTGATTTGCATTTCCCTAATAGCTAATGATGTTGAACACTTTCTCAAGTGTTTCTCAGCCATTTTATACTCTATTTAGAATCTGCTGCGTCTGCTGCACAGCCTGTGTCTGAGAATGTGAGGAGGGTGTCAGGATTGACAACACAGAGACTCGTTCAACGGTGTAAAGAAAACTTTAAGCAGGCCCCAAAAAGGCTCAAGAAAACTTCCCAAGAAAGGCTCCCTCCAGAGAAGCTTCTGCTTTCTCCTCTACCCTGGCTGGTTCTGCTCTGACACCAGAAACTGACCTGGGTGTGTCAGAAGAGGCAGTTAGTCTTTGGACAAGGTCAAGATCAGGGCAGTTCCTGTGGGCCAGCCCTTTTCAGGAACTTATTGCCCCGGGCATTGTATTGTTTTTAGTAAACATGTTTTTAGTAAACATTGTCTTACAGCTGCCTACTCCCAGGCTGATGGGGAAGTGGGTCTCTGAACAAGGTCTGGTGTCCCCACAAGAATCCTCTATTTAGTTCAGCCCCCTACTTTTTAATTGGATCCTTTGGTGTTTTGGAGACTTGCTTCTTGAGTTCTTTGTAAATTTTGGAGATCAGTCCTCTGTCAGATGTGGGGTTAGTGAATATCTTTTTCCAATCTGTGGGATATCTTTTTGTATTGCTGACTGTGTCCTTTACAGAAGCTTCTCAGTTTCAGGAGGTCCCATTTATTAATTGTTGATTTCAGTGTTTGTGCTACTTGTGTTATATTCAGGACGCAGTCTCCTGTACCAATTCATTTAAGGGTACCTCCCACTTTCTCTTCTAATAGGTTCAGTGTGGCTGGATTTATGTTGAGATCTTTGATACATTTAGACTTAAGTTTTGTGCATGGCAATAGACATGGATCTATTTGCTGTCTTCTACATGCCAATATCCCATTATGCCAGCACCATTTGTTGAAGATGCTTTCTTTTTTCCATTGTATAATTTTATCTTCTTTGTCAAAGATCAGGTGTTCATACATATTTGGGTTAATGTCGGGTGTTATTTTGATTCCATTGGTCTGTCTATTTTTGTGCCAATACCAAGCTGTTCCACCAGAAATTCAAAGAACAGCTTATACCAATTCTTCTCAAAGAATTCCATGCAATAGAAGCATAACGGTCTTTGCCAAACTCTTTCTAAGGGGCTTCAATAACCTTGATACCCAAGACCCACTAAGACACAACTAAAAAAGAGAACTGCAGATCAATATTCCTCATGAACATTGAGGCAAAAATACACAATAAAATACTGGCAAATCAGTTCCAAGAACACATCATGTAGGCTTCATTCCAGTGATGCAGGGATGGTTCAACATATGGAAATCCATCAATGTAATCCACCATATAAACAAGCTGAGAAACAAAAATCAAATGATCATCTCACTAGATGCTGGAAAAGCCTTTGACAAAATCCAACACTCCTTCATGATAAAGGTCTTGGAAGGATAACAGAAACTTAACATAATAAAACCAGCTATAGCAAACCAACAGCCAACATCAAACTAAATGAACAGAAAGTCAATGCAATTCCTCTAAAATCAGGAACAAGACAAGGCTGTCCACTCTCTCCATGCCTTTTCAATATTGTCCTTGAGGTTCTAGCTAGAGTAATACAACAACAAAAGGAGATCAGGGGGATACAAATTGGAAAGGAAGAGGTCAAACTTTCACTATTTACAGACGATATGATAGTTTACATAAGTGACCCAAAAAACTCGACCAGGGAACTCCTACAGCTGATAAATATCTTCAGCAAAGTGGCAGGATACAACTCAAGAAAACCATTAACTCTACTATATGCAGACGATAAAAGAGCTGAGAAAGAAATCAGAGAAACATCACCCTTTACAATATCCACAAACAACATAAAATACCTTAGTGTAACTCTATCCAAACAAGTGAAATAACGGTATTGCAAGAACTTTGATTCTTTAAAGGATGAAATTAAAGAAGACACCAGAAAATGGAAAGATCGCCCATGCTCTTGGATAGGCAAGATCAACATAGTAAAAATGACAATCTTACCGAAAGCAATATACAGATTTAACGCAATCCCCATTAAAATCCCAGCACAATTATTCACAAACCTTGAAAGAGCAATTCTCAACTTTATATGGAAAAACAAAAAACCCAGGATAGACAAAACAACCCTGTTTAACAAGGCAACATCTGGAGGCATCACCATTCCTGACTTCATGCTATAGTCCTAGAAGTCAGTCTTGAATGCCACACCATCCTCAGGTTCTGGTCTGTTTTCTGCCTACTAGTGGCCATGATGTGGGAAACCCTAGCCACATATTTTTACCTCAATAACCAAAAAAACCTGGAAAGCATGACCCAAAATAATTTGATTCATAATAAAAAGAAAGGTATGTATAGAATCCTGCTTCACTGCTTGGCCCTAGTAAAGATGAAGATTAAATGATATTGATGATATGTATGATGAAGTCACCAAAGATGAGGATGAAGATGACCAAAACCATACCAAGATTGGATAAATTTACTGAGTAATTCCCTCAGCATTTTACATCATTATCTTATTTCTCCCAGTATTTTGCAGAGCTCTGTACTCTATCTTTTTCCTCTGATTATACAGGAGTTACAGTGGTTCTAACAAACTTTTAATGGAGAATTCATTCATTCAAACTCATGTTTGTCTACCACAAAACCACAGCAGTTTAGAAAGCCTAACTTGATAGCAGTGTGTCTTCAGAATGCTCTCCTTTCTGCATGAAGAAGTCTCTTTGTTTGGACTGAAACTGTATCACCCTCCCTATTAACACTGGTGTTTTTGGCTAGAAAGTCATCTTAGTGATTCTAGATATACTGATCGTAGCTTAATTTTTAGAAATGGAAACAGATCAACACTGATGATATGCAGCTAACTTGGCAGGAAAATGATTTAGCACATAAAACACATGACTTAAAATAAGAGAGAACTTTTAATTCATAGTAGAACAGTTGGTTCCTCTGTTGTGAGTTGTTACATATTCTAATTTGAAAATCCTTACACTTATGTCTCTTATATATGATGAAGTAAAATCAACATGTTGCTGTATAAACTCTATTGGATCATAATTTGTACCTTATATTTGAAACATTGGAATGTCTCCAGCATGTCACACCCTTCATTTTACCAACCCCCTTTGCAATAGGAAGGACATGTAACAGACTTTCATTTCATGAGAGATAAAGATCTAGACCTTAGGGGAGGAACTTATGAAAGAATTAGACCATACCACCATGGAAAGAAAGCTGGATGAAATTATATTTGATTGGCAGTGTGAAAGCTTTAGAGTTATAGTAAGGAAAATACACCTGTAAATCTTAAGATATAGACTAAGCTGAAAGTAGGAGAATAAGTCACATTATTTCAGTAGCAAGTTTTGGTCATACAATTATCTCCTCCTCTGTCCAGGACCAAGCTTCTATTCTGTTGGTCTGTGTCCCTGATAACAATTCTAATACATGCAGGTATCCCATCTTCTTAGCTTTTGAGTTTTTATTAAGAGAGCTAAGGAACATCTCAGGCTTTCTGATTTATCTTTGCTCGCTACTACAATAGTTGCTAAATAATCATTTTTCAATGTTATTGAAAGTCTTTAATCATTCACTCACTGATTTATCCAGTTAGCCAACATCTTTGAACCTCTTTTCTCTCTCCCTTACTCCCTCTCTCTCTCTTCTTCCCTACTCCCCCCTCTCTCATGTGTGTGTTCATTTTTATGGGGGAGGAAGTGTATAGGCACATTAATGTGTATGGAGGCAAAAGGTCAATATCAAATGTCTTCCTTTATTACTCTACACTTTATCTTTTAGGATGGATTTCCCATTGAACCAGGAGTTCACTGGTTTGGCTTGAATCCTGGTCAACAAGTCCCTGTGATATCCCCGTTTAACTCTCCATAGACATGCTTCTGTGACAAATGTTTTTCATTTTTCATTTTAATTTTAACTAAAACCAGGGATCCAATGTCAGGTCCTCATATGTGCAAGGTACTTTACAGCCTAAACCATCTTTCCAGTCCTCTAATGTTATAAATATATGTTACACTGTATGTATCCTAATATAAACAAGGACATGGATTTAAATGCTCTATTTTAAACGTTATTAATTTACTTATTTTGTATCTCAAAGAATAGAAGTCACAAACAGATCAAAAAAGGGAGATGAGGAAAAAATTATCAGTATCTCTATTATTCTTGTATAACACTGAGATCATACATGACTTGTGGGTGTTTGTGTGTTTGGATGGTTGGGTTGGTTTGGGTAGGTATGGTCTGAGATAGGTCTTGCTGTGTTACCTAGACTAATTGCAAACTCTGAGACTCCTAGGCTTATGAGATCCTCTGCTTCAGTTACCCAAGTAGCTTGGATTTTGGACTATAGGCATGTTGTGAGTATTCAAAGCTCTGTTTTATCAATAATCAACCCCACTTTTAAATCTATAGTTACAGCAAAGGTGTATGTGTGTATGTGTGTATAGAGAGACTCATTTATGTTAATGTAATATATTATATATTATTGACACTAAACTTTAGAAAACAAGTCATAGTCTACATAGTATGTTTGACCCAAATGAGAAAGCCTTTGTGGGTACTTCTGATATAAAGATTATGGAGTGAGGCATGGAAAATGCTTATCATTATTATGGTATGGAATCCCTAAGTGAGAAGGAGCATCACAAAATGGCATTTCTATCTTTATCACCAAGATGATTCAAGAGAACAAAAGTTAGTGAAGATAGTGACAGGACTTAAGGAACTGGTAAGAAGTAGCTGTATAAACTCTATTGGATCATGTGTGTGTGTGCAGACCCACATTGCTACTATCATTACTCCAACTGAAGAAGATTCAGCAGAAAAGGCTGGGTTAGTTGGCATTCTATCTACTATCCCAAACTCTGAGAATAAAAGTTCCCAAAGAAAAAAAACCCTGCTTGTTTCTATTGGGTTTGATAGGTATGACCTTTCTTGACAGTTCTCACAGCTCCTTCCTAAATACATGTAATTACTTTTAAAATCCATTCTTTTACTGAGAGCTCTGTCCTTCTTACCTACCCTTATTGACCAATATAAATTGCTTTTTTGTATTTTTATTGTTGTTTTTAATACATCATCAGTTGCCTATTTCTTCAGATGAGGAATTAATCTCTGCTGAGAGTCAAAAAGCTATGGCTAAACAGATTCCAGCAGACTGGCTTTACCATAGTGTTTCATTTAGGGATATTGCTCAATCAAAAATTCCAGCTGCCCAGCCCCTGGGTCACTTTACAGTAATGGAATTTAGGAGATGTACGTTTTGGCTTTTCTTATGACTCCAACCTACAATCTTCTGATTTAAGGAAACTCGTAAAAGCATAGCTACAGTCGACTGTATACAAGGGGCTTCCATTTATTCAGCTCAAAGTCCTGTGCCAGATAATGTTTCAAGTACTTTACTGGTGTAAATTTAATCCCAATGAAAGTCTGAGAAAACTGCTTCCATTTTACAGATGAAAAATGGAAGAATATAAAACCTGTCTAATGTCACAGATGAAGTATATCCTTGAGCTGAATCTTGAGTCCATTCTCTGACTTACAAATCTATGTTCTTCTTATTAAAGTTTTGTCTTGGCCTTTCATTTAAAAAAAACTACTACCATTCTTTCAAATACTTTTGAGTTTCTCTCTCTCTATATATATATATATATTTATGTATATGTATATATATATATATATATATATATATATATATATATATATATATATATCTCCTTTCCCTCTCAGCTCTCCTGTTTCTTCACTTCTGTTTTACATTCTTCATCCTACTTATCCTCTTTGTTTTCCTCCTCCTCTTCCCTTCTCCTTTCTTTCCTACTTTGTCTTCTTCTTTCTCCTCTTCAAACAAAAATCCATCAGAGGACTGAATATGCTAAATTTCAGAAATCACTGGCAATTATAAGAATCATTAGGGAAGGAAGAAATAGATTATGAGTTGAGGATTAAAGGTCATGTTGGATTTGGATATATGGAAAAGTCTGGGTAAATCAACAAAGAAAGAAGAAATAATTGAAATACAAGCACAATACTAGCATATTATATGCTACAGACTGAAGCTCAAAAGGGTTTTTTTTGGTTGGAAAAATAAATGATTAACATAAACAATGGGGAGTTATGCTTTGGCCAATAAAATGGGGATATGTTGAGAAAATTCTGGCAGGTCAATGTGATGAGTATGATTTTGCTACTGTTGTGGGAAGGTCTGGCCTTTGAACATGGGAAGTACATAATCAGAAAACTATAGATATGATCATATGCCCACAGATGCTTATGATAATTTCCTAAGAAAGATAAGACCACAAAACCTTTCATGAATTCAGATAAAAGTAAGAAGTGGATGGCAGTGCTGATGAAAAGTTTAGTAAATAAAACAGATGTTTAGGAGGAAAGCTGTTAAGTATAACTGACCAAAGATTTTCTAAGCCAATCAGGCATCAATTTTTCCCATGTGTTAGAAACAAATAGAGTGAGTGGGGGCAAGAATAAAAAGAGGATTTCAGTACACTTGGTCTTTTCAACCCTACGTCACTCTGCTCCCATCATTAAAAGTAGAGAATGAAGTGTTTACTGGGATGCATTTAAGAACACATCTTAAATAGGAATAATGGATGGTTTAAGAAGAAAAGTAACTGATAATGCTCAACATGAGGCAGGGCAGAAAGACAGAGGAAATTATGGAGACCTTGGAGAACAAAAGGCTCTTCACTTCAAAGTCTGACTGAAGCCTCTCACCAGCTGATAAGTAGGCATTTCAGAATAATTAACAACATTTACCGTAGAGGTTGCTGAAAAAGAGATAATATTCCTTTGACATAGAGATGTTTTCTAATAATAATGTTAAAAGAGCAAAGAAACATCATTATGAATAAAATAGCAATCAACCTATGTATAAAGTATAAGTCTGTATGCTTCAACTTTGAATTTATTTCCTTTCTACATATTTTCTAGAAACCTCAGAAACAAGACTATTAACATTCATGTACATTGCAATTACCATATATGGTAACATGGCATTACCACATTAACTGTGATTCTGTCAAGCACAAACCAGAAACAATCCTCTGTTTAATGTCTTCCAACTCCCTTGAGCATGCCCAAATATATGATTGTTATTGTAAAGACACTGAAGCACAGACCTCAATGTATTCACATAATCACACTTGGGTATGTCTTATTCTTTCCCTAAGCACTTACTTGTCTTCTTATACACTCATCTTCAATCTATATTCAATAATAAGCTACAATTCTTCATACTAGCTTGTCCTGAAACTCCTTTCTGTGACAAAGTCAAGATTTGTCTTCCCAAAGTGTAGTTATCTGGAAGGAAATCCTCAGGGTACCCCTGCCTGCCTGGCAAAAACTCAATTAATATACAAATATATATATATATATATATATATAATCAAATATAGAACAAAACATAAGATTATTCTTGGAAAAATAAAGAAAGAGAGCTTAGACTAAAAACAGATAACACTAGTAAAGGAGGAAAATATTATATTGTAGTAGTTCAAGTTTTTTGTTGTTTGGTTGGTTGGTTAGTTGGCTTTTGAGTTTTTTGTTAAAAGTCTTTTGAGACAATAGACAGGATTTCATGTTTCCCAGGCTGCCCTCAAACACATTATGTAGCTGATAATAACCTTAAACTTCTGATTCCACTGCCTTCACTTCTCAAGGTTTGAGATTACAGGTGTGCACCATCATGCCAGGGCTTAATGCATGCTAAACAAGCACTCTGGTAAATGAGGTACATCCCAGGTCACATAATGTATTCATTGATACCTCTACCCAGTCTCAAGTTTTTACTTTTAGATGTGACTTTCAGTATATTTGTCTATGCACTACTAGTGAGTCAAGTCTTATCTTCACATGCCCAATTAACAAGTTTCACTAGGCTACTCTTTGAATGGAAAACTACACTTTATTTACTAGACAATATTTAGATTATTGAATCAACCTATACTATAAATGTCAACCATGTATTTTGAGTTGAAAGTTATTGAGTTTAGCAACTCAGATAAGCTCTACTATTATTAAATCCAACAACCTTACAAAAAATTTCAGTCATGGTTCTTCATTTTCTGTCAATGGGTAGTTCCTTTGAAATTAATTGACAAGAGAGGCTTATTTTAAATCACTGCCAGTCATTTGTATTCCAGACAACTTTTTGTCTCAAAAACAGTAAGATAATGGTGGAGAAGTAGAACAAGATTCCTAAATAGCACTTGGATAAAGAAACAGAGGGATGATGGTAAATAAAGAGCAAATCAAATGAAAATCCATCCAAGGTTTCAGAGTAAGGAAACAAATGTTTTATTGGAAATCTATAGCCAGGAAAACCTCTGTCCTGTAGCAAAGAGAGTACAGACTTCATCATTCTGTTTTTGGCTATAACCACCAACTAAAGCCCTAAGCCTTCCCCATCTCTAGCCAGATATGGAGGATACCTCTTCAACATGCCTACCACATCAGCAAGCCCTTGGCCACTTGAAATGTTACTGCTGGTTCAAGTCAGAGTCAGGTACTTGTAATTGGGGGTTTTAATCAAATAATAGAGAGTGAGGGGTCACATGGACTTGCAAAAGCAGTAAGATAACCTTTTATTTGGAAGTGAAGCAGCTGTACAGGTTATGAAAGAATACACTGTCAAAACTGACAGTTATCACACCATTAAGGGTACTCAAGAGGCAGAGTTATTGTTGAACATTTGCTTTATGGCCTTCAAAAGAAGAAGTAATTTGTTAAGGTGTGTGACTTGGAAGTTTTCTATTTTGATTTATAAACCATGCCATATAATTGTTTTTCCACAATGCATATCCCTTTTCATAGTGCATCTAATTTTAATCATATGTGTGGGAAATTACATCTAAACTTAAATGTTAAATAGAGGATCCTGCCTAAAAGTTTAGTTGACACAGTTTTGCCTTACTGTTCATGCACCCAAAATTAGTTCAGGACCCAGTTGACCTTGCTATTTTACCATATATCGTGAATATTCTTACATGAGGAAAAATTCTAAATTTGTTGTTAAGGGTTTAGTGTAGTGTAATTCTATGCAAGTGGGGATCTGAGGATTTTTGAGAAGCTGTATGTACAGATAAAGGAGCTAGGATGTTAAATGCATTATTAAAGGGGAAAGGGAGAGTTATAAGTAGCTCCAAATCAAATAGGGTCCTATGCTCCTAAAGATCTACCTATGTTTGACTGTCTCTCCTGGACTCTGCCAGTGAAGTCTGAGTCTGTGCTTTGCAGGCATCCTTAACTCTTTCCAGGATCCTTCCAATTCTTTCGTCCTAATGAAACTGTTTTCAGTTTTGTTGTTTTGCTTTGAACAGCATGCTTTGTAATTCAGAAACATTACTTTGGCCTCTGAATGCATTGCTTGGGTTACTTTCTAATGTTTGGGTTTCTGTTTGTTTGTTTGGTTTTGGCTTCTATTTTTTCTCCCAGAAAATACAATCAAAATATAAGTAAAAGAATAAATGCCCAAACAAAGAAATATGAATTTTCATGTGTGTTTTCTATCTACTGCTGAGCATGGAGCCTCCTATTAGTTGTGTTTTATATACCCAGTGAGACAATTAGAAAAAAGTTAGTTTTCATTTACATTTAGTTGTTGATAGGAGATTGCTTCCTGGTTAGGGCTAGGAGGTCATGTCCACTTTCCTTCCTCTGCATTGGTACTCTATCTGGCTTGACTGGTCCTGTGCATACTGTCATAGTCTCTGTGAGTTCACATGTTTACAAGTCCTGTTGTGTCTTTAAGCTAGTGCATCCTTGGAATTATCCATCACCTCTGGCTCTTAAAATCTTTTTGCCCTCCTCTTGCCACATAGCTCTTAGATCCCTGGGGGGAGGGGAATGGTTTGATGACATTCAATTAAAGGCTGAGTAAACCCAGTACTAGAATAACAGTAGCGAGGCCAGAAGGAAGTTCCTCTTGTTAACATGAGAACGTCTATCACAGATATTTATTTCTTGATAACTACAGGTTTAAATAAGTCTTTTATACTGACATTAAATTACATTTCTAATTTAGTCTAACCCTACCTGTCTACCCTTATCATTCATGAATCTCTTTTCCCTGGAGGATGAGGTTTTCTTTCTGGAAAATATTAGGTACATTTTGCCTCCATGTTTGTTCATTTGAAATCCAATTTTTTCCTGTCAGTTTTACCCCTAAATCCCTTAAATCTCAGCCTATCGAAGTCCTCAAGTCTTTTTCTTTTCTTTTTCAGTTTCTTCATGAATTGCTTTTTTATGTTTACTTTGTCCTTTATTGAATTCCACTACACTCCTACCCACACACATCACCCAGTGCTCCTTTAGCCTAGTCTCACTGCCTTTAGTTATCTGTGTATTTCTCTTAACATTATTCTTGTTTTCTAAACTCAGTCTGTTGTGGGGAATAGCTTGATTTTGTTTTGTTTTTAGGTCTGGCAGTATCATTTACAACAGCTGCATTTAAAAATTTTTAGATTACAAAGGATTTCAGAACATAAGGTTATGCTAGGTGAATTATTTAATTTTACTTTAAAAGAGTGTTAAGGAGAATACATATAGCCCTTCCCACCTGATGACTGCCAAATTCAATCCCAGAAGGCTTCTCTATTACTCTGTTCTGGCTGGGATTACAAGGCCCATAATCCCAAATCTTTTACACCTTTAATCACACTGAGTACATTTTATGAAGCATTTGACTTATGTCACACATGGTGCTATGTATTATCACATAAACAATAATTTCATGAGAGTCAAGCTTAGAGTTTATCTCAAGTAACTGGATGTATTTAATTGTCATTGTAACCCATATATTTCAGGACCAAGTAAAATCTCTCAGACAAAATCAAACTCTGAAAAGACTAAATTGTTATTGATTAACCATTCAGTGCTTTTTCTCAGTTTCTTTTTTAATTTTATGGTTGCCTAAGCAACTATGTAGAATGTAGAAATAGAGAATTATCACAAGATCTTTCTTCTAAAAACAAAAAGGGGTCTATATGATATTTCATTTTTTACATTCTTCCATTTATGGTAGTATATAGATTTCTTCTAATTGTTTTCCTTTGCCTTCTCAAGTCAAATGAAGACCAATATATATCCTAAAGACAGTCTTAGACTTTAGACTATATTCTCAATTTGGCAGGAATATCATTGCCTTGCTATGAATTTTGAGGTCTTGAATAACTTTGGATTTCCAATGTGATCTCAGAGACTTACAATTAAGAAGCACAAAATAATTTTGAGCAGTTGAATGAAGTACTCAAATGATGCATGGACAGAAAGGAAGTTTCCCTTCTTAATTATAGGACAGATGATTATTCTGGTCAATGGTGATGTGATTTTACAGGCAGAGACATTAGTTTAAGGGAATTTATGAGATACAGCCCTTTTATCTTCTGAAGGATTCCACTTACTTTTTGTCTCTATTACTTAGAATATTGCTTCAGACAAGGATTATAATTGTTTCTAGGAATGGAGAAATGCTCAGAGGTTAAGAACAGTGGCTGCAGAGTCATGAGTTCAATTCCTAGCAACCACATGGGGGCTCACAACCATTTACAATGAGACATGGTGCCCTTTTCAAATGTGCAGGCACTGTACACATAATAAATGAATAAATAAATATTTTTAAAAAGTAAATGTTTCTAATAAAAATTATTGATCAAATTAATAAAATAGGAGTGTAAATACTTTTAAAAGTAGCATATGACCTTACATATTGGGATCTTAAGATTACTGTAGTCTCAGGGAAAGTCCTTTTAAAAAAAACTACCATCAAGATCATGTGGCCTAGAGAGTCAGGGTTTTAAGAGGCTTCTCATTTTGGAGCATTTATTCTGGGAAGAAATGAAGCATCCCAGTCTAATTTGGGACCACCCTATTTAAAATTTGTGTGGAATACAATTAGAAGAGGAGATGATTTATGTATCACAGTCTTGAAAATCTGAACTCTTGGAGCCCCGCTTTGGGTCTCCTACAAGGCCTGTATCAGGTAACATTAATATGATATAATCCTCTATTGAGTCAAACAGATTCTTGGGGAAAGTGACATGTCCCTTCCTAAGGCGAAAGCACGGGAAAGTTAGTGTGGCTTCTGTATCAGACAGGGTTCTTTAGAGCAACAGAATCATTAGAGTGGATATATGTTGCAAAGGAATGAGATTGTCTTCTAAAGTTGGAATTTGGTAGATAAACAATGGCCGTCTACAAGCTAAACTGGCTGAGAACCAGGAAACTAACTGCTTCATCTATGAAGCTGGGCCCCTCAGCTATTCCAGTATAGTAACGAAGGTCAGGATAACTTTTAGAGGGCTACAAATCATCAGTCCATGGTGGAAGGTTGAAAAAGTTTGTAGCTGAAGTTTCTTTCCAGCCTGGTCCCACAAACACTTTGCCCCAAATAAACACACAGATGCTATACTAATTTTAAAAGTGTTGGCCAATGTCTCAGGCTTCTTATTGGCTAGGTCTGTCTTAATTGTTAACCCATAACTACTAACCTATGTATTTCTATATGGTCTTATCTTACCAGAGAACTCGTGGTGCATCCCACCTCTCTCCTTCCTCCTTCCTCTTATAGCCCTGTTCAAACTTCCTGCCTGGCTATTGACCAATCAGTGTTTTATTCATCAACTAATAAGAGAAACATATATACAAAAGGATATCCTCCATCATAAATTGGCTTCTTATATTGGTGAGTCTAATAACACCAACCAGCAGACAGTAGAGGCAGGCAGATGAAAACTTCTGCTTTTCCATTGAACATCTTTATGTCTTGCCCAATTCTGGACAGTGCTGCCCAGCATAAAGGAGCCTTATCCTCAAATAGTTAATCTTTCTAGCCCCCCCAAAGCATGTCTCTTAGTTCATTCCAGGTCCAGTAAGTTCATAAACAAGTTAGCCATCATACCTTCCCTTCAAAATTCTCTTCCTGCCTCAGAATATGGTATCTGTTGGTCTAGATCCTGAATGACTATATAGAACAAAGAGCTATTTGGAACCACAATAATGTAGCATAAGTGCAAGGAAGGTTTCCTTCTTCTTACAATAAAAAAAAAACTTCCAAATTCAGAGAAAGGGAAAACAGGAATATAAGTGGGATTTACTGAGCACCCACTGTATCCCCTAAATTATGCTATATCTTCATATTATTTGTTAAGGTTCAGAGTCCTAAGTGGCTACAAAAATACACAAACATTGATATATATACATATATAGTATATCTATATATACTATATATAGTATACATATTTGTAACTCTATGTACACACAGAGATAGTCTGTATGTTTTTCTAAAATTGTTTCCTACCTTGTCACTTTGGGAGTGTCATGTCTCTCTAATATTATTAAAGCTGAAATACTATAGAAGCACAATAAATACTGATTAGGTAAATAACCACAAAATTAGAAGAGATGTTTGGAAATGAGTCAAGCTAATTTGTACCAATACATATTCAATATAATCCTGTAGTATTATTTATATTTCTTGCAAATTATTGCATATAACTAACTTAGGTTACATAGGAATTATGCTATTTTATGTGTTTGTTGAGCATTCTTCATTCTTGCTAATGAATAAGATGGAAAATATATTCAAAATATGTCAAATTAAATATCATAGTGAGAGGACAATCAGGGGCATGTTTATCGAATCACTGTTAGTAGGAGGTTCCTTGTAAATGAATTATGAAAATGTAGTTAAATGCTTCCAGTTCAGAGTGACCTCAGAACGGTGAGTCAGAAGCGCTGTGATAAAATTCGTACTATGTGTTAGGGATACACTCACATTACTTAGCTCAGCCACATGTTGCTCCTGATAAATTCAGTATAAATTTAAATTATCTTCTATGGCTGAATGAGGATTGTGGAGTTAAACTTAGAATCATTTGTGTTGTGTAGAATATGCACATTAAAGAGTGACTCAGTTTGCCTTTTAAAATTCATAAATTTTGCCATTGGGTTGTTGAAGTTTAAAACATCAGTGATTTTGTTGACTCTTCTAATAAAAATGTGTGGAAACAAGTAAGAAATATCAGAAAGAGACACCTGGCTTCAAAGAATCTCTGAAAGGAGAGAGTTGCCTTGGCAACCACCTCATATTCAAGGGTCAGGTTGTTTTTATTTTACAAGCATGAAAATTCCTATTTGTCAGCATGCCAGAGTTAATCAAACCCTGGGATACTAATTCATATTAGCAAAGCTGATAAGACACTTATGGAGATTAATTCTTACTGGGTTTATAATTGTAACAAGAAAAGGCTGCTAAACTAACTAAACGCCTGTTTATGCTTAGAAGTTCATTATCCCTTGGTAGGGAAATGATAAAGGAAATCAAATGATAACACTGAACTTTCTGGTGTCCCAGTGGGTTAGATTATGCTGGTATAGACAACACACAAATCTCCTTGTTTCCTTAAATGCCAAGGCAGATTCATCTCTAGGATTTCATTTCCATAGTGTGTGGTCTTTGGCATGAAGCTATCTTCTCTCAGGAAGCCAAGATAATGGAACTGATCCAAAAAGAGTGAAGGGATAAAGGAAGGCTATTGTGTTGGATTTTAGAATCTTTAACTACAAAGTGCCATATATTCCTACTCCAAACATTTGATTGGCCAAAAAAAAAAGATTATTATTCCAAAGCGTAAGGGAACAAAGCACAGCCATCCCAAGCTTCTGAAATACCTGAATATTGATGAGGTACCTTAATACATCTATCTAGCAAGCCTGTTGTCACTCTGCTACATAAAGGACCTAATTTTCACATCCCTAAACCTTAATAAAAGTCCACTGGTAGGACATTCTCACTCAGAATGGAACTGCCAAACCTTGCCTCACATACATCTTACCTCACCTCACTCGCTGACTTTGCTGTACCATGTGTGTAATTTAATTATTTCAACCAATCAGTGCTCTCAATTAGATAGCATTCAGATGTTGGTGATCTAGATGAGCTACCGAGAGAAGTGCCCTGGATCTTTTTCTTCTCATCTCGGGAGTAGATCTGCAGATCTGTGACTAAGCCTAGGGTCAAGCACATTTCAAGCATGAGCTCTACCAATAAGCTGTACAAAAGCCCTCAAATCTATTAACTCTTGATACTATGTTAGCTTTGAAAACATTAATATTGTTATTTTCCTGTTCAGAGGTAGGAGATTGCTCTTCCTCCTCTTCATCCTTCCTTCCTCCATGTACTGCTCACAGATTTATAAAGGATTTTATATAACTTCATAATGATACAGCTGTGTCAGAATATTGGAAGCTAGTTAAGAATTTCAGAGGGACATCAGGTCCTCTTCCTAATGTGTGCTTTCTTAAGCATCTAATTGTGTCAGAATGACTGTGCAGAAAATAATTTCAGTCTCTTCAATTGTCCAGCGTTATTGCACTCTGCTCATTGAGACCAATGATAAAGGAGGTTTAATTATAATTAACCACTGCATGTTGACCCCAATTTTAAATATCCCCCAATGAATAGAGTGACCAATGGTTTAACAAAGACTGTTCTGCTTGTCTATTGTTTTGATCTTTCATATCCAGTTTGGTGGCTTTTTACATCTAGCATTTTTTATCTGCAAGAATTTGTTACACACTTTTTGCTCCAACCATTCTACTGTTATACATTTGATAACTATTTTCTCTTCTACTAAAACACTTTTTCTTACTTTTTACAGTGGTGGTGTTTTGTATGTGTTTTACAGGCATATATGTGTGTATATGGAGGCCTTTGTTAGGTGCCTTGCTCATTTGTCTTTGCTTTATTTCCTTGAGAGAGAGTCTCTCCCTGAATGTGAGCTTATGATTTGGCTAGATTGGATGGCCAGAAAGCTCCCAGTGTCTGTCTTTCTCTGTCCCTCCATTGTGTGGTGTATAAGTGCATAATCATACCCAATTGTTTAAGTAGGTACTGGGGATTCAAGCTAGGCCCAGATGCTTGAAGAGCAGTAACTCCTACTCACTGAGTCACCTACACAGCTAGCTGCCAAAATAGTTTGGGCAAATGGCATTCCTCAAGTCAGAAAAGCAATTTACTCTTAGCCATTGTTAATTCCATTCTTATTCATTCAGATTTTCACCAGATTTTATGTTCAAAGTCATTCAAAAACTCTGATTTTTCCGTGGGTCCATATTATAGGAAATAAGTAACATTTGTCTGACTAGAAGTTATTTATTTTAAAATATATAATATGGGTTACATGTTTGGGACTTTTATGGTATTGTCTGTTTATTTCCCGTTTAAAGAAAAGGGAAGAGTGTAGGAGTGAACCCCACAAAGCTATCCGCCCAACAGGGTGGGGTCAAGGTAGATAAAAGGAAGTGAAAGGAAAAGGGGCTTCCCTTTTTTCTCCTGGAAGCCAGCCACGCTTCTAACTCCTGGTCTGTGCGACTCTCTCCTCTCTCTCTCTCTCTCTCTCTCTCTCTCTCTCTCTCTCTCTCTCTCTCTCTCTCTCTCTCTGATAAATAAATATATTGTTTTCCCTATAGCCCGATAGAAGAGCTTTTGTAAGTTTTTACCTACACAATTGTATTTCTCTAGATTGTATTGCTCAACATACAGATAAAATATTGGATGAACCTAGAAACTGATTTTTTTTACAAGTGAAGATAAAAAAGGAAATCATGACAGAGAAAGACATTGATAGGCATAGAACTTGAGGGACGGATGCAGAGGAATTTGTTCAAGTCTCTCTCTGAGCCTTAGTTTCAATGTACATCTTATGTTTATGGTATCATACAATTCAGACAAGGAACATGGTATTTACTGTAGAAGGTGCTACAGTGTCATGGGAGACAGAAAATAAAAGTAATTTTAATATAAAAAGTCCTATGCTTGGATACTGGGTACTTGGGGAACAGCCACACAGAAGTGAACACAGAGTTAGTGTTGGAAGGGTCAAACAAGGTTGAGGTTGGAGAAGACGTTTCCTACAGGAGTCTGGCTTTGAACTAACTCTTAGCAAATGACATAACTTTGCAAGTGAAGTGAAGCAGAAAGAACACTATGGCTGACAGTAATGTCCCCTAACGTCAGCCAGCTGTGCCTGTGTTGCTTTATAGGCCTTCATATGAATGATACCATTGTCCTGACTGCTCTGTCTGATACATCCAACTATTTTCCCCCTTTACAGGTTATGGAACAAAAATAAGACACGAAAAAAATCTGATACCATTTATCTCAGGGAACACCAGGGAACAGGCAGCAGGTTAGATGTGATAGAATAGATACAATGATGAAATCAGAAAAGAACGATAAGGAAAGGGATGGGTAAATCAAAACATAGCATTTAGAAATAATGGATGTTAGGAAGGAAAAGCAAGAAGGTAACCATAAATCCCAGGAACAGGAAAAACATCTACTATATGCAAGCTAACACATACTGTTTATCAGTTGTTAGTCATATCCCAGGACTTTTTTCTAGGTATTCTTATGTACTTAATCTTCTAATCTACAAGATAATTCTGTAACAGAATAATTATTATGTCTATTTAGATATTAGATGTAGATAAGCTCAGAAGTAAGCAAAGTATTTCAGTCTCACTCTAATAAGATGAACTTGGCTTTGAACCTGGATTTATGGACTCCAGAGCCTGACCACTTAATTATTATTGCCTTCAACCATGATTAATGTGACCCATCATCTTTTTTTCTTTTTGTAATACTTGTATTTTAGTTATGTATTTCTGAGACTACACCAAATTTCCTATGATAGAATTACAATCAGGCCTTGCCTTTCTTAACTGATTTGGGGAACACATTCTCCTCCAAATCAAGATGGCTAATCTCATCCACTGCCTATCTGACTGATACACCTCCCAGGGAGTAAATAAGTAGCCTTGTCCTCAAATTGTAACACAAACAATAAAAACCCAGAGACAGATATTGGGGATCAAACTTCAAACTGAAGATCAGAGAAGCAAAAAAGCCAAGCCACTAGCTCTTCCCTCTACCTCAGGCTGAAAGAGCTGATCCTGTCTCCACGAGCTCTCATCAGAGCTCCCCCTAACTAGTGTAGCTGGCTTTGCATTTTGATCCTTAGTGGCTTTATTAAATCATAAACAATATATCACCACATCAAATCATTAGGGTCACTGAAACACCGTATATAATAATGGTGTTCACCAGCCATCAGGCAAAAGTCACTTGCTCTTTTGCCTTGGTAATGATAGCAAAAGAGTCACAGGGGAAAGGAAGCAGCATAAAGACTGTTGCATTTTTGGATTTGTAAAAGAAATTAAAATTGTAGATTTCTACATTGCTTATGAAGTTGCTAAGGAGGATAACAGGGCCATTTAAAAGTCATTCAATTCTTGGCTGTGTGCCCATGAAATAAGTTGCAAGATGGGAAGCCCACAAGCAAAGTTATGTCTTGAGAGTCTGAGCTCTCCTCATATTTAAGAAGCAAGGAAAATGAGGTTCAGAACTTCTAGAGAAATGAGAACAAGGGGGTAGAGTTAAAAGCCATCTAACATTAGCTACCCAGTGAATATAAATCCTAAGACACCAGAATTTTCCCCTGTGACAAACGCTTCCAGTGGTTCTCAACCTGTGGTTTGCAACACCTCTGTGTCACATATCAGATAATCTATATCTCAGATACTTATTTTGCAATTCATAACAGTAGCAAAATTACAGTTATGAAGTAGCAACAATATAATTTTATAGTTGAGGGTGACCACAACATGAGGAACAGTATGGAAAGTTTGCATCACAGGCAGGTTAAGAACGACTGCCTTAGTTGAACAGACAGAAGGTTTGCCATTAAATTTTTCTCAAATATAATGCCTTCAAATTCAAACTGGGCCTAAATTAGATAAGGTAGAAAAGAGGGAAAGACGAAGTGGAACAAACTGTGCTATGTTTACCAAAGTAGGATTCTAGAAAACATAGATGGTCTCGAAATACGTATTCAAAGAAAAATGAACTTACTTGTTTAGAGATAAATACTTTTACTGGATTATAACCAAACTGATAGGATGAAAAAGAGAGATAAAAGGTCAAATTTTAAAAGCATGTCAGATATTCTTTATGTTGCCGTTGAGGACTCACTTTGGAACTCTTGGCTCAAACCTCTGAGGCTTTTTACCTAGTTTGGCTTGTAATGAAAAATATAGAAATCCTTACAGCAGAAAGGGAAGAATTATTTCTAAGAATACCTCAATCTTCTTGTGTTTCCAGAAACTCTGATTAAGGAGAATGCTACATCATTGTGTTAGGTGTTTGAATGGAGTCAGGAACTGAGAGCTACAGGGGTCCTTATTACATGAAACTTTCCTTCCCTGCTTCAAGCAGCTAGTATACTTAATATTTTCTACCATGATATGCTTTTATTATGGATCTTGGTCTTAGAATTAGGACAAGTAATCAGGGTTTTACTGGTCACAAAGAATGAATACCATGAGGCGTTCGTTTCCATGTGCAAATGGACCAAAGGCAATTATCCTAATTGTAATGTGATGGAAAGATGTGTACTCTCCATGTCCCCGATTCTATATAAAGTGATAGGTTTTAGAGTAAGTAAAGCAGATCTGAGTTCAAATTCACTGTAACAAATCCTTACCCTTTGTGGGACTTTGCATTGAGAAAATATATTTGTTAAGTTTGTGACATAAAGTTATTCTTTTTAACTAGCATTTTTCTTGGATCTTTAAAACTTAATAGGTCATTGAAAAGTTCAGTTCTTCTGGACATTCCTAATTTAAGCTACTAAGAGATCTATGCATAAGAATGTCTCTATATAGTGTTGTTTACATTAGAGAAAATGTAAATACCACACTTGCTTACCAATAGGGAATTGATATATCCTAGTCAGGCACAACAATTATAACATGCTAGCACCAGTACTGATAGATATGCTTTAATTAAGACAGACAATAGAAGGAAAGCAGGATATGAAGGAAAATATACTGCATGGCTTAATTCTTAGAAGAAAATCTGGGGGTTATAAAAATGACCCAGTTGTTTAGAGCACTTGCTAGTCTGAAAGGATGAGGTTTACAGGTAAGTTTCTGCTCAGTCCCTCCATGTTTGTGGTGTAGTCAGCAAATAAATGCTTACCTTCAAATTCTGGGAGAAAACTGACGTCAGCATCAATAGCCTATGTATGTGGAGTTTTCTTGGACTCCCTGAATAACAATTTTAAAGGCTATTTTTCTGGTCTGTTACTGGGTGAATTTGGTTTTGTTTGGTTTTGAGAGAGTATGGCTCCTGGGGGAAGCATTGTCACCCCTAATGGTTTAATATTGTGAATGGAGGTTTAATATTGTGAATAGAGCAAATGAACATGGTTGAGCAAGTACCTGTGGACTAGGATATCAAGTCCTTCAGGCATATACCCAAGGTTTAGGTAGGACACGTGGTAGGTTTATTTTTAAGATTACTGAGAATTTTCCACATTGGTCTTCGTGGTGGCTGTTCCAATTTACAAACCCAATAACAGTGACAGATGGCTGCTCTTCCCTTACGTTGTCTCCAGCATTATTTTCTGCCAGTTGTTCTCTTGATTTTAGCTACTGTGACAAGGGTAATATGAAATCTCAAAATTATTTTAATTTGTATTTCTCTAATTGCTAAAGAGTGTTGAGTACTTTTGGAGGAATTTGAATTAAGATCAATAATTGATAAGAGGGAACGTATAAAGTCCTTTGTACAGGAAAGGAATCATTAAATCAAGCGAAAAGGAAACACACAGAGTGAGTGGGAGAGAATCTTTGCCAGCTATGTATCTGAAAAGATTAATATCAATAATATGCAAAGAACTCAAAAGACACAGTTAAAGAAACAATCCAAATAAAAATAGGCTATGAATCTGAATGAAGTTTCCCAATGAGCCTATATTCTTTATGGCTATTCTTCTGTCTCCTAAGATATCTATAATCATGAAAATGTAATATCAACTATGCCTTTATATTACCTCTTAATCGAGTACATGGCTATTTAAACTTAGCAAATTATCCATGAGCATGGACCCTTGTGCTGTCTTGGCCACTCACTGATTTTGCGACATTGAATTTCCTTTACCACCTGGGATTCACTTTCCCTTCATGTAAAGGAAGGTAAACAGTATCTTATGGTTTCTATGGGAATCAAACAAATGTGTGTGTGTGTGTGTGTGTGTGTGTGTGTGTGTGTGTGTGTGAATTTTGAGTGGTACTTGGAACATAAAAGGTATTTTTAAGATATTAACTGCTGGCTGGGCATTAGTGGCACATGCATTTAATCCTAACTCTCGGGAGGTAGACACAGATGGATCTCTGTGAGTCTAAAGAAAGCCTGGTCTACAGAGTGAGTACCAGGATAGGCTCCAAAACTATACAGAGAAACCCTGTCTCAAAAAACAAACAAACAAAAAGATATTAACAGCTGTTAATATTGCCAACAATATTAAAACGTAGAATCAGAATGTGAAACCTGGTTTAGTCCACACTATGTTCTTTTATCTATATTCTGGATTTTCTAGTCCAGTGTCCCTACCTAAGAGGGCAATATTTATATTCTCCTAATATTAAAAATGTTTTAATTTGCCTTTAAGTTCTCTTTACTGAAGGCTTAAAATTATCATTTTGAATAGACTCTTACGTGGCATAAAACAAGCAAACAAAACAACTTCTTGAATTTGCTCTACAGTCTCTAGAGGTTTACAGTACCTTGTTCTGAGTTATTTGAATAGCTTCTTGTCCTATGATTATTGTTCTCATGGGCTATGGAAAAGGAAATGCTGTTGTTTAGAAGGAAAAGACAAAAAACTGCATTGTTCACTAGAAGGTAGGTTTTCTTGGACCATCGGAAGCCCACATTACTTGATGTTAGGCTTTGTTTGATTATTAAAATGTTTATTGATTGTGTACTATATTCCAGGATGTCTATATTCCTAAATTCTGCCTAAAATGTCTACATCAGTTGCTAATATTACAAAGAAAACTGCCCTAGTGCTCATTTATTATCTGTCATGGTTTTGCCATTACCTATCATTTGGATGAGACACAGCAGGGGGGCAAGGATGTGATTCATGTGTCTGTGGCATCAGAGAAAGGTGACAGAGTATCTGTTGATACTGTATTGGGTCTGTATTCTAGAACAGATGTATGTGATTTCTCCATGTTGCCTCAACATCTCATAACAGGGAAATTGACTTCCAAAGGCAAGTATCCCAAAAGAGAAATCTAAACAGTAATCCTATCATTTTTTAAGGTTTTTCTTTTAATTTCATTTTGCATTCCAACCACAGTTCTCCCTCCCAACTCTCCTCCCATCCCCCTCATCCCTAATTTACCTCGCATCCACTCTTCCCACAGGATAATGGCTTCCATGGGGGTCAAAAAGCCTGGACAATTAAGTTGAGGCAGGACCAAGCCATGTCCCCCCTCTGCGATAAGGCTGGGAAAGGCATCCTACCATAGGAAATGGATTCCAACAACCTAGCTCATACATTAGGAATAGATCCTGGTTCTATGGTCATGGATCCCTCAGATAGACCCAGCTACACAATTATCTCCCACATACAGAGAACCTAATTTCGTCATGACCTATTCTCATGCATTACTTAACATTTCTTGGTAGTTTTTGATGAACAAGGTAATATAAATTATGAAGTTCTGCATATGTTTTATCTCTTATTAATATTAGGAGAGACCAACCCCAAGACTTTCAGTTTTCTAAGTAGTTCCTCATCTCAGCCCTAATGCCCTCCATTGGATTTGACTACTAATTCATAAGATAAAGAAAATAAATGTGAAGTCTTCAGTACTATATTACGAAAAGGAGTAAGATGAATGTTATCTACAAATATCAGTGATAGCATTGTTGTATTTAATTAGATGATGTACTTTTAACAGACTTAAAAAATCAGTAGAAGGTTGTTATTTGGGGGAGGCATGCATATATCCATTAAGTCACATATTGAGTATAGGAGTGAGGACACATATGCTAACTGTCCCATTTGTCACCATATTGATACTTCCAAAAAATAGAGTGCTCTCTTACTACAGTGGTAGTATGTGGAGTATCCATACAAGAAGAGATCCATTTGACAGACAGCATCAGAAATGAAAGTATGAGAAAGGTAACAAAGAATGCAGAGGAAGTATACAAGCAGCCCTGAAGTGGAGGCTATATATTGCAGAAGTGGATGTCTGTTGGCAGAGGATATAATAAACATGTTGGTGACCTACTTCTGCTCTCTTTCTGAAATAATATTGAAAATCCACAGCGTAACAATAGTAGAAAATATAAATGTGTGCTGCTAGATATAAAGGCAAATTTTATCAAACTTTGGGAATATAATTGTTTTTGAGGTACAAATATTAGAGATGTTTGGTGGAAGAACCAATTTTAAAATACATGACTCCATGTTTCCAGATGTTGTGGGATTGCTTCTCCCCACCCAACATAAAGTATTTGTGTCATTCTAACAAAAGAAGTAAAGAATAGAGAAAAAGCACTTGCTGTTCAGAAAGTTAGTTTGGCTGTGTTCTTTCAAAGACTATATATAACTGGGTATCTAAGCTGGATCTTTAAAATCACCTTTGGAGAAAGTGGCTCTGCAATACTTTTTGAGGCAATCCCACTCTCTCTGTTCATTTTAAAGTATCACTTTTGCCAATTTGTGTGTGTTCACTATAGATTTCTGTTAGGTACATCAACTTTCTTGCTCGTGGTACACATCTAGTTTCTGTTAAGCATGATAATTTATAAAGGAAGGGACAGTCGCCCTTCACTCCTGGATGTTGTGCTTTTATTCCACAGGATCAGCTCTTTATATCACAAGACAGAAATGCTGTCAGATTCACTTAGACTATTTGAATGTGAGTCATCCATTCATGACCTCAAGATAAGGGCACTGTAATGTAATCTTAAAGGACAAGAACACTTCCTAAAAAACAAAACAAAAAAATCAGAAGATCTTTTCCTCTGAGAAAAATCAGTCCCCTCTTCCAGAACAGCTATTAGATTGAGAGTCAGAAAATAAAATGAAAACCTTTGACGCAGCCCCAACCTTATGTAAACTTTAGAGAAGACATGACAGTTGTCATTGTTGTTGTTATTGTGCTCTGTTTTGTTTTTTGAAACAGGATCTCAATATGTATCCAAAGTTGGCCTGGAACTCACAGAGAACTTCCTGCCTCTGCCTCCTGAGTGCTCCGGTTAAAGGTCTGTGCTACCATGCCCAGAAAATAGCAATTCTTGATATATGTCTTTCCATTTATAAGTAGGGATTTTGAATATATCCCTCTAATGTTTGCCATTCCTCTCAGTGAAACTCTGAAACATCTTGCTTGTATGATGTAAAGGTTAAGCCTTGACTTGCATCAATGAGGTCTTGTCATATTAATGGGATATTAGTGATGAATACTTCCACTGGTGACAAAATCCTCTGATGGTCTATGAAGGCCCTAGGAATTTGGCAGTAACTATGAATCAGAAGAAGAGCTGCATTTTTATGTTTGTGTTTAGTATTATTGAGGAATGTCCATTAGACCTTGATTATCTTCCCCAAATCTTGTCAACACCTATTTTCCTGGGTGCTTTAAAACTGACCACCTAGTATTACCCACAATGCAAATCACAAAGCATGCCCCCATCGTTTCTTACCTTTTGCTGTCCATATTTTAATGTCTGTATGATTATTTTTAATTATTTTCTTATTACCAATGGGATAAAGTGCAAGATTTTTAACATACCCCATTCTCTCCATGATTTGTTCTCCTGACTTTTCTGTTATTCCTGCTTGATCTCTACTCCTTCTGCATTCTAAATGTTCTTTTTCCTTTAGCCTGAAGGTATTCATTGGTTCATGTATTCTTTATGTCTCAGGGTGTGTCTATTATCTATGCAAATGCATCTCTTACGTATAAGTCACATAGTCTTTTTTTTTCTTTCATTCAGCCTCCAATTTTGATATCTTGGAGCATATCCTCATTCCAAATCTTTCCCTAATACTATTTTTCTTTAAATAGCAGTTATTAATTGTTCCATCTTTCTTCCCCACAGACTGGAAACTAAGAGGAAAGGTTTCCTAGGAAACAGGGACTAAGTTCTCTCTGGTTCCTAACATGGTTAACATGGAAAATTTTTGTGAAAAATATTGTAAAATAATGAATGCAAGGATTTTTAAGTAAAAGAATGTGTTACTTAGCCTTGCCTCTTCTTTAAAACTCTCCTTGGTTTTCTTTCACCCATTATATCACTTTGCTGCCTACTCTCACTATTTCCCTCTACTCTCCCTATTGCAATTATTCACTGCTAGCTGACACACAGGCTCCACATATTCCATTCCACTGATTTTCATTAGACCATCTTCTCCATATATTTTGTATGTATTCAAAGAGCCCCACTCTATGTGACCAACCAATAAAACTGCAAAATATTTCAATATCAATGTTATTTGTTACATTCTCATGCCTCTTTAAATTCATATTATCTATTTTGCCTATAATTAGATTGGAAGAAGCATTTAAAAAATCATTTTGCTACAGCAAGCTAGCTGAAGTCCTGGATAAATATTTAATGATGGTAATGTTGATTCACTACAATATACAGAAGGAGAATAAAGCAATTTCCTCCATGCAATGTAAATCTCCACTACAGAGATTTATTACCACTAAAATAGCATTCATTTAGTGTCTTACTTTTTGGTTTAGGCTTTAAAGGTTTAAATGAGTTCCTGAATTTTAACTTTAATCCAAGGCTTTGCAAATAAGCCAGTAAGCTTTGCCGTGCTGTCAACCTGATAGTTTAAGAATAGGACTAGATTGTCCTGATCTGAGGTTCAATCCCATGATCTGAAGGATTTATTTTTAGTAGCATATTCCATACAATAGCAAGTGGGTAGCCTCGATTCTTGTAGTGTATCCTTCCATGAATCCCCTTCTTCCCGGAAAGCTTGTCAGATTTGCCTTCTTTAACCTATTCATCATTATCTCATTCCTGGAAAGCTGAAGGCTTCCAAAGTTAGGTCTCAAAGGGAAACTGATTCTGAAGTATAATAACTATTGCACGGAGAAACTTATTAGACACTGATGAAGTATTTACTGAGTTTTATTTCAAACCTTGTAATGCACCAAATACTAGGGTAGACTGGCTTGGTCCTTGCCTGTGGGTTTAAGAAGCCTCACAAAGGAAAAGCCATTTCAGTTCATGCTTAACTTTCATTTCCTAATAATGTTCTATGTTTGATGGTGAGTCTCTCTCTTTTAACCAGTAACAGGAAATAGTTATAAAGACTAATTGGTATGGATTAAATTTCAAGCCAGATGAAATGATAAAGAAGAAATGGAATTCGATTTAATGTGTGAAATTTGAGTTGTATGTAATTTACAAATATTTTAGCACCTGCAGAAATAAAAAAAATATAAGTACATTTGTGAATCAACATTTAAAAAACCTAAACTACTATAGCATGTCTAGATTTAATCCCTGGATAAGGATCCAGTTTATGAACACAATTGGAAGATGTGAAAGGACCCCCATCTTAAACTTCAATAGTAGTTTCTGGCTGCAAGGTGAATTAAAAGCCATGATATATAAATATGGTAATTGTTGTTTTCAACTGATGTGTTAGCAGAGCCCCTGGATTTGGATGTGGGAGTTTGGTATGTGGAGGAGATGTGCACAGGGAGGATTGTTATTGTTGTTCTTCACTTGATTAAGTTCAAATGGAAAAGCCAAAACAGACAGTGGGAAATAAGGATGTTTTTCTTCCTTTGGGAAATTCAGAACTAGCCAACAAGATCCAATTAACACATATGGAAGGCAAGGGACCATTTTATGGTAATTTAACCTACTTATTCACATGTGCACTAAACCCAAAGTTGTCTTCTCTATGCAATAATGCATCCTTAATTTCCTCTGTGTGTTAATTGGTTTCTGTGTTATAAAGAATGTAGCATGCTAAAAGGGTATAAATTAATATTTGCTTAGTATATGCACACCACTGGGCATTATGTGCTTTTTTTCTTAATTTACATATACTTAACCCTATGCCAAAACTCCACATGAGATACTCTATTCACTTATGGTTTCAGCAATGTATCCAACTTAGTGAGACATAGAGAAAGATACAGTTAACATCAGCATTTCCTGGATTCAGTCCTTATCATCAGTATACTAAATATATATTCTCTATCTCTTTATTGATCTGTCATTGTGCTAATATATCCTATGACATCTAAGTGAATAGCCAGGTTAATTTTCATGAAACAATCTAAAAGAGAACTCTAAATGTTGTGAGGTTAGTATATGTGTACAATAAAGACATAGTGGCATTAACATGCACAAGAAAATTAACAGTAGTATTTAATACCCAAACCATGTACAAATTCCACAACTCTCACATCAAATTATGACTTTTTTCTGTGAAAATTTAATGTTTTGTTTCTTTAGTATGTTTTTATCTAAAAGAGTCTCACCAGACTTTCCTTGGAGCAATAGCTGCTTCCCCTCTCTTTTCTCTTGATTTAAAACCCTTAGTAAAGTTGAACGTTTTTACCCTGTTCAAGAACGTTTGTACCTTGTTCAACCATAGCATCAATTATCAATGTTTT
The DNA here is from genome assembly GCF_017639785.1 of Mesocricetus auratus. NCBI lineage: Eukaryota > Metazoa > Chordata > Mammalia > Rodentia > Cricetidae > Mesocricetus > Mesocricetus auratus. The sequence goes on along the minus strand of NW_024429182.1, from coordinate 106,788,580 downwards.
GTTGAAATTGCTTTCCCTAGATTAGTCAAATTCTGTCATTTCTTTTATGTGGGATCATTATATAAAGTTTCTATTTATTGTGTTAAGATGCTACTTCAATGACTTAATGTTTCTTCCTTTCAATTAACAATTGTGAAAACGAATAATCCATTTCCCAGGTGTTGTGGCAGGAAGACAGGAGCTTGCAAAGTTGTCATCAGCTGCATACTGAGTTGGAAGATAGCCGGAGCTGCATGAGACCACGAGTCCTATTTTGAATTTTTGTTTTAAGACAGATCTTGCCAGTGTAATCTAGGCTGTCTTGGAACTTGAGGTAGCACAGGCTAACCTTAAACTTCAGAACTTCATTAATTTAAAAATTAGTTATATAGCAAGCAATTCACATCTGTTAAAAAGTTTTATCCTTTTTTATGGTGCTCAGATATTTATGAAAATTTCGCTAAGAAGGGATCCCTTCAGTCACACTGGCTTTCACGTTCTAGAAATTTCCCCAACCTACAAGCAGAATCTGACATTTCTACAGGAGCCTTAGATCCTTTTAGAATGAAAACCAAGATCTGGGTAGCAGTTGTGCTCACACTGATGCAATGCATGGATTCTCACACATTTAAATGAAAAGGGGTAGAGCAGCTATAGGTGTCTCATGCCTTGAGGACATAGCAGCAAGTCAGTTACCATTCAATGCTATATAATGTCTCTGTGCTATTTCCTGATTTTAATCTTATGTCCATAGCTTTTTTCCTCTATATTTGTAATTTCCTTTGAGGAATTTTAACATATTTTCTTTCTCAATACCATGTTACAGTTTACTAAATTCTAGATTTAAATCTATATATAAGGTTGTATAAAGGTATATAAGCTATATGTATGTATATGACATATATATATCAAATAGCTTTAAAATCAGAACATGAAGTCAGATGTGATAGCATACCCTTGTAATCCCTATACTCAAAGACTGAAGCAGATCTTGAGTTTGAGCCAGTCCAGTCTGAGCTACATAGCAACATGTATCTTAAAACAAAAGCAAAAAGAAAAACAAAATAATGCTCATAAACATACAAACATAGGACTTGAATAAAATGAAAATATAAGAATTTTTTCTATTCCTATAAGATGATCTGTATTTTAAAAATTATTTTTCTAGGAGTTACTTTGTCTTGAGTTTAATATCAATTTGAAGCATATACTTAAATTATTTTACTTTATTTGTATATTCTGAATTTTGATTTCTTTTGCAGATTCTTTTTTTCCCCTTAAATGAAAAGAGCGCTCTAATTTGCACAGTAGTCTCTCAAAGTAGCCAAGGATGGCCTTGTACTTCTGATCCCCTGCCTCTACTTTCCTGTGTTTTGGAATCACAGGTACTGTGGTATGAATGAGAAAGGCTCATATAGACCTGTATCATTGAAGGATTAGAAGGTCTGGCCTCATTAAAGAGATGGGCCACTGGGGCCCAGCTTTGAGCTTTCAAAAGCTAATGCCATTCCTAGTTAGTTCTCTTTCTACCTCTTGGTTGTTGGCTCAGCTACTGCTCCAGTACCATGACAGCTTGCTGCCATGCTACCTACCATGATGGTCATGGAATCTAACCTGGGAACTGTGAGCCCCCAAATTAATTCTTTCTTTCATAAGTTGTCTGGGTCATAGAGTTTGATCATGGAAATATAAAAGTGACTAGGACAACAGGACAGTGCGACCATACATGGTTTATGCACTACTGGAGATTCAAATCAGAACCTCATGAGTGCTAGGCAACCACTCTGCCAACTGAGCTACAAATTAGTTTCTTTTAATTCGTGACTATAAATATATAGGTTTGTTCTTTTAAATATATGACACAAAATTAAGATCTATGTTAAAGATTTAGCAAAGAATGGTTACCTCCTTTTCATTCATCTCTTGTTGAGTTCATAGTAGGTAAAATTCTATATTTTGTACTACTCAGATGGAGAATGAGAAGAGTTGCTTAAAATAATAACCATTTGTAACTTTTCAAATGTATATGAATTAAATACATTTTATTGTTTCAAGAGATCAGTAAATATACATAAAAACTTCTCATATGAAGATATATGTTTAAAAAGATCAAATTCCCATATATACAATGAAGTATGTTTGAAAACATAAACCACAGTCCTTGAATAAAGGTTTTTAGTTCGAGTTATCAATTTTTATTGCTATTACTTTCCATAAAAGTATTCATACATAAACTGATACAAACTGAGTAGGGTATATCTATGCAAGTAACAATAATTATTTAAAAAAGAGGTCCTGCATCTGTAGAAAAGAGACTTATATTATTTATAAACTGTTTGGCCAGTGGCTCATGCTTCTTACTTGCCAGCTCTCTCTTAATTATTAACCCATAATTATTAATCTATGTATTTCTACATGGCCTTATCTTACCAGAGAAGGCTTCAGCATGCTATGTCTTCAGGAGCTACATGACATCTCTCCAGCCTCTTTCTGTGTCCTCTCCCCAGACTTTTCCTCTTCTGGTAGTTCCACCTATACAACCTGCCTGGCTACTGGACAATCAGTGTTTTGGTCATCATTCAATAAGAGAAACATATATACAGAAGGACATTCTGCCATCATCTCCTCTTTTCTGTGTAAATAAAAAAAAGATTTAACTTTAACATAGTAAAATCATATAAATAACAAAACAGTTTTATCTAGCAAGGACTATAGTTGACAATATTTAGTTTATTAACAGTTGGCAAAATTTAAAGAAAGTCTTTTATCATCTATCCTATTTTTGTGACTCTAAAGTGTTATGTGTACCTTGCCTTTTATCATAACAGAGGAAAACCATAACCATAACTATCTGTCTTCAACTCCATCAAAGACCTCAGAAGGACAATATATAAACTCTAGAATTGACAGAGACATCTTGTTACCTGGTCAGTCACCCAAAGTTCCTCTGTAGTGTCGGAGCATCTATCTTCAGCCCATAGTGTGTCTGGCAGACTCTTCAGAGTAGTAGGAAATTCAAAACTGTCCCACCTGTATTGGCAGCTTGTCAGTCATTTTTCTCTGTGTCCTGCAGAATGGGAAGCAGGAACCCTGAAGCACTGTTCCACCTAGTTTTGGCAAATCCAGCAGTCACTTTCTTGTTGGTCCTGCCATCCAGTTTGTACAACTTACAATCAAACAGTCCAGGCACGAGCAGTTTCTTGCCCAAATGGTTAGTCTTGCCATGTGGAAGGGAAACTCCATATTTTCTTCAATGCCCATCTTTCTCACTGACTTAATTGGTGTATCCAGGAGCAGTTGTGTCTCACTGTCATAAAAAACTTTAATTAAACCATTTTAGGTACCGTATGCTGTAAGTCTTTGAAAGTATTTGAAAAATGCTTATTCATTTAAATGTATATCTGCATATCTCAAAAAACCTAAGTTTTGACTATTATAGGTGTCTATCTAAAATCATTATTTAATCCTACATTATATTTTTAAAAGAGTTGTATATACACAATATATAAACAAAAGTAAAAATATTCCTATAACAAAACTGACCTTAAATTTGTATCAAAAAACCAAAATCCGTACCAATGCAAAGTATTCATTTCTATATAATTTTCCCATTTTTCTTTAGAAAGAAATTAACTGTGATCATTAAGCATTTATGGCCAACCCTGTTTAAATGAAAACAAACATTTATAAACAATATTTGGTAATGTAGCCATAGTTCTTTCAAAACTACTTCCTACTGTTTGGGGGCACTGTCAATCTCAAGGGGATCCTGAGACAATCCAGAACCATGGCTAAATCCTGGCTGTAGTAATACCTACACATATTTTTAAACACACTGTAAACCATTTATAGAGTTTTTTAGATTCCCCTCTGAATCTGTCTTTACTGTATATTGCTATCATTTTCTGAGCCTGAGTCTTTTATCTGCTAAACAGCATGGCTAAGACTAAAGCAGCAACTGGCCCCATTCTATACCTTGGCTTTCTGAGAGTCTAGCTTCATTTCTAATTTCATGCTTATTGTCACAGTTCTGTGGAGTGTCCAGGTACATGCCATCACCAAGAAGGGTGTTGACAGCTGCTCATAAACACATTTAGTTGTTTTGTATCCAGGCATCTTAAAAGAATCCTGTGGGTTTTGCTGCTAATGCTGAGTTAGGAAACCTCTGTTAAGGGAGCTGCACCTCTGTTTGTCTCTAGCAAACAGAGCCCACCCTGCTGCTGCAAAGAGGTGGTTGCTTGACTTTGTTATTTTGTTTGCAAAACCCCCTTTTTAGCTATTGTCAGGTTTTACATGGAAATCCTTGCCATGGATATTCTCCTGTAAGATAAAGCCATATAGAAATACATAGATTAATAGTTATGGACTAATAATTAGAATAGAGCTAGCCAGTAACAAGCAAACAGTCTATAAATAATAGAAGTTTCTGTGTGTGTATTTGGGACTGAAGGGCAGCAGGACCAGACTAGACAAAAACTCCATCTACAGGGATATATGAAAGAGTTTTGAGGGAGGGAAGGAAAGGGAGAAATGATGTGATTATATTATAATATATAAAGGAAAAGATAAAAAGGTATATTTATAAATAATAATATATTCATAATATATGTATATGTCTATACATTTAGTTTTTTCTTTTATATGCTAAAAGTAGAAACATTCTAGCTAGTCTTTTTGGTATCATTTCATTATGAAGTTATTCCATGAACAGTTTGTAGAAATCTTCATTATTTTTATGACCACAAAACATACCAGTAAATGAATGGCCAATGCCTTACTCAACAAGTTGTTATTAAATGGACATATGTCTGAGATCCTTTAGTAATTTGTTAGTATCAATATCACCCCTAATACTGTCACAAATAGTAGTGCGAACATGCTCCATTTTTTGGAGTTATGGCTATGGAATAGGTTTCTAAAAATAAGATTTCTGGCTTACAGGAGTTACTCATATAAAATTTAACTAGTATGGTCATATATACTGTCCTGGGAGTGATGACACTTGATACTATCAATGCCAGCAGAATGTGCTGTCAAGTATTTCAGTCTGATAGTATGGGGTCATGTCTATGGACTTTGGTTTCTTTTATGAGTGATGTTGCATGTTCTTGTCTATGGTCAAGAAATATTTGTCTCTCCATAAGAGGATTTGAGGAGTCTCCATGTGCATCTTCTTACTGATATGTTGGCTCTTTCTTCTCCTTCTTACACATATCTATAGGTTCTTTTATATTAAAAGATTTTTGTGCCTATAATAAACAATGTAAACACATGTTTACAGTTTGTAACTCCTAGGTATATATAAACATATATTTAAAACCATACAAGTTTTAGTCCTAATTATAAAAACTATTCTTCTCTTAGGTTATAGGGAAATCATTCATTGTTTTCTGTCTTCTTCTAGTACTCATCTGTGTCTATCTTTCTTGAATCATATCCAAATATTTGATACATTTAGAAAGTTTTCCAGTATATGCTGTTAAGTCATGCTCTGTTTTTTTATAAATTTTATAAATTAGAAACTATCTTATTTTACATATCAATCCAAGTTCCTTTCCCTCCGATTCCCCCCCCACCAACATCCCATCCCATCGCCCCTCTACTCCCCAGGGAGGGTGAGGCCTTCCATGAGGGATCATAAAATCTCTCAAATCATTTGAGACAGGGACTAGGCCCTTCTCTATATGTCTAAGCTAAGGGAGTATCCGTCCATGGGAAATGGACTCCCGAAGTCCGTTCATGCACTAGGAATACATCCTGATTCCACTGCCAGAGGTCCCACTGCTCCTAGCTGACACCCACCTTCAGGGGTCTTATTTGGTCCTATGTTGGTTCCTCAGTTGTCAGACTAGGGTCCATGATTTCCCACTTTCTCAGGTCAGCTGTTCTGTGGGATTTCCCAGCTGATTTTGACCCCTTTCTTTGTTCATCACTCCTCTCTCTCTGAAACTGGATTTCAGGAGTTTGGTTCAGTGCTTAGCTGCAGATCTCTACTCCTGCTTCCATCAACTATAGGAAGAAAGCTTTAGGATGACATTTAAGGTTGGATTTATATTGAGGCCTTTGATCCTTTTGGACTTAAGTTTTGTGCATGGTGACAGATATGGATCTACCTACAATCTTCTACATGCCAGCATCATTTGTTGAAGATGCTTTCTTTTTCCATTGTATAGTTTTGGATTCTTTTTCAAAAATCAGATATTCATTGGTGTGTGAGTTAATATCAGGGTCTTCAATTCAATTTCATTGGTCTACCTGTCTGTTTTTGTGCCAATACCAAGCTGTTTTCATTTCTATAGCTCTACACTATAGCTTGAAATCAGGAATGGTGATGCCTTCAGAAGTTCCCCTATTGTGCAGGGTTGTTTTGGTTATCCTGGGTTTTTGTTTTTCCATATAATGTTGAGTATTTTCCTTCAAAGTTCTGTGAAGAATTGTTCTGGAATTTTCATGGGGATTGCTTTGAACCTGTAGATTGCTTTTGTAAGATTGACATTTTTTACTGTGTTGATCCTACCATTCCAAGAGCATAGGAGATATTTCAATTTTCTGTTATCTTCTTTAATTTCTCTATTTAATGCCTCAAAATTCTTGTCATATAGGTATTGTCATATAACCTGTTTGGTTAGAGTTACCCCATAATATTATATGTTGTTTGTGGTTATTGTACAGGGTAATGTTTCTCTGATTTCTTTCTCAGCCCCTTTATTGTCTATATATAGTAAAGCTACTGATATTTTTAGTTAATCTTGTATCCTGACACTTTGCTGAAGAAGTTTATAAGATGTAGGAGTTCCCTGGTAAAATTTTTCAGGTCACATATGTAAACTATCATATCATGTCATCTGCAAATAGTGAAAGCTTTACTTCTTCCTTTCCAATTTGTCTCCTTTTGTTGTCTTATTGCTCTAGCAAGAACTTCAAGTACAATATTGAAGAAATATGCAGAGAGTGTATAACCTTATCTTGTTCCTGATTTTAGAGGAATTGCATTGAGTTTCTCTCCATTTAGTTTGATGTTGGCTGTCAGTTTGCTGTATGGTATGTTCTTGTTATCGCTGATCTACTCAAGACCTTTATCACAAAGGGTTGTTGAATTTTGTCGAAGGCTGTTTCAATATCTAGTGAGATGATCATGTGGTTTTCTTTTTCAGTTTGTTTATGTGGTGGATTGCATTGATGGATTTTCATATGTTGAACCATCCCTACATACCTGGGATGAAGCCAACTTGATCATGGTGGATGATTTTTCTGATGTGTTCTTGGATTCTATTTTCCAGTATTTTATTGAGTATTTTTGCATCGATGTTGATTGAGGAGATTGGTCTGTAGTTCTCTTTCTTAGTTGTGTCTTTATGTGGTTTGGTTATCAAGGTAAATTGCAGAAACCCTACACACTCATGGAAATTGAGTAATGATCAACTGTATCACTCCTGGGTAAAGGAACAATTAAATAAAGAAACCAAAGACTTCCTAGAATTCAGTGAAAATGAAGGCGCAACATACCCAAACCTATGGGACACTCTGAAAGCGGTGCTAAAAGGAAAGTTCATAGCACTAATTGCCCACATAAAGAAACGAGAAGAGCCACAATAGAGAATTAGCAGAACATGTGAAAGCTCTAGAACAAAAAGAAGCAAACTCACCCAGGAGGAGTAGATGCCAGGAAATAATCAAATTGAGAGCTGAAATCAATAAAGAAGAAACAAAAAATCCACACAAAGAATCAATGAAACAAAAGATAGGCAAACTTTTATCCAACATAACCAAAAGGCAGAGAGAACATGAAAATTAAAAAAATCAGAAATGAAAAGGGGGACATAACAACAGACACTGAGGAAAACCAGAGAATTATCAGGTCAGACTTTCAACACATGTACTCCACAAAATTGGAAAAGTTAAAGGAAATGAACAATTTTCTGGATAGATATCACTTACCAAAATTAAATCAAGAACAGATAAGCAATGTAAATAGACATATAACCTGTAACAAAATAAAATCAGTCATCAAAAGTCTCCCCATCAAAAAAAGCCCAAGACCAGATGGCTTATGTGGAGAATTCTATTAGAAATTCAAAGAAGAGATAAAGCCAATACTCCTCAAATTGTTCCACACAATAGAAGCAAAAGGATCATTGTCATGTTCTAATGTTATTCCCCTTGAAAGGATGAATACTAGTTTCAGTGTTATTTATTTGAAATTCAACTTTTTCTTACTTTTTTAATAATAAAACTTGACCATATACTAATTGCATCTTTTAAACTTTTCAAACTTAATTGTGAGTTGTATCTATTAATATGGAGACTTCATACTGTTTTGCTTACAATAATAGCCTTTCTATTCTAAAAACCTGGGACAAGAACACTTTGGAGATAAATTATTTGTCCAAGGCTAATTTGCTGATAAAATGACAAATCCAGAATTTGATCCAAGGCTGCACTGTGTTGGTAAGATTTAAGTAGACTTACATTTAGAAGCCAAACTCAAACAAATACATATATTAAGATGTTATGTTAAAGAGACTTTAAATAGTAAGGGGGCTGTAGCATACGCCTTTAATCCCAGCACTCGGGAGGCAGAGGCAGACAGATCTCTTTGTGTTCGAGGCCAGGCTGGACCGACAGCCTCCAAAACAACACAGAGAAACTCTGTCTCGTAAAACCGAGAGAGAGAGAGAGAGAGAGAGAGAGAGAGAGAGAGAGAGAGAGAGAGAGAGAGACTTTAAGTAAGGAAGGGGTAACTTTTGGTCATTGGAAGCTATCAAGCTCAATAGCACAGAATACTTTAGCAAGAGAAAATGTTCATTTGTTATAATCTTTCTAGACTCTTTCTTAATATAGGTTATCCTAATTAGTGTAGTTTTAAAAACTCTTGAAGTGCCTTATCCTTGACAAAGATGGAATCTCATATGAACATCTATTCTCCACTGGCTATGGGCTTCAGTTGAACTGATTGAAGCTATACTGGAAGTTGCAAGATGAGGGCCTTGTCTATCCTTGTTTCTGTGCCTCACATTCTCATGTCCACAAAAGGTGAAAATTCCAGTACTGAGTGTGCTCTTTTACAAATATGAACAAGACCCATTAGTAAATAGATATACAGCAAATAAATGTCACTTGCCTAATGTTGAGCAGTTTAAAACAAAAACAAAAGCCCACTGGCAGAAGCCATCTGTTCCTGGCAACTTTCCCGGTTAAACACTTTTAATTGCTTCTGTGATCTTGGTGGGTTGGCATGCCATGGTTTCCAGAGATTTGGGAGAATTGACCTTTATGAAGTAATCACAGTTCGTTGTATAAAAGAACTTTGAGTTATCAAAGCAGGCAGCATGCCCTTCTGTGGAACCATGGTAATGAGAATGCATCATATCTGTGATAATTCCCCATATGATTGAGTTTTCATTATATTCTACAATCAAAGAATTCACCATAGAAAATGCTGAAAAATTTTTCAATGAGTCTAAAATCTAAGGTAGTTTATACATGAGACCTGTTTGTTCATTATGAGAGTTACTCTTGCCATCCTCTAAGTTAATTTTCTATATTTTATGGTGAAATATTTTTGGTGCTGTTTTGTCTAACTTAAAGTTAACCTTTATTTATTAAGCAAGTACTACAGGGAAAGCTCTGTGATAAATATATTTCATCTAGTAATTCATGTACTATTCATAACGCTACATGGTGTAATTTTAAGTTTCGCTTTACAGGTATAGAAAAGCTGAAAGTCTACAGTAATAAAAATTAGTCTGAGGTCAAATGGATAATAAATGACAGAAGCACTTAAGACATGTCTGTATGATACTGGACCCAATCTTTTTAACCATTCTCGAAGACATGCTTTCTATGCAGAGATATCAATTCTCTGTCCTCCATCACATAGCTAGATAATGACAAAGGCAGGCTGGAATCAGGAAACAAAGGCAAAGTATAGGGAATACGGACACAAGGGGAAAAAAGCCTGCCACACTGGAAGCCAGGTGAAGCATCTCTCCATCCGTGGAGCTGGAAAACCAGCACAGGAATCCACACAGCACCTGAAGCTTTTCCCCTTCCAGCAATACATTTGTGCTTTCTAGGAATCATACCAGAAACCCTTTTATAAGGAAAGGACATGGACTAAACTTCCTGTGCAACTCCAGCAGTTTCTGGTTTTACCTTATTGAGTTATAATTTCATGCCTGGTATCTCCAGAGCCATCTCACAGGCCCATTTTATTAAATAGGAGAAAGGGTGAAAGAAAAGAAAAGGAGGAGATGTTTCTTAGTAGCCTTTTGAGATACAGTGTGAGAGCCATCAAAAGAGTATTGGCCTCTAATGCTAAGAAAATTAATTGCTTTCTCTTTCTCAGACAGACCCAAATGCATACTTCTGTACCTCTTAGTTTCCCCTACTGTCCTTTGGAAAGAACATACCCCCTCTTGGTATTTCCTTCTTTCTTCTGGGTTTCTTTCTTTCTCTTAACCCTCATTATTGAGTCTATATTAAAATCTCCTTAATAAAATTACCAATAAATGTTTTATCATAAACCATCTAGTCATTAAATTCCTTTAGGATCAAAGACATGAACTGTAGTTTGGCCTGGGCCAAGTTCCCCAAAAGTCTCTATTTACTGTCTCTCAAATCCCAAAGCTCCAAAGCAAACCTGAGTTTTGATGTAGCCAGAGTCATTTGCCTCCTCTGGACTCCTACTTCTTTTGTGTCAGTTATCATTTTATGTCCTCTTTTCTTTTGACAGGTTTTTCTACCTGACAAATGTGTATAATTGAGATCAGGATTCTGCTTTATTTAGCTACATACTTAAGCTATCCATTCTGGGTGCTCTAAATCCCCACTAGGCTCTTAATAAATGTTTGTTGAATACACAAATTCAATTCCTAATGCAAACTGGCTCATTGCTTGGGTAACAGTGGCTGCATATCTCAGATTAACACAACACTGAACTTTGAAATGTTTAATGAATGTTGCTGTATACATAATGACTAATGTCATTCAGAGAAAGTGAGTTTCACTTCATGCTTGATGTGGAGAGTAAGAAAACAAAGAGTATATTTCATGCTCTGTGTCTACCCAAATCTATTAAAAAGGGACTACAACATGAAGATTAAGTTTGGCATTGTAGGCTTGGTGCAAACACCTAGTCAGAAACATAAATGATACGTATTTCACTCAGACCTTCATTCTTTCATATAGAATTTGTTGTGCACTAAATATATAATAGAACACAAAAAATTAAGATGAATAGGACACATTGTCTTCTCTCAATGAGATCATAATTGAGTTAAGAGTCAATTGGATAATTAAAGTACAGTTAGCATAGAGAGGAGATTACCTCCACTGATGAAGAAATAACAACTCCTGCCCTTTCTTCAGTTTGTCATCTCTGGGGATAGTGAGCTTAGATACTATCGGCCAATAAGTGGCTTTCTGTCAGCCAGTATCAGGACTGTGACCTTAGCAGAGGTGATTCAGAAGGGGTCAGCCTGCAATAAACCTTTGCTTGAGAAATCACAGGTTTCTTTTCTCCTCCTTACTCTTCAAAGTTCCTGAGTATTTCTCAGAATGGACCATGCTCTGGCATTCTCATTACTGACCTATTTTATCTCCAACAGCTGAGTTTGCAGAGGATGTTTCCCATGAGCAATGTCATAATAAACAAGCCTCTGGCTGAGAAAGAGATCTTGCTAGGTAAAAGAGGAAGCAGTGATGCCCTGGGAAGTGGAAGAGCTATGAGCTGGCTCTGAGTCTCCTTGTGACCTTGAGCAAGGTCTAAAGACCCACATCTTTCTTCCATACAGCAAGGAAATGGATTAGAGATTTCTTTGCTGCTCTATATTCTATCTCTCTAAAGGTGGCTTTGTAGCCAATGAGAGCAAGACTCTATGTAACAAATACATAATCATGTTTATGTATCTGAAAGTCCTGATAATTAGCCCCCACATTTCTACAATCTTGTCATTCTCTCCTCATTGAATCATCAGCTATGTGGTGTTTGCCAGTGTCTTGACAAAGTTAATGTAGGTACAAGAGCCTTACTTAAAATAATAAGGACATGTTATTAATTAGACCAGTAATAATTTTGACTCATTGAGGTCTCCAGTTAAATACTTTATTGTTTGTCTTTCCAATCTCCATTGATGGTGATAAAGTCATTTCCTTCCTACTCAGTATAAAAGGTGATGAGGTTTTCTAATTACCATTTTACCTCTGTGGCACCAAACTGACATTCCTCTAAATAGTAATAAATATTTTGTCTAAGGTATAAAAACATGTTATGATTTTATAGTCTATATAAAAAGGATGGTCGTGTTTTCTTGTTAACATGGGGTTGTTTCTCATTTAAAATCATATGAACATGGGAATAGAGAGATAGTTCAGTGGTTAAGAGTATGTACTGCTCTTCTGAGTGACCTCATCAGTTCCTAGTACCCATGTTAGGTGGTTCAGAACCTCTTGTGGGGAATCTGAAGCCTCTGGCATGGGAAGCCACCCACCTGTACTCACTTACAAATCCCCCAAACCATATATATATTTAACAAAAGTATTTTTAACAACATACCCTTAAGTATATGGATTAATTAATTCTACCTCTTTTATATGTTCATTTTCACTAGTGTGTATATAGGGAAACTGTTTTCCTCTTGTATTAGTTTCCAAGCAGCTTGCTAGTTTCTTTAATCAGTGGTTAGAATGTCTGGCCACCAAGAGCTAATTTGATAAATTAGAGCTTTACTCTTTTGGTTGGTGAGAAGGGTTTGTTAGGAAATGCTGGAATTATTAATTGCCCATTATTGAATTACAATGATCATACAGTTAATAAGACCCAGTGTGTTTATTTAGCACTGCCTGTTCATTTCACAGCCGAGGAAACAAGCATAGAGAAGAATCCACTTAAACACTGATGGAAATTAGTAGCAGAATTGGGCAAAGATGTAGTTGTGTGCATCTATAGTGTCTTTTTCTGTCATCCAAACTGACTTCCCTAGGAAGACAGAAATTCATTTCCTCAATCATTTACCCAGACATTTCCTGAAGAATTGTTATGTGGCAAGCATGCTGTGTACCAGTGATACAACAATGAAGAAAACATGGTGCTGACATCCCAGAACCTACAGCCCCATCTGTTAGAGAAAATCTATAAGCTGGTACCTTCTTCACCTGAAATAAAGAAGTTCAGGATAGATTGATTCAACTGAGATGTATTGAGCCCCTTCAATTAACTTTTAACCTTAGGTTCTTCACTTTTTAAATTACTTTGAAACTCTCATCCAGTGCTTACTCCGAACTATTTTCAAATCTACAAAGTCCTGTCAATATGAATTTCAGGATATTTTTCTAATCAATTTCCCTAATATTTTTGGATTACTGCTTTTGAAAGACTGACAGGTTAATCATTTTTCCCATTTCTGGACATTTGTTTAAGATATTTTAAAGCATAATTTAAAGTGTCTGGGAAAGCCTATTTCTTCACATAATAACTTTTGTAGTTGGTTTACTCAAGATATATATGTGGTACACAAGATATAGCTGATATTTAAAAACAACAAACAGGATTTGAGTTGTAGGTTCTTAACTACTACATGTGTGACATTGGTCAGTGTACATAAATTTCAGGGTGCCCAATTTGACTATAAAATGGTGATGACATATGTTTTGAAATCTCATTGAAATGCTAAAAGGAGACAGACAGTATATGCATATCACATAATCTAGTCTTGGAAGAAAGTACACTCAGGCATAAAAGGCTATGAGTTTAAGTGTTCACATTGCTATAATGTTGCTAATGTGTGTATGTTCTCCATAACAAAGTACTAGTAATGCATGGGTATGAGTTTGCAGGATTAGAACTGAAAGACATTCCCTGGAATTTTTCTGTCAGTTATTTGCCTTCATGACAAATTGATTACAAAACAGTATAAAAGCTGCTTCTTGAGAAAATGCCCAATGAGTTTCTTGTAGGTGAGTTCAATGAAACAGGGGATTTGATTTGATTTTCCAAGTGAAGCTAGGGAAATCATGGTACCTGATTTGAATTACAAAGTCAAAAGCTGTGCTGCTTGCTTCCCAGTGTAACATTAGCACCATAGAGGTGGCCCACAAGTTATGCAAACTATGTGAATATTCTTTAATAGTTAAATTAGGATGCTGTGAGGCTAAAATTATATTCATGTGCATGTTTAATAAATGACTACTAAGAGTATTTATTGCTGTTTGACATAATATTCTTCAAAGGAATATAATTCATGGTTGCATTTATCAACCAAATATAGTAACAATTTTCCTTATATAAATAATATAAGACACTCACTAAAGAGAATAGATTTAAAATATTAGCCATCTTTTGTTATAACTGCTCTAACTTGATACATCCTGTAAGTTTTCATACTTCAGTTTTAGACTGCTGTATCTAGAACATCTTCTAAGTACTATTTGTGATTTGCTCATTGTGCTTCCTTATAATTAATACTAATGTTAACCAAATATTAAGCCTAATATTCACAAATATAGTACTGATGTCATTGTATTCATAAATAAAGATGAGCATATATGTCATAAAAAACAGCCAACAAGATTTATAGTTACTGGAAGGATCAGATGATTTAATTAGGTGTATATGACTATAAAATATCATATCTCAATATCAAAATCTAAGAAACAATTATAATTATTAAAACTGTTAACCACAGTGTCATTTGCTAAATGTCAGAAGAGTAAATGAGCTCTGTGCTCTATTATTTGTTCAAAGCAATATAAAACTTCAACAAATTAAAATTTTTAATGCTGGTGTAAGAACTGACTGGCAAATACAATAAAATGACTAATATCATCTTAGAGACAGGTCTTTTTTGTGTGCTTTCCATTGTGTGATAAACACTTTGGACAAAAATAATTCGTGTTAGGAAAGCTTATGTGACTTACATTTCCTAGGTCAAAATACATCATTGATGGAAGTAAGGACAGGAAGCAAAGTAGAAGCCATGGGGAAATGGCATTTACTGTCTTGCTTCCTTGGCTTATGCTCAGCCAGCTGTCTTTTACATTCTAGAATTATCCTATCCACCTGCCAAAGTGGGGTGCTACCTTCAGCAGGCTGGGACCACTCATATTAATCAACAATTGACACAATTCCCTGTAGCCATAGTCACATGCCCATCTGATCTGAACTATCCCTGAGCAATAAAAACTAACCAAGAGAACATGATAATGATGTATGATGAAGGAAGGACTATTAATTCAAGATGGTATTGATAGGTTTATTCAAAATACAATACTCACCAAGTTGAAAACTGCATAAAAATCAAGTTAGAATCATATCACATAACTATGAAGTCATAAGCAGAGCAGTTTCTAGTGACTGACAGTGCTCAAACCATATCTCTGTCATCTACTGTTGCTAAGAACTTGAATGACTCAATTTCTCTTCATTTTATTTTCCTACCTTATGAAAAAGAGATAATAGTTATTACATCACAAGTTATTACAAGGATAAAATAAGGAACAACTATATGGGTGATTTACAAGGTATTCAGTCGTTATACATTGTTGACAATTTTCATCAAGTATAACACATGTACGAATAGATTTGTGTAAAAATAAAACCAGAAGACAGCCACGTTTAGTCCTCATAAATTCACATGAAAAACATCAACAAAATCCTAGAAAACTGAATTAAATGCACATTGAAAAGATTACCAACAGTGACAAAGAGGTACTCCTCTCATGAGTATATGGATTATTTAGAAACCATCACATCAGTAAATATAATATGTCATAATCAGAGAATGAAGAATGCTGCCCACATTGTCACTTCAATAGCTTAATAAAAAACATTTGATGAAATTTAAATCCTTTCATGATGAAATCTCTCAATACATTAGGTATAGGAGTATGCATCCTCACAGTAATATCAGATTTGATAGTCTCACACATAACATTGTAGTCAACAGAGAAAAAATTGGAAACTTTCATCCAAGATCAACAACAAAAACAAAGATGCCCATTATCACCACTTATAGTCACTATAGCTGGTGTAATGCCTAATTACAGCAATTACTTAAGAAAGAGAAGTCTCAAATTGGAAAAGAAGATATTGATGGCTTCCATTTGTAAATGATTGATTATATACAGAAAAACCTCTAAGATTCCAGCAAAATATTGTTAAAATTAATTCAGTAGAGTTACAAGAAATCAACACACAGAAACCGATGGCATGCTTGCCTACTATCAACAAATTATGTGAAGAAGAAATCAAGAAAGCAATCTCATTTACAATAGCAACAAGAAAATGAGGAATTGGGGAATCTATTAAATCATGAAGGTGAATGATGTATACTGAAAGAAAAAGTCAGGTGAAAATAACCACAAAGGGGGAGAAATGATGGGCTAATGGATCATGAGAGTGGATATTGTCACAGTATTCCATTTTCTACTTTGTATTATTAGTAGTTTTAATTGTTCATGGGAGAGAGCGAGTACAATGTGGATGAAGAGATCAAAAGACAACTGCCAAGAGTCCATTATGTCCTTCTACCTTG
The DNA here is from genome assembly GCF_017639785.1 of Mesocricetus auratus. Classification (NCBI taxonomy): domain Eukaryota; kingdom Metazoa; phylum Chordata; class Mammalia; order Rodentia; family Cricetidae; genus Mesocricetus; species Mesocricetus auratus. The sequence goes on along the minus strand of NW_024429182.1, from coordinate 106,772,069 downwards.
TAGAGGCTAGGATTCCTTTTTTTTCTGATACAGTGTTGGTTACTCTAGCTGGACCTTGAGGTTCCATATATTCTCTTGTCGATACCAGCCATCCTATTTCACTATAGGAGTACTGGGATTACAGATTCATGCCATAACATAAGGGCTTTTATATAGGTTATAGTGATCCAACTTAGGAGCTCAGGCTTTTTTGTGCCTATTGTTTTTAACCACTAAGCCCTCATCCAGGAACTATTAAAGTATTCTGACTTACTAAGGCTTAGCAAAATCTCTATATAAATATAAATGTCATTTTATACAAAAAGAAATAAAACCCATCTAACATTTGTGTACTATACAGAAGACCCTGAAGCCAAAGCAATTTTGAATAAAAAGCAATAAGGCAGTTAGTATCATACTATTATACCCCCAAAATACACTACATTGCCCTTGTAACCAAAACAATTTAATACTGGCATAAAGCACACACATAGAGATCAGTGCTACAGAATAGACAAACCAAAAATAAATTCACACATTTATAGCTAGCACATTTTCCCACAAAGGTGCCAAGAACATTCTCTTCAGTAAATGTTATTAGGAACATTAGACAGACACATGCAAAAGAATGAAATTATACACCCATCTGAAACAAAACAAAACAAAAAACTCTCAATGACTTAAAGATGTAAATGTAACTCCCAAGTCATACTACATCTCACAAAACTACCAGAAGAAAACACAAAGGAAATTATCTATGACACTAGTCTAGATAATGATGTTTTGGATGCAGAGAGCAAAGGCAGGAGCTTAAAAATAGAATTTTGTTAAATTGAACAGCTTCTTGCTGAAAAGAAACACAAGAGATAACTTATAGAATGCAAGAAGTATCTTCAAATTATGTTTGATAGAAGGTTGAAAGGTCAGTATTAAAGCTGTTAAGCAACTCAAGTAAGTGAATATAAAGAGTGTAAGGAATTAAATAAAAAACAGACAAGCTTGAGTAAATATTTCTGAGATGAGTATATGCCAAATGTCCAACAGATATTTGAAAAGCTTTGATATGAGTAATCTTTTCATACATATTCAATATAGTATTTGAAGTCTTTACAAGAACAATAAGATGTCTGAAGAGGTCAAGGGGCTACAAACAGGAAAGAGAGAATTCCATGCATCTGTTTGCAGATGATATGATTTTACACAGAAAAGACCCTAAATACTCCACCAGGAAACTTCTATGACTGGGAAATGCTTTCAGCAAAATGGCAGGATACAAAATTAAAACACAAAAATTGTAGCCCTACTGGATTCATATTACAGAATGAGAAGGAAATCAGAGAAATAGTGCCTTTCATACTAGCTTCAGAAAAGAACACCCGCCCACACACACACACACGAATAACTTTACTAAAACAAGTTAAAGGCTTGTAAAATAAGAACTTATAAGACATCAAAACAAGAATTTGAAGATGACCTCAGAAGATGGAAAAAATCTCCCATGTTCATTGTTAGGATCAATATTGTGAAATCAAATAAATCTAAATCAAAGCTACAGTGAGATACTGTCTAACACCTGTTAAGAAGGTCATTTTCAAAGAGACAATGGCCATTTGCAATAGAGATAATAGGTGGTGGCATACACCTCTAATCCCAAATGCAGAAAGCATTGTTGTAAAATATGAAAAAGTTGCTCTGATAGAAACAGGGTGCAGGATGAGGCATACCATTGTCTGAGGTGGTTGAAGGAGATGGAAGCTTTGGATACTGGTTAATGGGTAGAAAAATCATAGCTTGATAGGAAAATAATTTCAAGACACACTATATGACATGGTGATTATAGTTAATTATAATATATTGTGTTGTGAGCTAATGCTGGGATGGTGAATGCCATCATCACAGAAATAATCATGTCATGTGATGCATGCATGATTTAACTAGATTTATTTATTTCACCATTTATAATGACTTTAAGATAGCCTGTTCCACATGAAAAGTACATATAATTTAATATGTCAAGTTAAAACATTAAAATCAACAAGTCTGTACCTAGCTTTTGGTTTGCAGAAAGGCTTTCTAATAATCATTGTGATAGAAATTACATTGCATAGAAGAGAGAGATTTTAAATTAGATAAGAATTTAAACAATTAAAAGCCTCAATTATAGGGCTACAGAGATAGATCATTTTGTTAACCATGTGAAATGTCCCTGGAGAGAACCTGGTTTGGTTGCCAATACCCACATTATGTATCTCCCAACTGCCTGTAATTGGTGCACCAGGAGGTCCACCTTCTACTGGCCTCCGCAGGCACTGAACTCATGATCACAAACCCACATAGAGACATACATAAAAATCCTCAAGTATCAAATCGGCAAAGAATGGGCTGGCAAAACCAGCAGAGACAGCTGATCTGAACCGGGGAGAGCTCTTGGATCCCAGAATGACAGTGAGGAGGCCAGTATGGGACTGATCTGGACCCCCCAAATGTGAGTGTCAGTGAGAAGGCCTGGGCAACCTATGGGGCCCTGAGCTGTGGATCAGTGTCTATCCCTGATATACAAACAGTCTTCGTGTGCCTATAGCACAAAGAGGGATGCTCTCTCAGCCTGGACTCTTAGGGGAGTGCCTGGACCCTACCCAGAGTAAAATGACAGACTCTGATATCCCCTATGTGGAAGGATTTGACAATAGGTTGGGAGGGTGGGGGGAAAGGGGAGTGGGGGAGGAGGGGAGGGAGAGGGAACTGGGATTGACATGTAAAACAAGCTATTTAAAATTTAAAAAAATTGAAAAAAAATCCTCAAGTATGACAAATGCATTCTGCCATTGTGCCATCAATAAGGTAGTGACTTAAAAACACACTGTCAACATCCACAAACATATATTATTTTGTAATGCTTAGTAGTGAAAATCCTTTTATACTATTTTATTATTTCATTTACTTTTTACTTTCCATATTACATATTTTGATCTTGTATTCTTTCCTATCCCTCAAATATTTCCTGATCTTCCTCATCTCCATACAAAACCATCTTCATATTCTTTATCTCAAACACACATACACACACACACACACACACAAAGAAAGAGAGAAAGAGAGAGAGAGAGAGAGAGAGAGAGAGAGAGAGAGACAGAGAGAGAGAGAGAGAGAGAGAGAGAGAGAGAGAGAGAGAGAGCTGAGCTGAAGTATGGTTGATATACCCAGTATCTCTCCATTGAATAAAACTGATTCTCCCTCTCTCAGTAGATATCACGTTTTATGATAATGCCCATGAGGAACCTTGGCGGATTCAATGGCAGGCAAGGGTGACCAAGGAGGAGGAACAGGGGGAACCACATGCCAGGCAGACAGAGCTTAAATGAGAAGTAAATGAGAAGTTTTAAAGGGAAGGGAAGAGAAAAGAGGTAAAGAGACACAGAGACAGAGAGAAAGGACAGAAGAGAAGAGGCAGACAGGAAAAGTTCTGTGTGCCCCAAGGGATGCGCAGAGAAAGAGAGTAGGACACAGTGTAAGCAGGTGGGGGTCTTTCTTTTCAGGTGGTCTCTTGCACCTACCTATAGACTATGCAACCATGGAACCCTGGGCTCATCAGGATACTGCCTGAGTGCATTCTACCAGGTGACAAGGGCAGACCAGCATAATGCCTGAATCCTTACATCAAGTACAAATAGCTTCCTGGTTAAGGCTTAGAGTTTGTTCCCAATTCCCTTCTCCATTCTGTAATTTTGTCTTGATTGAATTTATGTAAAATGTGTGTGAAAAGTCAGTCTCTGTGATTCATATGTGCCCTATCATGACTGGATAGTGCTCTTTCCTTAGAGGCATCTACTACCTCTGGCTCTTAAAATCTTTTCACCTCCTCTTATTCAAAGATCCCTGAGCCTCAAGATAAGGTGTTTGATAAAGGCCTTTATTTGAGTATGAGTGCTGAAGTTCTCTGTCTCTCTGTCTCTGTCTCTGTCTCTCTCTTTCTCTCTCTCTCTCTCTCTCTGGGGGGGTATGTTTGTGTGTAGTGTCCAGCTATGAGTCTCTGTGTCAGTTACTCTCTACTGCAAAATTCAGTTTCTCTGATGAAAGCTGAACAATGCACTAGTCTTGGATAGAGCAATTGGTCATTACAGGTTGTTTTATTATTAGGTTGTCTCCTAAGGCTTATGACCTATCAAGCCTCGGGTTATGGGCCTCATTAACAGTGTCAGGTGTGGATTCCATCTCATGAAGCAGACCTTAAATCTAACCAAAAATTGATTGGTTATTCCCATAGTATCTGTACTGATTGCACTAGTATGTCTCATATGTTATTATAAGTATCAGGGTCCATAGTTGGGTGAAAACCGATGACTATCTTTCTCTTCTAGTAATATGTATAGTACTTACAGCACTAAACGTAGTTATGAAGGTTGAAGCTTCTAGTTGGATAACAGTTTGATTTATCCATGTTCAAAGGCATACATAAACAGTGTATTCTTCAATAGGGCCTTGCCATCAGGTGGTAGAGGGCAACCAATTGTAATGACAATAGCCTGTAATATTGGGAGGGTGGTTCTATCAGAACTCTTTGGCCTGTGTGATTCAGCAGATGTACCTCATTCCTGGTACTGAAGATTTACCTATAGCATATGATGTTTAGTTAGGGCATTGTCTCCTCCATTATATAGTAGCCAATTTTAATTTCTATCTTATATGTACACATTTTTTAAAACTTCTAGGGCAGTGCATTTTCATATAGCTTTTTAAAAGGCCCTTACATTAGTTTTTTGCCACCATTTCCCCACCTTTAGCCTGCCATCTCATACCCCATCCCATTTAATTAGTAGGAATTATTTAGAATATGAATATTTACTTTTATGCTTATGTTGATTATAGTACTACTTAAATTAGGTGCCATATTATGAGATAGAATATCATATATTTGTAGACTGTTGAAATATAATCCAGCTTCTCACAATAGGTAAAATATTATGATAAGTCTAATTAGCCATACTACATGTTCAGTATTTATATATAAATCTACATCATATCTGCAGTTACAAAGAAATAAAATGTATCAATTTTATATCATGTAGAAAATGCAGAAAAAATAAAAGTTGTGTATTTGAGATATATACAATAATTAATAACTTCAAATAACCAGGAAAAAATTAGATGAATGCTTTTTACCTGTATGTGTGAGGGATGATCCCGCTTGTACAATGTAACAGTTTACACCTGTGGTATTTCTTTATATTTAGTAAATTTTAGTGAACTTAATTATAAATTTGACATTTAGTTGATTAACATTAGACTGTTTCCTTTGTTTTAAAAACCTAGAAATGGAGAATAAAACAGAGGTTACAAAATCGTTCTTGAGAACAGCTGGGAACATCATTCAGAGTTGTGGTTTGTTTAAAACTCAGTGCTCTTTCACGGAGAATCAAGAAAAATATGAACCTCGGCATATGTTCTTTTCTGCATGAAAGCTCACTAAAATCCCCAGTGTGTTTCAAGTGATAGGCACTAGCATTTTATTGTCTCTGTTATACAATTTGTCATTTGATTATGTTCAGGTTAGCACTTTATAACACATAGTTTTATACTTTTCTCCTCTTGCAAGCTCTCAGGCCATTGTATATTTTCACCCAATTTTGCTATACTATATTCCATTCATCAATGTGTTTTATTCTGTAGTGGATATTTTTCTTTCAATGTGCTATATTTTCTCTCCTGCTAGACGACACACCACACAGTTTGGATCTAAGCTTTGTTTATTCCTAGACTTCCTTCCTGTCCCTATGCCTAAAGCCTGTGCGCGTGGAGGCAATGTTTTGTTACACAAGGGAATGAAAAAGTGATTGATTCACTGTTTCACAGAGTCTATTCCATTCCTTTTAGATCACATGTATTTTTAACAAGATCAGAAGCCTTGGTAGGGTAAGGTGTCAGGTGTCACATACATCTTGTACTTCATTCCTGTTGATAAGTTTGCCTATTGAGTTGAATTGTTTTTTTCTACAAAGAAAGTTCGGAGGAAATTATAGGAATATTCTGTTTATCAGCACACATTCTGGTTAACTCTAAAAGCAAGGAGTTATGTTTCAGTGATAACTTTGCCTTAATTTTTTCATACCAAGTTTCAATAAGTAGTTAAAACCACATCACTTCCCTTTCCAGATATTGATAAGCATACTTTCCTTCTAACGAATGAATAAGAAAAGCAAAAGTCTTCAGAATCCTAAAGCTTCCATTCTGGTGCTGGTGATGTGGTTCAGGGTGAGACTGCTCTCCTAGCATGCTGTGAGGTCCTAGATCATATGCCCAGCATTTCAGGATTCAGGAAAACAAACCATACAACATCAACAAAAATGTTTGTATTCTAACAAGTATGCAGAAAGAGGAAAGGAATGAGTGAATTGGCTAGGTTCTAATAAGTGCAAAACTGAAAAGTAAGAAGAGACCAGTCAGAAGAACAAATTCATTAAAAAAAAGTCACATTAGTGAATATTAAAGGATGTGGCAGAGTGACTGAATAGACATTTTGGAAAGAGAAGTCTGTGTACTTGTTTTTTGCTGTTGTTTTGGTTTTGGTTTTTGCTCTTTGGGGGCTCACCACCCAGTTCCCAAATAAATACATGGAGACTTATTCTTACTTATGAATGCCCAGCCTTATATTGGCTTATTTCTAGTCAGCTTTTCTAAGTTAAATGATCCCACTTCTCTTTTTCCTTTGTTTTCTTGTTTGCTTCTGGGCTTTTTGGCTTTCTTTATTTTATATATCTTTCTTTTCTTCTTACTCTGTGGCTTACTGTGTGGCTGGGTGCCTGACCCCTGGCGTCTTCCTCTCCTCCTTTTCTCTCTCTCTTTGCTCTTCTAGATTTCTGTTCCTATTCATTCTCTTTGCCTGGTAGAGCTGCCTATCCCTCTCCTGTCAATCTATTGGGCATTCAGCTCTTTATAAGTTCAATCAGGTGTTTAAAGCAGCAATGTAACATAGCTTCACAGAGTTAAAGGAATGCAACATAAAATAATGTATCATATCTTTGCATCATTAAACAAGTATTCCACAGAACAAACAAATGTTACACATTTAAACTAATATTCCATAACAACACTATGACATTGTTATAGTGAAGCATGAGAATGAGGAAGGAGTGAACTGGGTAAATTCAAAGTACAAGGATCAAAGAAAGGACTAGTTGGTGACCCAAGTGATAGGCGTAACCTTAGCTCTGTGCTTAGCAAAGTTTTAAACATTAAGCATACATCAAATTGATAATACTGTTCATGATCTCATGAGAGTTATATGAACCTTTTAGAACATTACTACAAATGACACCATAACTTTTAAGTTTCTATGTGGAAAATAATGATTCCTACATCACATATCTGGGCTAAATCTACCTGAATATAAGACATTTTTTGCAGATGTTCTTGTATCTGGGTAAGTAATTATTAATGCTTCTAAATATACTTATTAAGATTTTGGGAGATTGGAGAGATAGCTCAACAGTTAGCATTTACTACTCTGCCTAAGAACCAGGGTTCAATTCCCACCACCCAAATGATAACTCGTAACTGTGTGTAACTCCAGTCCCAATGGATCTGATGTCCTCTTCTGGGCTCTGAGGTATGTATGAAATCTACAAACATATAGACAAAACACTTATACACATTTAAAATGGAAAAAATGCCCATATAGCTTCATAGAATGAACTGAGGGAATTTGAGTTGTCCTACCCAAATGCCTGGAGATTTGGCACTGGATGGTCACTCAGGTTTTCATGAGCTACTGTGTTAGGACAACAGCCCTCCTGCTCAGAACCCAGTGTTCCACATTCCTTTGGCAATGGTTCTGTTCATTCTCATAGACATTAGGTCTTACAGACAAGCTCATCATGAGCCAAGTTGCCTTAATGGATGTCCTGGAAGGAGCTCAATGTTGCAGAGACAAAACTGTAATTTGAGCTGTGGCGAAAGGAAACAAATTGATCATTTTGGGCTGTCTGTGCCTGAATCTGTAGCAGCCCTTTCTCATCAGGAAAGACTTTCCTGTGTTATGTAGTTGGATCCCCAAATGGTGACACATGTGAAGTTCTAATTTAGATCTCCTGTTAAGCCTTCTGCTACATCCTCACATGTGGCTTCAGCCTTTTAAATGGTTAATAAAAGTGTGATAAATACTTAACATGTGTTGATGCATACATGATTCTTGGCCACGATTTTTATTTTCTTTCCAAATTAAAAAATGCACTGTTTTCCTTCCATCCAGCAAAGAATGTCAGTGTGCAGTATCCCCTGGATCTCTAGAGTAGTTTGCCTGCCAAAGGTTGATGAGATGGACAGTCCAGAGAATAGCCTTCGAAAACTTTGCTTCCCTAAGCAACAGTTCAAAACAGAGGAGAAAAATCAATTTCAAAGATCAAAATTAAGTGCCATGGTTAAGTCTGTTTCTGCAGGAAAACTAAATAAAATAGAAAAGTAGAATTGATTGGGTTTTCTTAAATTCTTTATTGATGTCCTTGTGATGCAGGGAAGACAGGAGACATAAACCCAAAATATGTTGCAAATACTTGCACTGTTGCTAAATATTAGATGGTGGCGGAAGTGCACAAGTGTGAAATTTCATTAGGAAAACATTGCTGTAGGTGAGAGCAAAAAGATAAAAGTTGGTTAGAGAGAGTAAAAAAGGAAACAAAATGATTTTTTCTAAATTGTTCCAGTTTCTACTTCTGCTCTTCATGATAACTTACTTATAAGGAATAATTTTATAGTTCTCCCTCTTAAGCCAAAATAGGGCAAGTTTAATATGCCAAGTATTCTTTTATGTTGTAGTAGCTTTACTAAGATATGATTGGTGTATGCAATAAAATGTACGTAAGTGCAATAGATTTTGACATATATGTACATCTACATTCCTGTCACCACAGTAAAGATAATGACTACATCCATCTTTCTCTAATGTTTCCTTATGCTTTCACAAACTTTCTTTTCTCTCAAACTATCCATCAGTAGCAGTCAACTACAGACAGTTTTGTTTGCTTTTTCTTGAATTTTTATGACTACAATCATTCAGTGTGTGATTTTTTAAAAATATTTGATTTATATCACTCAACTTCATTATTTTTTAAGATGAATCTATACTATGATTGATTCCTTTTTCTCACTTAGTAGTATTTCATTCACAGATATCATACGCTTTGGTTATTCATATGTTCCAGAGGGTTGTGTTTTTCTTGTTTGGGACTATTACAAATATTGCATTTGTGACTGTGTGTCACACATAACCTTTCATTTTTCTTAGGCAAACACCAAGAACAGAGTTGCTATGTCATACTGTGTTATATGTTTAACTTTTAGGGAAGCAGCAGACTACTCTAAAATGCTTGCACAACTTTATGTTGCCAAAGCCTCCATTCCTTTCTGCATCTGCAGCTTCTTTATTTCACAGGCTGGAAACTTCCCAGAGTCAAGTTGACTATAAAATCACATTCTGTGGGTAAGCAACTGTGATCCCAAGTATATGAATTTCCCCCCATCTCCTGCCTTTCTGGCTTACAACGGTCTCTGGAATTTCAGTTCTGCAGTAATTACTGCACATTAATGAAATATCTATTTAAGTGGTATTTCTATTGGGCTTTGTTTATGTGTTGCTAGGTAGAGCCATCTCAACTCAGTTCTCCTGAATTCTCTTTTCTGTGAGGCAAATTTGGGAAGCACAGCCTCTGTATGACTTCGTTAACCATGAGTAGAATCTTTCTTGTAGTCTTTCCAACTTCTCTGAGAAATGAATTTTACAAAGACTTTACCAGAACCAAAGAACATGACAAGAAAAAATATAAAGCACAGAGAATAGCAGCAGGTTTCTAATCCCAGCACAGCTAGCGCATTTATAGGGGCTGTGTGCCTGCTACAGGGGAAACGAACATTTCATTTGATAGCATCTTCCCATTCTGGTGGAGAGGCAGAATCCTAAATCAGGGTATATCAGGCATTCAATTGGAGTCACTCTTAGTCAATAGCTTGCAGTAAAATTAATTTCTGATTCTACTCCTGTATAGAATGATGTCAAAATTAGGTACATTCTGTACTTATTTGAATATTGAATAAAGTAAACATTAATCATTTGAATCATTAACATTGTTGTTAATTTTAATAAGCTTTTTGGCCACATGATACTTAGAACTCAAAATACAAGCCTTCAATGTCTATATGTACATGGACTTCAACATATTTTGAGCACTACTTGTCCTTAAATATATCGATCCCATATTATGCTTCTCATCTTTTAGGTTTCTACATTGCTCCCCAGTTTGAGTCAAGTGAAATTCCAGTATTGACAGTGCCATTATATAGGCCTCTCTCCTCTATATGCTTTAACACAGTGCTTTCTCAGAATTCATCATCTAAATAAATCTGGAAACTATACATTAAATATATAATTATAAGCATGAAGTTGTTTGTGGACTTTGTCTTTGAGCCATCACTCAAATACAGTCAGTGATAGAGATATTAAATTCAATTTATATGCCAATAACTTCTTTAAAAGTCTAGACAATTTACCTACCAGCTGACTCAAAGCCTCTTAGATGCCTAAAAAATATGTTTGTAAGACACCATGTCCAGTGTCTTTTTTCCCTAAACTTAACTTCTTTTTTTCCTAAAAAACCTACAGCATTTTCTGTCTTCTCTGCAATCAGTAGTGAGCGTAACCTTTGTACTTCTCCACTGAAACAGTTTTGAAACAGATGTGCTGTGTGTGTCTCTCTCTACACCCAGTACAGGAATACATCTGTTACATCCATTTTTAAAACATAGATGGAACCTAACTACTGATTTTAAATTTCTGTATATATTAGTTTTGTCTAACTTGCTGTTCCCTTTGATCTTGTGAAAGTAATCGTTGTTAATTGCTTTGCTGCTCTGAACCTTGACTGCCTACTGTCATAATTTTCAAAGTAGCAGTGAATGCAGGCTTGAAAACACCAACACTGTCTATCATATTTGCTGTCTGAAATTACTTCTCGTGTCATTCATAGCAGAAGCCATGGGGATTCACTTTTTAAAAATCTGAATTTAGAATATGTTATCTTTAAATGTTTATATTAATTCTATGAGCATTTCATATCTTGAATTTTGGCCATGTTCATCTACATCCTCCATCCTCCATCCCTATTTCAGATCCAGCTCCCCTTCATCCATACCCACCTAATTTTGTGTCCTCATTCATTTTATTTGAAAATTCACTGAGTGAAATTCAAGTTGCCTATATGCTCTTTAGTGTATGCTTTTCCTCTGGAGCATATTATTATTAACAGATGTTATGCCATCAATGAAAACTGATTCTTCATTTCCCAGTAGCCATCAATTACCTAGAGCTCCTCAGCTAGAGGTGAGACTTTATTCTCACCCTCCCCTCTCCATGCTGGGAGTTTTTCAGCTTGAGATTTGATGATTTTGTGCATTCTCTGACAACCATTACCTTTTGAGTTCCTATGTGCAATTGCCCTATTATATCCAGAAGATATTTTTTTCCTTGTAGTCATCCACTGCCTTCACTCTTACAGCCTTTTTGCCATTTCTTCTGCAATGATCCCTGAGCCTTGGGAGAAAAAGAATTGGATGACACAGATGCTCCACTTAGGGCTGAGCATTCCACCTCGAGTTTCTGTGTTAATTGTGGTCATATGCATGAAAAAACTTCTCTCATGAGATTTGAGATATGCACTAATCTTTAGGTATATCTGGAAAGTCATTATGAATCAGTTTAATTCTGTGTCCCACCAGTAGAGTAGATTCTCCCCTATGAACTATGACTTGTCTAGCCACATGTTGTTGACTCCAATAACTGTTCCAGGTGGGAGTTCCATCTTGTGGAACAAGCGTCAAATCCACTCTGAAAGTGGTTAGTTACTCCTATGACATTCGTGTCACTAATTCCCATTGGGCGTACCTTATCAAGTAGGTTGATCTTATAGCTCACAGTATTCACAGTTGGATAATATTGATGTTTTTCATCAATGTGCCAAAATTAACCATATATAGTACCATTTTTACCTTTAATTGTTTTCACTTTGTCTTTAGTATGTACCATGCCTTTCTAAAGTATGAATAAATGTTAATTTGCAATTTGATTCTTTTAGAATAGGAACTTTCCTGTGAATTGCATTTCAGTATATATTGCTATGTATCTTTCTTATTGAATCATTCTTACACATAAAAGGAAGTGTTTGTGTGTGTGTGTGTGTGTGTGTGTGTGTGTGTGTGTGGTGTGTTAGTATATCACGACCCTTTCATTTATCATATAAATGAGGAAATCCTCTCAGGGCACAGGATAAGTTCCTAGAACAATATGAAGAATATATATCAATTAGCGTGCATCAACAAATCTACATTTCAAAAAGTAAAAAAAAATACCTAGTTATAAGAAAATTTACACAGGTAAAAGACTCAAATCACTAAGTTGTGTTAATGAAAGTTATAAATAAAATCTGAAAAGCACCATAAAGTGACTAAAGAGACAGGAAAAGAAACTACAATGAAAGAAGGTACATGTGGGGGTCCTCTTTCCCTCTGGGTCTGTTAACCACCAGGCTGAGAGGGGAAAGAGGCAGGTAAGGCAACCAAAAACTTTGTAGTCCATGGAGACAGCCCTCTAGAAGACAGATGTCAGTGAATCAGCCTGATTTTATTCCAGAGTATGAGGAATATGTAGGACTGGAGATCCTGAGGACAAATCCTAATTTATTAATATTAAGTGGCATGCTCCTATCACAGGACCTAGTATGTGGCAGTAGGATCCTCCAGATAAGGGCAAGTAGAGAGCAGGAAGCTTTGCTGGAATGGGGAGCTCCATTCTGCCAAGCTATTAAGATAAGCTGCTAGGCCTTGGGGACGCTGTGACCTTTGAACAGTCAGCAATGTCTTCCCACAGGGTCACTATAAAGCAAAATCCTGTTTTTACCTCCAAGTTTCTCTAAGTTCCATTGGCTCAATTGTCCCCCAGTTTTTCTTTCCTGCTTTTCAATCTAAAGATTACTTACGTATGAGATTTTGAAGATTTGATATCTTTAGTTAACCCTTCTTTCACTGATGAACTAAACGTTTCTCACTAGGAAACTTGACATCTACAAGACACTTCATTAGGAATGAAGAAAACAATGATGGGAAGATACACATGGTCTCTACATTCCTAGCATGGCTCACAAAAAATATACTGAATGATTATTTTAAATGCAGTAAGTCTGAAAAATAATGGTCTTGGCTGAGCGAGTCTATAATCTTTTACCTGTCAAGAAGAACAATACAGAACATTCCTTTGTTGTTATTTGACTTTATTTCCACCACCGTCACCCTAAAAAGCACACACCCCCTTAAAAAAACATTTGTTCAAGAGGAATGCATACTCCCATTGCATCCTCTCCACTTATTTTCCCTAATGTCTATGTCTCCCATGATCCTCACAATAATATTTATGAGCATGGGCTAATTACAGACTAGATATATAGCTTCTCTGCCTAATCTTCTTCTATTTCTCAATAGTGTCTCATTTTCTAATTGTTTTACCTTTTCCTAATAAATAGAATACGCTACTTCATTTCTGTAGAATTTAGTTTTTCCCCTCTGCAGAAGTAAGATATTATAAGACTCATAAGTTTCTTGTGAGGATCAAAAGGGATAAGTGTATTTCCTAAAGTGTGATATAATTCCGATAATACAAGGCTAACATTTCTTATAAGTCACCAAAATGCAGAGATACTTACACTTTGCTGTTTATAGCTACACTATTCAATAGCTGAGTTATGGGGCAGCTGAAATGTCTATCCACATAAGAATGGATAAAGAAAATGTTTTGTGTATACACAATGAAATTTTATCCAACTGTAAAGAAAAATGAAATCATGAATTTTGAAGGAACAGATCATTGTTTGAAGACAAATTCAGGAAGACAATTAACTGATACATAATATGGAATTAAATTTTACCTATATTTTATTTATGTTTATAAGTGATGAAAGAAGGAAGAAGAGGTCTAAAAGAATGGGAAATGATGAAGAGAGGGTAATTGGGATATACATAGCATGAAAGTAGACCAGTTGAGATGGAATAAGGCAACCAGAAAAAAAGAGGAGATAAATAAGAGCAAAATATAATTACATACATATATTTGCTACACTAAAGCTTTCTTTTCTATATATAAATGCCCCAATAAAACTAACTATTTTCATGCCAACTTTAACAATAAATAAACACTTGAACTTCAATGGAAATTATTAAAGAAATTATAGATAAAGTATTATTGTTCCATTTTCAGTTCACTGTGATTTCTAGGTTTTATGTATAGTCCTAGGAGTATGTGTGTGTGTGTGTGTGTGTGTGAGAGAGAGAGAGAGAGAGAGAGAGAGAGAGAGAGAGAGAGAGAGAGAGTGGGGGAGATGAAAGTAGAATCAAAACCATCTAAAAGCACAAGGAAAATTAGTGGGAGAGAGGAAATATGAAGATAAAGTGACAAGATTTTCAAGTTATAATATGTGCCTGTATGGGACAATTGAAATTGTGTGTGTGTGTGTGTGTGTGTGTGTGTGTGTGTTATACCACATATATCAAGAGTTCAAAATATAAGCAATAAAAAAAGCTGTACAATGAAAAAATTTAAATTAAGTAAGCTCTAACAAGGATAGTATATTAATATATCCTAATAGGATAATGCTAAATATCAGGGTAGCTGTCAGACAGATGTGTACATTTCTCCCAATACAACAGTCATAAGAAATTGTGGCATAATACATTCAGAATGCTAAGGAAAATTGATGGAGAATGTGACAATCACTATTCTATTATTCAAGTATAAGGTGAATAAGGACACTGTAGGCCAATACTAAAAGACTGTTCAATTATCACAGAAATTTGGTTCTGAAAGACTATTAAAATATGAACATGTATAAGAAAACTTTTAAGTGAGATAGAAAAATGGAAATGGTAAAATAAAGGGAAAATCAATGGCTTGTCAGACTGACTGAGAAAAGTTTGATTGCAAAAGTTTTTTTCTGGAGATGTTGAGAGCATAAATGACCGATTTGATAGTGTATGAAGCTACATTTTCAAGACAGAGTAAAGCCTCTTACTACGATAACACAGGAGGTTGGGCTACAATAGAAGTGCTCAGCTACACAGTAAATGGGCTATTGAGTTCAACATGGTTTAGTGTTTACTAATATAGTTAATGTGATATTGGTACAAACAAAACAGATCAGTATAAAAGGGTCCAGAACCTAATTACATACACACATGTGATATACACATAAGACATTGGGCTATGACATAATAGTGAGGAAAAGACAAGGAACATCATTTTTTTTTTTTTGGATTTTCAAGGCAGGGTTTCTCTGTATTGTTTTGGAGGCTGTCCTGGAATTCACTTGGTAGACCAGGCTGGTCTCAAATTCACAGAGATCAGCCTGCCTCTGCCTCCCAAGTGCTGGGATTAAAGGCATGTGCCACCAACACCCAGCGAGGAACAGCATTCTTAAATACCAAATAAATAAATAGGCAAATCTGGCTGGGCACATAGAGAAGACCTAGATTCTTATTGTTTTCTAACTTGAAAAATGAATGTGAACATACCTTTGAAAAGCACAAGTTTACATTATCTAGAAGAAAATAGAAAATAATATATTTTCAAATTTAGAAGTGAAAAACATTTTTAAAATACAAAATGTACAAACATAAAGAAAAGCATAAATGGATTTCTGTACATTTAAATATGTATGAAGGTTCTGGATGGTAAAGCATGAAATATATCAGATAATAAGATCAAATATATTTAAAGGCTGAGATACACAGAGGACCAAATTCTTCCATAAACCAACAGGAATGCACCTCTATTATAAAGTGAGCAAAGACTATGAGCAAACGGAAGCTCAAATAGCCAATAGACATGTAAAGGTTCCAAGTCTCACCGCCAATAGACATGTAAAGGTTCCAAGTCTCACCAGTAAGTACAGTATACACCAAGGACTGAGCGTAAAGTTCACTGGTTGAGTCCTTACCCAGAATGTGTGAAGCCCTGGGTTGGATTCCCCACTACACAAACATACATACACAGCGCACCATAACAAGGCTACAAGTTGACAACGTGTTATGAATCATGCCTGGTTAGACTGTCGTCTAAAATACAGGACTTATAAAATAATAATGAATAGCCAGGCGGTGGCGGTGTACGCCTTTAATCCTAGCACTTGGGAGGCTGAGGCAGGTGGATCTCTGTGAGTTCGAGGCCAGACTGGACCTACAGCCTCCAAAACAATACAGAGAAACCCTGTCTCGTAAAACCAAAAAATAATAATATTAATAATAATGATGAATATAAGAGAGCACTTGTTGGTGAGCTAAAAGATGAATATAGTCTGTAATCACCAGCTGTATTTTGAAGTATCTAGAAAAATCCTATATGCATAAAGAGATGGTGCAAAAATGTTGATGGAGAATTAGTTTTAGATGAAGTAGATAGAGTACAGTTTGGTGAGAAGACTTGCCCATTTTTAGAATAGAATTTCTGTAAAAATATTTTTTAAAATGATGCTAAGATATGAAAATGTTTTAAATCTATAAAGTAGATTTCTGGCCAGGCTAGGCCCCACCTCCACTTCAGCCCCAAATGATCACACAGACTTATATTAATTATGAAACTGTTGGCCATTGGCTATGATTTCTTATTGTTAATTATTAACCCATTTCTATAATCCAAGTATTTCCACGTGGTCTTCTCTTCCCAGAGAAAGGGTCCGGACCTGTTACTCCTCTCATGTCCTATATGGTGACTGACTTGGTGTGTCTGCAGAGAAGAGAAGTATATATTCTATATATAGAGAGAATCAGCTTATATTCTCATTCTGCCTTGCTATGTCACTTCCTGCCTATCTGTACAGACCTCCAGACCTCTATGGTTAGCTAGTGGCAGTTTCTACCCAGCTATGTCACTTTCTGGGATCACATGATGACTTCTTTCTGCCTACACTTCCCAGAATCCTCCCCAAACCCTAGTCCTATCTATCTTGCTGCCCTTTTGGCCAAAAGTATTTCATTCATCAACCAATAAGATAAATGTATGCACAAAAGACATCAAATTATGATATATATATAAGTATATCATTATCAAATAATTAAAAGAAAAGACTGATGAGAGAGTAAAACATTGCAGAAATAT
Organism: Mesocricetus auratus; assembly: GCF_017639785.1. Lineage (NCBI taxonomy): Eukaryota > Metazoa > Chordata > Mammalia > Rodentia > Cricetidae > Mesocricetus > Mesocricetus auratus. The sequence continues at coordinate 106,754,911 of NW_024429182.1, read as the reverse complement.
TTCTGATAATTTTGAGAATAGAAAAATAAATGTTAGCCCTCTTATAGTCAGTCAATGGAATTATTGTTTGAATAACCCAAATTTTTTTGACACTTGTTCCTAACTGATTGTGTCTTTACTTCTGTGACTAGGTCAGCTGGTTCACATAGACATTGAGGTACATGCAAGTTCAGACTGACCATCATTTCTCTTAATCATAGGACTAAACATAGAGGAAGTCTTGGATCCTTTTTTTCAAAATTTATATCAATATTAATTTCTGTGTTTTCATTGCTAGTTTTTCTTATTAGGTTTATGTCATATAGAAACTGAAAAGCACCTATTTTCTCCTGGAGTCTCCAAGTCACAAATAGAAATAGCATCATTCTACATTGAAATTTATTACTTTATATGCTTCATGAGAGGAACAATTGCATTTTATTTATTTAGCACTCCCTAGCATTTGGCATGCAGTATGTATGCACTCAACAGATTTTAACGGCACTGAATTGTTCACTTTTGCAATCACACAAATGATAATGGGCAAGGTTTACCATTTATGTTATTTATCTCATAATAAAAAATGAATAGATCAAAATATGATTGTTTCCTTCTCCTCCCTAACCCTAGCCCTAACCCTAACCCTAACCCTAACCCTAACCCTAACCCTAACCCTAACCCTAACTCTGTGCAGAGTAAACTTACATCAAAATCTTGGCATTTCTGTGAGTTAATGGTAAATATATTTATCATCTTTTACTTCAAAATTATATCATGTAATCTCATACTTGCTGTTTACTAATTGACTAAAGTCAAGTGCTAGCTATAAGTTATCATACACTCATATGAAATATGTATAACACCAAACAAAAATATGTATAGGAATTCACTTTTTCATTCACTCACTTGCACTTTAAGATGCTTTTTCTTAGGTTTAACAGTGAATCTAAACAGATAATAATGTCTAAAAATTAGTTTCTTATACTGCTTTTAAATAGTATGTAGATAATGTTTTTTAAATGTCACTAATATTCCAGGCAGAAAATTGTAGTTGTGGAATACCTAATGGCTTGACTTAAGCATTTTATTGACCTTGGATATTCAGATGGATCACACAGGTGTGTGTGCCTCTGTGTGTGTGTGTGTGTGTGTGTGTGTGTGTGTGTGTGTTGAAGTATGAACCCAAAACTGCTTAAAAAAATAATGTTGCATCTCTAACTCAGCTGTGATGGTAGGCTTCTGCCATGTGATAGATAGTAAAGATGAAATTTTGAAGTCAAGGGTCTGTCCAGGTGGTAATCATATGCAGATGGAAAGTGTTAGAACTATCTGTCTTCCTAACATAACAGTGCAACCGTGCTGCAATTAATTTATCTTAATCAGCAGAGCAGTGGTTAGAGACAATTACGATTAACTATAGGCAGCTGCCTTCCTGTTTATATGAGAGAGCCCAGGAAAGACAGTTATATAAATATGGTAGTGAATGTATTCAATTGACATTATATCCATATTGCAACTGAAAACTTACAATATCCTAATGACATTCAGTCTTTCTAATTTTTTTCTGCGCTGTCATAGACACATTTAAAAATAAATTTATATCATCCACATTTTGATGAATACTTGTATAATGCAAGCATGCACCCTGACAACTAGTGCCTTCCTCTATATTTGCATTCTGTACCTCCAACTGTCTATTTAATGAACACTAATTACTGTGAATTTTTCAACTAAATCTTTGGTGGTAAGCAGCATTTATTTTCTGAAGGATTCCATTCTGGAAAAGTGAATAGAGCCTTCAAATCAAATGTGTGAAGGTTATTAGAGGCTGCCTAACAGTAAGATCAGTAAATAACATGGAGAAAATTCTAAAGCTCTGTCCTGCTCCTGCTTCCATAATTAAGGAAAATTCAAATTTATAGGAAGAAAATGCTTAAATGATTGTTAGGCCCCTCAGAATACATGGACATTCCTTGTTTCACCTCATGGCATCTATCAGTGGCTTGAAGTTTAGTACCTTCTCTTATTCTCCATTAACTGATTCCATCTTAAAATGTTACAAGAGAATATTCTACTCATTAATTTAAGGTGGATATTTTCCTCCTAGCCTTTAATATCCTGTGCTTTATTCTCTTACTAAATACTAATTTAACTACAACATGGCTTGAACAAAATTACATGCAGAAGTAATGAATCCCTTTTGCATCACAGTCACAATGGGTAAGCTGTGGTCCTGTGGAGAAGCCCTTTGAAACCTAAGCAGGTGCTATCATGCATTGAATTGTTGACTTCCCTGGTATGGTACCTTTCCTCCAAGGAGTACAGTGTACTGTGTTGAGAACTTTTACACAGGGGTTGCCTAAGAGTGTCAAAAGGAAATGAAAGGAAAATAGTGCTTGTAGGAAGCAAGAACACAGAGCAAAAGAAATAGTTATTGGCAAAACCAAACCCTGGGTAGCACCAGGCATGCCAAAGAAGGTTGAAGGAGCCAGGCTACCCTGAGGGGCCCATAGTTGGCTTTTTAGAATACTGAATAATTTTATCACAGCAATAGAGCATTCCATTAAACTCTCATGTAAAAAGACCCACAATTAGAATCATAGCACAGAACATGGCCTTAAGAACCGTCTACCAGTTTACTTGATGTATAGATCAGCCAAAGAGAACAAATAGAAACAAAATCAAAGGCCAGAAACAGGACCATGCATCTATTTTTTTCAATAACTGTGCGGAGGAGGTTCCAAGCACACAGTCCTCTGGACGTTACTAATGACAACCCATACTGCCTAGTTCCACCTCCAGTTGCTTCAAAGGTATCCAACACTCAACAATGTACTTTTTCAATTGACAGCGATTCCAGCCCTTTTGAGGGACAGACCTCAGCCACCTTGCACAAACCTACTGCTGACAGTGTCTTTGCTGAGAGAAAGGAATTCTCTTCTAAGTGATTGCTGTTGTGCTGATCATCTTTGATTCATGTGTGCTTACCTAGCTGCCAGGTCAGCTAGGAATGGCTTGATGGATGGAAAGAAGTTTATGTGTCTGTGTGTAATCTTTTAGTGCAACTGGCAACAGCCTTAAGCATTATCTTTCACTGGGGGGAATCACTGTCTCTTAAAATTGACTTTACCCTAAAACTACCTGGCACAATAGTTTAAACTCTATTAAGATAATTGAAGTTGGCAACCCCTTCTGTAGAATCAAATGAGAAATTTCTTCAAAGAAATATGCTTTAGGAGCTGCCATTAGTCTGCTTTTGCCCAGGTGATATCAAGGATGTCACTGCAAGTAAAGCTGGTGGAGAAGGACTAGTTTCAAGGCAGCATTAAGTTACTTTTCACTAAAAATACATAAAACCAATGACTTGGAAACCAAGGATCTTCACTGGGGCATTTGGGCTGACACATCAATCTAGTAACTTTGCCCTTTGTCCTGGGTCAGTCTCCTAAGAAATAAACTTCCTTTATTGCAAGTTGTGGACAAAGATGTAACTTTCCCCTGGACCAGATGAGTTGAAAATGGGGAAGCAAGGGATGTTTTATCTGGTCATCCCAGCAGTCATCTTGGATAATGTGATTGGGATTTGGGCTGCAGTGACACCTGTTTGTTTTCCATGGCCAGAACCATAGTGCTCTGCCTCTCCCTGGTGCCCAGCCACTTTGGCATTGTCTGGTATACCTGTGAGACTGTGAATGTCTCTAGGTGGCCACTGCTGCCTTCGCATATTGTCAAGACAGAGGGAAGCCAAACAGCCAAGCGAGGCGTGCAATTGGAGTGAGAGCCAGAGGTGTGCTGCCTCTGTGGAGTCAACTGCGGCTTCTCTTCTGTCTCACACACATGGAGTTTGGAGCTGAAGAACCAGAACCGCAGCCCGACACTTAGCCAAGTGAATGCTTGTGAGCCGGCTCTGAGGGCTGCTTCGCCTCTCCCGGACCTCCTGCTGGCAGGATGTAAATATACCTGCAGACCGGCCAAACAGGACTGCCTTTCCCCCCAACCCCTCCCTCCTCCCACCCTCTTCCCTGGCTAACCAGCATGAGAGGCTCGGAGAAAGCAACAGCCCGCAAGTGACAGCTCCAGCCGGATTCCGCTCGGCTCAGCCTCCGTGGGAAGTTGATTGTGCAGAGGCTTTCATTGTGAATCTCCGTTGGCATCGCTATGTTTGCATCGATCTGGTATGCCAAGAAGCTGGGTCGCAGGTTCGTGCACAATGCCAGGAAGGCGAAATCAGAGAAGGTATGGGATGAGTGGGGAGGAAGATCGCCTTATGGATGTGCCAAGTGCCTGCTCTGGGCTCTTGGTCTGAATACAGACGCAGCCTTTATTCGCTGGATGTGAGAACCTGCCTCACACTGGGAATGTGGTCCATGCCACTTAGGAAGGGGCAACTCTTAGAGAGTCTAGTCCTGGAGAGAGGGAAGCATTCGGGGTTGATCAGGATCACTGGCTATTCAAACTGTTTGCTGAAAGCAGCTATTGAGAGAGAGGGTCTCCACAGAGTCAAGTCTTTCCTGGCATCGCATGGGATGGAGGCAAGAGAGCAGCTGCAGTCTGTGCTTGTTGGGGGAGCTCACTATTAAACTTGTTGCTGTACTGCATTATTTTTATTGCTGTGATCTTTGGTTCCCTGGGAGCATTATAAATACCTATGTCTTCCTATAGCACATGTGTTCTAGTCTGGGTCCTGGGAGACTTAAAGTAACACTCACCAGACCTCACAGAAGTGTTCGATATTGTTCCCACTGAAGAAAAATCTTCATTACAAAAGTGTTTACGATGAGCATGATTTCTGTGTTCAATGGGCTCCAGGTCTCTGTTTAATGAATGGCTTTGTGTTCCTTGCATTTTGCGGGATGAGTTTCCAGAGAATCTCTGTACAATTTGACCCCGGTAGTTTTGTTTCTCTAAGAAACTGAGATGGCCTCTAAGTCCCAAGATACATTACAAACCTGAACATAATAGAAGATATTGGTTTACATCTTGAGTTTTTCCAATGCTTTCCGGGGAACTGGCCAAAAACTGTCATATTTTGGAAATCAGTATCCAATTTGGTAGGCGCTGGGGAAACTTCCACCAAACCTAAGGGAATCTCGTGAAAATGCACATTGTCTATATTACTCCGAGGATGTTATTTTTAGCCCAGATCCTTTCTACCTTTCATACATTCCTGAGACTGACTGAGGATGGCTCTCAGGGTTTGTGGTACTGTTCTTCTCAACTAAAAAGATGCAATTGCTAAGGCATTTTGTTTGTTCTGTCAGACTAGGGATGTTGATAACACACAAGAACTAAAGATAAACCAAAATAGGATTGCAATGTGAAAAGAGAAAAATATCCTTTCTCTTTAGGGCTGTAGCCTTTACCAGTTTTAGGATCCAAACCCTGTCACATGCTGCCCAGCTTGTTCTTCACTGACCCTTTTAATGGATGGGTGGATGGGAAGGCTTAGGATAACATAGGTCCCTTTCCCATTTTATATGTCATAAAGTGCCAAGTTACCATGTTTCAATACATTTGATTGGGGGTCTCATTTATGTGCTTCTCGAGTAATTTTTAATGAAAGAGACTTACAGGAAGTAAAAGGACCTACTTAGAATTCTATTAGAGCACATTTTTTTTTAAAAATGTTTATTTCCATAAAAATTATAGGCTATGGATAACATGACTCTGAAAGGCACAGGGGGATAATGCCTTCTGGCAAATTAGTATGCAGAGAAAAGTTGAGTCTTCCTGTGCCATTTAATTCAGGTTCAGACCTGAATGTGGGGACTAGCAGCTGTGTGTGAAGAACTTGAAAGGCTGTTAATCTAACAAAGTGACTTAGGCTCTGTTTGTTCAGTGTGTGGAGGTAGCAAGAAGGTCTCAGAAGGTCCTCTTCATTTCCAAGCTGGGTAATGCCTGGAACAGGCAAGAAGAAATCGAGAGTGAGGTTAAGGGTTCTCATTCTTTGTCTTACTCTGGGTGTAAGATGCATTCCCATCAGGGAATCAGCATCAGCTAAAGTTCTGCTTTCAGAGTGGTGAAGACCAAAACAAAACAAAATAAAACAGATGCATGCTAGGGCCCTGTGTGAGCCAACAGAGCTGGGAGGGACTAATTTTGAACACTAGGTGCTGATGTCTCATAGATGCCTTATTGTATTTTCAGAGTTCCTAGAATAAATTAAATGATAGGATACATAGAAAAATGTAGCCATTTAGTCAATGCCTGGTGATTGGTAATAGTTTATTGTGCACAATTTTAGCAAACGACATCCTTAAACAAATGATTATGAATTAGTATTTTCAGCTAAGAATTCAGTGAGATACCTTGAGAAGGAAGTTGATAAATAGTACCACAAGCTGCAGCAGTTCAAGGGATAAATCTATATTATGAAAGTGGTTGTCATTTTGCTATCCTTTAAGAAGTTTGTCCCCTGCCCCCATCGAATAAAGCCAATCTACATTAGTCGCAGTCCTTCCATCCTATTTTATCATTCAAAATTGATCTAGAAAGTATTTTCTCAAAGGATTAATTGGAGAGCTATTTAGTAATGCAAAAGCCTAAATGATATTCTAAATACAGAGTATGCCTTTATTTCTGGTTGTTTAGTCTATTGTTTGACCTCAGTTAAATTCTAATACATTTCCCCAGCATTGTATAATAAATGTCATAAGATTACCATGATAGTAACCTTATCAACAACCTCTGTCTACACACTATCCATCGATGAGCTGTTTATATGTAAGATTTAATTTTATCTTCATATACTATATGATATGCTATTTTTCTAGAATTCTTGTGAAGAGATTGACTAGCCCAAGGTCACAGGATTAGTAGTAACTATCAGTGCTGGAATTTGAACCCAAATCATTCTAAGCTATTTCAAAACTATATCTTTGGCTCTCTTGTACTGTCTACCACTCTTAAAGTTATCCAGGATGTCCTAATATGGTCTTGGCTAGATAAGTAAAGCATTGCTTCTTATCTTGTCCTTTTTCGTATTAGAATTCCCAAAGTCATAAAGTTCCCAAAATCAAAGTTTGGGATTTTCGCAACTCAGCTGTCACACTTCAGATAAAGTGAAACCTATGTCATATTAAATAGATAATTGCCTTTTCTACTAATGATTTTTCACTTTGTTCCCTCTGTTTGGACAAATGCAGCTAGGTGTTTCTTAGCAGCTATTATTCTCGATAAACAGCTTGTAATTGTCAAATTTAATAAGCTAAACATTGATGTTTGTACTCATTGATCTTCCTTATAGAATCCAAAAATATCTTTCATCAAAAGGACTTAAATTTTAGTCAATATAACTATGCTTCACTTTAAGAGTGGGTCAAAGACGTTAGCTAATTCACATTGCTATTTTCTTCAAAAAAATGAGAAGCAAAGGTTTCTTTGTTATTCTTTCATTGAAAAGATGGTTGCTCAGGCCAGCAAATTCTGAGAACAAAATTATCCTAAAAGTGGTAATGTGCACTCAGACTGCTTGATCACAACATAGCATTACCATTTAAATAATTATCCCCTCTCTTCTGAGATCCTTTGTAATTACATGAGAAGTCGCTGTTTCTCTTTTATGCATGTTGTGACATTTCACCTTAAATTTATTAATTTTTACCATTTCCAGATTGCTTTACTCTAAAAGGCTAGATGATATATTAAAGATACATTGAAAATGCAGTTTCAGGCCACACAAAAATGCCAGAATATTAAGGTACTTAAAGTTGTGACCCTTCCCTCAACTGTTTTTATTTTCACTTTTATGCTTTTTCACTCCTTTAAGGAGAAATATTGAAAAGTGCCTGCATGGGCACTTAGGGGAGACTAGTGTCAACATTCTTCACCTGATAGAAGTGACTATTGATAGCCTACCAGTGATATAATGGAGTCTGCACCCACTTTTCCCAACATTAGGCTGTATTTACCCTTGAGAACTTTCCCAAGAATTGACACACTAAAAAGCTCTTTCTTCCTTTCTAAATCTAGTACATTAATTCAGCATAAACTGGAGTAAAGGACAACTTAGTGATGAGCTTGTCAGCAGCATGTCCAAAAAGAAAGCATTATGACCTTGGTGATCATGGCAAAATGGAAAGAGCACTGCGCTTGGATGGGGACTTAACAGAAGGCATCAGCTAGTCTTGTTCTTTGGCATCCGGCCAGAAGCCAGACATTTGGCTTATGCAACCTCAGTGTTCTTATCTGTCAAATGGAGCTGTCACCTCCACTTTTAAGTATGGTGACCATAGATGTTTGGAGAGTGAAAGGGAAATCCTTTTCTACCTACTGCCATACCCTGCTCCCCTTCTATGAGCATCTACATTGAGAATAGTAACCTCTAAGCAAATTCTCAATTGCCCTATCTTTTATGTTAGATTCAAATATTTGACTTGACTTTTTCCACTAGCTATTTGATCCTATCCCTAACCTTAATTGTTTCTAAAATCTTGAAGGAATATCATCTTTAATAGGAAACTCTGTGGTCTCATGAGCTCAGAATGGATCTCCTCACATCATTGGTTGTGATCATCTTCATGTTTCTGTAATTCTCATTAGATTATTTAAAATAAGGATCCTTTCAGCCTTGTTCACCTGACTCATAGAGGCTAAAAGAATACTCATGTATGACTGCCTTTCCTAGTGTACTTTTTAACCTCTAAGTTGTCACCACTTGCAAGAAGAATCATTATTTATTGCACAGAGACAAAAAGGACAGAGAGTAGATCTGTGATGTAATAGTGCCTGTAAGATGTGTCTTCATTTTAGAACTGTTAAAATGTGACAAAGGCTCTGAATGGAGTATGGCACAGTGCTGAAGGGACAAATGCATTTTGCTTTAAGGATGAAACAAGTAAATATAAATAAACTGCTGAAAGATAGCACTTTCTACCTAATTACTTTCATCTCTTCAACAATAATAATGACAGTTTTCTTAGAGAAGTATAAAAACAGTATCAAAACATATCATACAGATGTTTCAGTACAGATAGAACTCTCTTGGCATTGTGGATCTTTTTCTGTACTTAGAAAGGTAAATGAAGAAGTAAAATGTAGATGAATGCTATAGCAGTGATAAATAAAAAATCAAATCATAATAGAGCCATGTAGATCAGGGAAGAGAAATCATAAAAAGCCTTCCAAACTCTCTAAATCTGTGCTGTGTGTGTGTGTGTGTGTGTGTGTGTGTGTGTGTGTGTGTAACATATGGAACAATGGATAGTACTTATTAACTTCATGCTATAGAACTTATTTAGGTAGGCAATGCTGGCAATGCTGTGTATACCCATATACTCTAAATTAAATATGTATTGCATTTCCTACATGTATGTAATGTTTTTAACCAATTACCTAGATGGCAACTTTGTTTTCCCTACAAAAAGTACATTTTGAAAAGTGATTTTAAATGCACTACCTGAATTTAGCTTGGGTATTAGAAAATATGCCCTGATGTGGATGATTCACAAGTCCTGTGTGCATGATGGCGTCTTCCTTGTCTCTGCTGTCTAATGAGAGATACAAGAGTAGTCTGACCTGGAAAGAGGGGGAAGACTGTGGTCCTCTCTCAAGTGTTTCCTGGAGCCTTCTGAGTCTCTGATCCCCAGGCATAAGGAGTAGTATGACTCAGCACCAGTGACAGTCAAGCTGTGGTGGCCAGGAAGACAGGTGTTTGTCCATGCTGAGTGAAGCCCTTTAAGTTGCCTCTTCAACCTCACAGGGAAGGTGAGTAGCTGTACCTGCTCTAAGTCCCTCAACTGCTGCCCACTCTAGTATTTATAAGGCACAGCTCTTGTCAGACCAAGAAACAAAGACAGGAGGAAAGAAAGAGGGTAGAACCTGCCAGAGGGCTAGAGAACAGGTCACATAACTTCTGAGAAACTCTTAAAAAGTGGTTAATGCATTTTGAGAAGTTTACTCAAGCACTGGGATGTATACACAACAATCCTTTATTTCATTTAGTTCTCACTTCTGTTTCCTGAGTTGATTTTTACCATCAACTAATGAAACTGAAAGGTGAAGTGTTAAGAGGCTGGACCAGATCATATTTGGTAGAGGTGGACTTCAGTGTCAGATATTACTGACTATAACCACATAGATTTTAGGCTTTGCTATACATCTTTCTTGTGATAGTCAGGCTGCTGTGTAGTCTCTAAATGACATCTGACTTCTCACTACAGGTTGTTCAAAGATCAGATAGCCAGATGGACTCACTTGAGTCTGGTTTATAGCAATTTGTTTGCAAGAAAAAATGTTTATTTTTTTGCCTTAGAGAGATCTTCCCGTGCAATGTGATGCTATATTAAGTGATGAAGATGGAGGAAGCTCCTTATCCAGTAAGATTACCTACCCCCATACTGCTATGTAAAAATAAGTAATATTCCAATTCCTATTTGTAAATACACTTCATGGCTGACTTTATTAGAGAAGCCTTCACACTTTAAATAATGCTTTGTTGTACTCAATAATTTTGTCTGTGTTACATAATTTCATTTCCTGAAACTTATCACTAAATCTTGAATTACTTTGACATGTTCGTATCTTTCATCTAGGACACTTGGCATCTAGGACTTCCTGAATGAATTACCCATGAACCCGGGAATAGTATGCCTGAATGTTGACTGGTTATATCCTCTCTTGCCTAATCTGTCTTGACTTGAGTTCTTCATCTGCAACTACGTTTCTTCACACTTTAATATTCTTAGATTTGTATTTGGTATAAAACTGCAGAATACTCAAAGGAAGACTTTGGACTCATTTTCACTTGTATACCTATCACCTAGCACAAAGTGTTGTGTTAGGAAAAGCAAGTCAAATGAATGTATGCAAAAGACCTAAAACTTCCTTGACTATTATTTTAAAGACTATAATGAGACTATACTAGTCTTCAAAGCAAGAGAAAGATGAGAGACACTGAATTTTTATTTCGTTCTTGCTACCTCTTTTCTTTGAAGATAGAGAATACGAGGCGGCTGGCAGTCTCATGTTTGAAGGATTAGTTCTCTATGCTTCTTACTCTTCATGCCACTGATAACCTGAATTCAGACGGACAGTAGCTAGTAGATCCTAATCCTTTTCAACTACTAACAATGACATGTCAAACTTTATCATTTCAGTTTTGCTCCACATGTCTCAAGACAGAGACTTATATGTGGGCAAGAAAAAGCATGTTCTGCTTTTTCTTTGTACTTTCCAAACCTGTACGTTCTAATTATTAGGAAATTTCTTATTCTACTAGATATAGACTGGATTATGTCCCCTTCACATTCTTACTTCAAAGTCCTCATTCCCAGTGTGACTATGTCTGAAAACAGGACTTTTTGGAAATTACAGTTAAATTATGTTAGAATGGTAGAGCACCCATCTGTAGGTTTTGTTACCATCTAATAAGAGGAAAAGAGAATTCTTTTCCCGGACCCCCAGTACCAACTCTCATTCTTGCTCATTGGCTCAATGTAAACACAAAAAGACTCCAAATGAAGAATGGAGGGTCACAAGAACCTAAACATTGCTGGAACTCTTACTTCAAAACAGTACAAATTTAATTTATATTGTTTAATTTACTGAGTCTATGATACTCTGTTTTGACAGCATGAGAAATCCGAGCTACAGCCTTCTACCATGATGGCCACATAGGGTGATATTTAATAAAGAGTGGTTTTCTGGTGCCAAACTTGTGTATCATCATTAAAGGAAGTAGGTAGCTAATTGAGTGTTGCTTTGAATCCAATGTAAGAAAGTTCTGGAACCTACAAAACCTCAACAGCATCAGTCTCATGTGATCTTTTGAAGATACAAAGGAAGGCTATTAAAAACAAGTTAGTAAGAGAGAAAGAGAGGGCACGGATAGTGAGAGAAATGGACCGCTGCCTTTGGATGATCCATTTGTTTGACATTCTTTTGTCAAACTCACAGAGCAAGAGAATGAATGTTAAATATTCATTGAGCAAACTTGATAAACTTTTAAAAAGCACTCATTAAATCTTGCTTTTCCTTCCCAACCCTACTTGTTACTATACAGCCCTGTTAGTAAGCTTCCCATCTGTCTTTGTTTCTTTTCATGTTGCTAGAGAAAAAATTACCTTGGTGAAAACAACCCAAAGAAAAAAGATTTTTTATTTCTCCTCACAATTCAAGGGTGTAGTTCCTCACAGTGGGGAAGTCGGAATGCCATGAGCTTGAAACAACTAGTAACATCATAACCACAATCAGGAATGAAGGTGGAGAAGGAACTCTGTTTCTTGGTTCCCTTTTCCTACTTACATAATGCAGGATGCCAGATAGGAATAGTGTCACCCAAGGTGGGTGGACATTCAGGCATGCCCATTGACCTATTTCTCACATGATTCTAGATTCTGTAAAGTTGATAACAGTAACTAAAAAACAATCTATGTGAAAACATACTTGAAAAATATCAACTGACATGAAGAAAAACTTATTTAGGTTTACTGTTTCAAGGGCTTCAGCTAATGGTCACTAAAATTCATTGTTTGGGGCTTATCGCCATAAGCCAGAACATCATGGAAGAATGCATTGTAAAGAAAAGTTGTTTCATTGCACTGTGGCCAAGAATGGTGAGAGACAGAAACAGCAAATATAACAACCAATACACCCTTCAAAGGTAGCTCTCCACCAATCTATTTCCTCCAAGTAGTCCTCAAGTCCTACAGTTTCAACAGCTAACCACAGTACATTCAGCTGTGAATCCATCAATAGAGTAGTCTTTTGATGAAATGATAGCCCTCAGGATCCAGTCACTTCCTTTAACCTCTATGAGTGAACACTCTTGCACCAGGAACCAAGCCTTCACCACTGAGTTTTTTGGGTGACACTTCCCATGCAAGTCGCAGCAAAATCACTTTGAAGTGTAAGCATAATGACCTACTCCTGCTATGAAAAGGGATTGAGACTTTTCACCGGGATTTGCAAGAAGAGTAGAGAGAATGAGAGCTGTCAAAATCAGGAGGCCATATAATGGAGTTGGTTCTTTTTCAGCATTGTGAAGGTATACCATTTGACAGGAGAGAGACTGATGATACCTTAGCATGGGAAGAAGGAAAACTAGTTTCATATAGGAGGGAATAGGTGTTCAGTCCTGTAATCTAGGAGTTGAGGGAATGATGCTTGAGAAGGTATAAGAACAGGGATTTTTTTCTTACTCCTTCATGTTTGAGAACCATTTAAACACTTTCTAAGTTTACTGTAGAGGTCACTTGTCACCTTTATTGTCTCCTGACCTTCACCTGTTTTTTTTTTAATCCTTTTTGACTCACTCAGAAACAATATTGCAGTTAAAGACTTTAGACCCATATGCAAATCTCACCTCACTGTTAAAGGACACTGAGTTCATTCATTATTGTTGCTCTCCTAAGTGACAAACAATAGCAACCATCTTGTGTTGGCTTTTTATCCTTCTTAAACATGCATGTAAGTATCAACTTTATTGTAAAAACCTTAACATCTCCCTCCTTCTCCACCCTTTCCTAACTTCTCTTCTTTCAATTTCATTACTCAACCTAGTTCTTATTCATTAATGATGCCTCTTTCTCTAGTACACCCTTGGGTTTCATAATGGACTTGCTTTCCCATCCTGAATTTATAGAATGAGGAGGTGTGTAATTATATCCCTGCTACTAAAGGGAGGAAAATGAATAGAACATTATTCTTTTTAAAAAAAGTGAAATTGTTACTATACTGTGGGTCAGTTTGGGTGTTTAATTCCTCACAAATAATTTTTTCTAGATCTTACAAACTGCTAATCCATCCAAGTGTACTAAAATCATGTTTGAAAGATAAATTCTCTTTATTTTAAGAATATTGAATGAAAACCTATCACTTCTCATTTTAAGGGAAGTGATATATTCTGAGTGACTCAGGTTCCATGGATAGATGGACCACATTGTTTTCCAATCTTATTTCAGTCTCATAAAAGCAGAAGACTTTCATAGGCTTTCAGAACTAGAAAGGACCTTTGTTTTATAGGTGGCAACTGCAACAATAATGAACGCTTCCAAAATGGGTTGTGGGTTGCTACTATTATATGACTTTACATATTCTGACTCAGTCAGTTTTCATAGTCATTAAAGTAACATCATGTCTACATTTTTTCTTTGAGGCACAGAAAGGTCAATTTGTGAGTCAGAAGGCACACAGCCAGAATATTCTAAAGCAGGATTTAGGCATGGCCATCATAGATCCAGGTTCACATTCTCAACCATGGCCACATGTTACCTCTCAGAGAACAGGGAATTGGAGAATTCTGTTGTTGTTGGTATTTGTAACCACAGTTAAACTTGCATATTCCAAACTCCATGTGATCTGTCTGTATTTTCTACAAGCAAGGAGCAATTGCCAGGACTTTGATTTTGTTTTTCATTTCATAGTATCACTGCTTATATGCAAAATTTTGGATGCTGATACTGATAATCTATGATGTTATTTTCAGTTAAAAAAATGGCCCAACTTCACCATGACTTCAGAGATCAGTCGTAATAATAAAAAAAAGTCATGCAACAGGGTGTCATTTGTAGAAGAATTCCACACCAGTGGTTGCATTAATTGCTACTTTGGATGTTCCTGCTGTGAAGTGAATAGAGCCACTGTGGATCTATTTCTTAGAAATAAGCATCTTTATTACCTCTGCTCTGGGATGCATAGGTTTGAGATTTTTTTGAGGCAAATATCTTCATTAATCTGTTTCTTTTTTTCCATTTTCATCCTATCACTAATCCATTTTGTTGTTATAACTGCTTTAATGTCTTCATATTCATTCTATAAAGAATAAGGGATGTTGCAGAATTTTTTCTTTTTCTTTCTTTTTTTTGCCTCCTACTCTCTCAGCATGTAACATTTTGCCAACTCCCCAAGTGTAACATTATGAACATCATATTTAATTCAAATGCTATCCATTATTTTATAAAAATTGGGTTTTGTTCATTCCTGTCTCTGAAATTCCAAGCACTTATATGATACATAAAAAATGATTTCTTTTGGTTTCAGACATTTTACATGAGAATGCTTCAAGAAAAGCAGGATTAAAATGTGTACCTGGTGAGGTGGAGCATGTTGGTATTTGTGAGCTATATCATTGTGCTTCTTAGAAACACTGTTAAATACATTTCAGATTAATTTGTACTATTTATATCCTAGTTTCTTAAATATACCTATGAAAGTGCCTTGATAATGTCAAAGCCATGTTGTATTTTTTTTCAGTGATTCAAGGCTGACTCTAGGAAACTAAAATTAAAGCACATGAGTTATCCATGGCCTTTTAAGTTAATTGATATTCAACAAATAGTCATTTCCCCTTGGTAGTGAACATAGCCTTCATATTTCTATTAATAATAACTGTGCTAGAACTTAAAAGGTGTGCAGAAATGATTGAACCATGCTCCCCCCTGGATCAGCAAGTAGAAAATTGGGAAAAATACATGATTAAAGCAAACTCCTAACAATCTCTGTGCTATTTTAGCAGTTTAACCAATGTGGCACTTTCCCTCCCATTTCTTATACATTGCCCAGATATCCTGAGGTTTCTGCTGTACCTACATTCTTCAACTAGGGAATGATGCATGATGACAAGCCACCTGGTGTGTGGCTGATTGTAGAGCATTGTTTTTCATCATTAGAATGGAACACATCTGACTTCATCCTATTCTTAGGTAGCCCATGAGGACAGCCATTCTTACTGTCCTTCTACAAAACACAAATGTCTCAAATTGGAGAAAGTTGTTGATTTTAATACATCACTTAAAATTCACTGAGGCAGAAGATTGGAAGATCCAAGAACACAGTTTCTAGTATCATACTCACTGGACTCAAATCCTAGCAGCACCACTTTCCAGGTTGGGCAGAAAGTAATTTACTTACAGTTTGTGTGTTTTGCAACATGAGACCTGTTTCCTGGAGTTCTTATAGGAATCAATTGTGTATATATTTATGATATGATCGACAAGGTTTAACTGTTCATAAAGAAAAATATAGTTTGGCAAGCCACTTAAGCAAAGTGTTTTAGCAGTTAAATGTAATTCCTCACAATCTCTCAAATGACAAATGAAGTCTCCCATTCCATGCTCTAACTCTTAAGTTTGATTTTTAGAACCACTTTGAGTAAGTTCATAATCAGGAGCTCTCTGGCATCAGAATCCTCTGCCCTGATACAGTAATCCTAACTTTTACTAAACAATACTTTTGAAAGATGGCTTGACTTAAGCACTAGATCTCACCAGAGATGTGAATCATCGACTTGAAAAACATTCCTTTCAAGTATATCTGTATAGATATCTCCCCAAGAGCCCATCCTTTGAGGTGGTGGAGCATGTTCCTCTAATTAGCATAATGGATTTCTGTCTTTCTTAGGCAGGAGTTCTGCTTTTGAAAAGAAATTGGTACCCATCATCACTATCTGTTCTTCAGACATATGGATACTTGCCTGTTTTACTGTGCTCTTAGAGCACCAAATAGATGTGAGAAAATTCAAAGCTGTCAAAAGACAGACTGTTTTTGCATTTCTGATGAACGTCTCATATTTTGAATGTGTATTGTATTTTTTCCTCACCATACCTATTTATACTGTCTTATCAATGGCTAAGCAAGTTGCATGGATTTCTGAAATAAACCACTTAAAGAAACTGTACATTGATATCAGGTAATTTGAAGAAATAACGTTGGCATTCCATAAATGTAATCACTCACTGGGTGCTTCACAGTGCTTGGCAAGAGAAGTGCAATGGTGACCATGCCTAGTCAGAACACAAGGAACACATTAGACAACACTGGCTGTGTTCAGAGTGGCAGGGCTGTAGACAAGGGATACATTTGCATGCCAAAGAGATAGACTGTGAATTGGCAACTACAACACTGTCTGACACACAATATGTTCTGGGGTTCAATACAACTCCATGTTCAGCTGGGTGAATGGCTAATCTTTGTCAAGTACGACACTTCAGATATTCAAAAGTCAGTTGATTGGGAATTTACTTTTTAACCCCTCTTTACATAACTTAATTTCATCTGAAATATTAAATATCTTAGTGTCAAAGAGTGACAAAATACCAATTCATACTCAAATGTGGATATAATCATTTTGCCATTATAAAATATATACATAATGTGCCATTAAATACAGTTTAGTATTGTGCAGCTGTCACTACTATATCTTTCTAGAATTTTCATCATTTCAAATGGAAATTCTGTATCTGCTCAAAAATTAATTTTAATGTAGAAACACTTGACATTTCTCATTGGAATTTGGCATAAAACATGCTGGTAAGTTTACAAGAATAATTCCATTTATCTGGTACAGCAATTCTTTTTATATATATAAATTTTATTTAAATTAGAAGCAATCTTATGTTACATATCAATACTAGCTCCCTCTCCCTTTCATCCTCCCCTGCCATCACCCCCCACTCCCCCTTCCCATTACATCTCCCATCTGCTCCCCAGGGAGGGTGAGGCCTTCAATGAGCAATCATCAAAATCTGTCAAGTCATTTGGGGAAGGGCTTAGGCCCTCCCCTGTGTATCTAGACTAAGAGAGTATCCCTCTATGGGAAAAGGTTTCCTGAAGTTCATTCCTGCACTAGGGATACATCCTGGATCCACTACCAGAGGCCTCACAGGCTGCCCAGTGCTCCTAGCTATCACCCACATTAAGGAGGCCTGGTTTAGTCCTATGTTGGTTCCTAAGCTGTCAAACTGGGGTCCATCAGTTCTCATTTGCTCAAGTCAGCTGTTTCTGTGGGTTTCCCCAGCATGGTCTTAACCCCTTTGTTCATCACTCCTCCCTCTCTGAAAATGGATTCCAGGAGTTTGGCTCAGGGATTAATTATTAATCTCTGATTCTGTATCTATCAGCTATTGATGAAGGCTCTAGGATGACATTTAATGTAGTCGTCATTCTCATTATATGGGAAGGGCATTTAAGGTAGCCTCTCCACTATTACTTAGATTCCTAGTTGGGGACATCCTTGTGGTTCTCTGTATAATTCCCTAGTGCCAGATTTCTCTTTAAACCTATAGTGGCTCCCTCTATTGATATGTCTCTTTTCTTGCTCTCCTCTATTCATCTCCCCACTCAATCTTCCTGATCCCATATTTTCTCTATTCTCTTCTCCACTCCTCCTTCTCCTACTTCTCTCCCCATCCTTCCATGCTCCCAATTATCTCAGGGACTTTTGTCCCTTTCCCCTTCATTGGGGGACCCTCTATGTCTCTCTTATGGTTCTCCTTGTTTCCTAGTTCCTCTGGAGGTATGGACTGCAGGATGTAATACTTTGCTCTATGTCTAATATCCATATATGAGTGAATACATATCATGTTTGTCTTTCTGTGACTGGGTTACCTCACTTAGGATGGTTTCTTCTAGTTCTATCCATTTGCCTGCATATTTAAAGATTCCATTGCTTTTTTCCCACTGAGTAGTACTCCATTGTGTAAATGTACCACATTTTCTGTATCCATTCTTTGGTTGAGGGGCGTCTAGGTTGATTCCAGGCTCTGGCTATTACAAATAATGCTGCTATGAACATAGCAGAACAGATGTCCTTGTTGTATGAATGTGCATCCTATGGATACATGCCTAAGAATGGAATTGCTGCGTCTTGAGGTGAGCCGGTTCCCATTTTTCTGAGGAAGCGCCATATTGATATCCAAAGTGGCTGTACAAGTTTGTACTCCAGCAAGCAATGGAGAAGCATTCCCCATTCTCCACATCCTCTCTAGCACAAACTTTCATTAGTGTTTTTTATTTTAGCCATTCTGGCAGACATAAGATGGTATCTCAGAGTTGTTTTGATTTGCATTTCCCTGATGACTAAGAATATTGAACAATTTCTTAATTGTCTTTCAGCCATTTTAGATTCCTCTATTGCGAATTCTCTGTTTAATTTTGTACCCCACTTTTTAATTAAATTCTTTGGTGTTTTGGTGACTAGCTTCATGAGTTCTTTGTATATTTTGGAAATCAGCCCTCTGTCAGATGTGGGGGTTGGTGAAGATCTGTTCTGATTCTGTTGGCTGCCTTTTTGTCTTTGACTATGTCTTTTGCCTTACAGAAGCTTCTCGATTTTAGGAGGTCCCATTTATCAATTGTCAATCTCAGTGTCTGTGCTACTGTCTGTGCTACTGGTGCTATGTTCAGGAACTGATCTCCTGTGCCAGTTCTTTCAAGGGTATTTTCTCTTCTAAGAGGTTCAGTGTGGCTGAATTTATGTTGAAGTCTTTGATCCATTTGAACTTAAGTTTTGTGCATGGTGATAGATATGGATCTATCTGCAGTCTTCTACATGTCAGCATACAGTTATGCCAGCACCATTTGTTGAAGATGCTTTCTTTTTTTCCATTGTATAATTCTAGCTTCTTTGTCAAAAATCAGGTGTTCATAGGTATGTGAGTTAATATCAAGGTCTTCAATTAGATTCAATTGATCTACCTGTCTGTTTTTGTGCCAACACCAAGTTGTTTTCGTTACTGTAGCTCTGTAGCAGAGCTTGAAGTCAGGGAAGCCTCCAGAATTTCCTTTATTGTACAGGATTGTTTTGGCTACCCCGCAGTTTTTGTTTCTTCATATAAAGTTGCACGTTTTCCTTTCTAGTGTGGCCATTCTCTTTTTTTTTCATGTGGGCACTTAGTGCTATGAACTTTCCTTTTAGCACTTTTTTCAGAGTGTCCCATAGGTTTGGGTAAGTTGTGCCTTCATTTTCATTGAATTCTTGGAAGCCTTTGGTTTCTTTCTTTATTTAACTATACCCACAAGTCGTATAGTTGAACGTTGTTCAATTTCCATGAGTTTGTAGGGTTTCTGAATTTGTGTTATTGTTGAATTCTGATTTTTTTAATTTTATTTTCCAGTTTAAATTTAGATAAGAAACAAGGTTGCTTCACAAGTCAGTTCCAGGCCCCTCTCCCATTCCCTCCCTTCCTCCCGTGCCCTCCCCCCCCGATTTTTAAGCCATGGTTGTCCGATAAGGTACAGTAGGTTATTCCAATTTTTTTGTATATGTTGAGGTTTTCTTTATTGCTAAGCATGTGTTCGATTTTAGAGAAGGTTCCATATGGCGCTAAGAATAAGGTATGTATATATTCTGTGTTTGGATGGAATGTTCTATTGATGTCTATTAAACCCAATTGTGTCATAATTTCTGTTAGTTTCTTTGTTAAGTTTCTGTCTGGTAGTCCTGTCCAGTGGTGATAGTGGGGTGTTGAAGTCTCCAATTATAAATGTGTGGGATTTAACGTGTGATTTGAGTTTTAGTAATATTTCTTTTACGAATGTGGTTGCCTTTGTATTTGTTGCATAGATGTTCAGATTTGAGATTTCATCTTCATGAACTTTTCCTGCGATGAATATGAAATGACCTTCCTTATCTTTTTTGATTAATTTTAGTTTGAAGTGTAATTTTTTATATGTTAGGATAACTATACCAGCTCGCTTCATAGGCCCATTTTATTGGAAAATCTTTTCCCAACCCTTAACTCTGAGGTAACATCTTTGAAGTTGAGGTGTTTTTCTTATATGTAGCAGAAAGATGGATTCTGTCTTCATATCCATTCTCTTAGCCTGTGTCTTTTTTTTTGGTTTATTACATTTTTTTAAAAGTAGAAACAAGCTTGCTTCACATGTCAATCCCAGCTCTCTCTCCCTTCCCTCCTCCCACACTTCCCCAGCCCCCCACTCTATCCCCACTCCCTTTCCTGTAGGGGATATCCAGAGTCTGTCATTTCATTAAGGGTAGGAACTAGCCCCCCAAGTGTCCAAGCAGAGAGAACATCCCCCATTGTGGTGTGGACACCCAAAGTCCATTTGTATGCCAGGGATAAATACTGATCTACTGCTCAGGGCCCCATAGATTGTCCAGGCCTCTTCACTGACACCCACATTCAGAGATCTGGATCAGTCCCATGCTGGCCTCCCAGCTATCAGTCTAGGGTCCAAGAGCTCCCCATGGTTCAGGTCAGCTGTTTCTGTGGATTTTTATAGGTGAGTTAAGACCATTGATATTGAGGGATATTAATAAACATTGATTGTTGATTCTTGTTTGTTTTGGATTTGTTTTTGGTGCCAGTATT
This sequence comes from Mesocricetus auratus, assembly GCF_017639785.1. Lineage (NCBI taxonomy): Eukaryota > Metazoa > Chordata > Mammalia > Rodentia > Cricetidae > Mesocricetus > Mesocricetus auratus. The sequence continues at coordinate 106,733,882 of NW_024429182.1, read as the reverse complement.
TTATGTGAATTTTCCCCATCTCTGGCTTTTGGTAAAGTGGGAATATCTATTGCCTATGCTTTTGTGAATGTAGGTAACTCTGTTGGAGTTTTCCTTCCAGAACTTTCTACAAGGCTGTATTTTTGGATATATATTGTGTAAATGTGGTTTTTTTATGGAATATTTTGTTTTCTCCCTCCATAGTGATTTAAAGCGTTGCTGGCTATAGTAGTCTGGGATGTCATCTGTGGCCTCTTAGTGTTTATTGAACATCTATCCAGGATCTTCTGACTTTCAGAGTTTCCATGGAGAAGTCAGGTGTAATTCTTGATAAGTCTGCCTTTATGTGTTACATGGCCTATTTTCAGTCGCTGCTCTTAATATTCTTTCTTTATTCTGTATGTTTGGTGTTTTGATTATTATGTGGTGATTGGACTTTTTCTTGCTGTTCCAGTATATTTGGTGTTTGGTAAGCTTCTTGTACTTTTATAGCCATGTCCTTCTTCAGGTTGGGAAAGTTTTCTTCTATAATTTTGTTGAATATGTTTTCTGTACCCTTGAGCTGTATTTCTTCACCTTATTCTATACCTGTTATTCTTAGGTTTGGCCTTTTCATAGTGTCTCATATTTCCTTGACATTTTGTGTTAGGAATTTGTAGGACTTGCAATTTTCTTTGGCCAATGAATCTATTTTCTCTATTCTATGTTCAGTTCCTGGGATTCTCTCTTCCATCTCTTGTATTCTTTCCATTGGTTATTCTTGCACCTGCATTTCCTGATCATTTACCCAGCCTTTCTTTTTCCAGCATTCACTCAGTTTGTATTTTCCTTATTGTCTGCATTTCAATTTTCAGGTCTTGAACTCTGAATTGTTTTCTTCATTATTTGATTGTATTTTCTTGGCTTCCCTTGTTTTTTTTTAATGAGATTTGTTGATTTCTTGCAATTTGGGGGATGTTTTTTCTTCCATTTCTTTAACGGATTTTCTCAAATACTCTTTGAGGGCCTCTATCATTTTCATGAAGTTGTTTTTAAGGTCATTCTCTTCTGCTTCATCTGTGTTTGGATGTTTACATCTTGCTTGTATAAATTCCCTAGACTCTGGTGATATCATATAAGTCTTTGTGCTGTTGAATGTGTTCTTGTTCTGTTGCCTTCACATCTATTCTTCCAGTGGCTACAGGTGGGATCTCTCATTCTCTTGGGTTCAAGCCTCTATCCTCTCATCTTTCCCAAAGGGTGGAGGGGCAAGACAGGAATGGCAGCTGATGATGGATTTTTTGTTCTGCCTCTAGGTCTCTCTCTCTCTCTCTCTCTCTCTCTCTCTCTCTCTCTCTCTCTCTCTCTCTCCTGGCCCCCAAGGGTGGAGGGGCAAAGGGGCAAGATAGGAATGGTGGCCAATGATGGATGCTTTGTTCTGCCTCCAGGTCCCTCTGGGGGATTTGGTCAGGAAGGGCCTGGAGGCCACAGGTCAAGGGACTCAAAGAGGAAAGGTGGACTGGAGGAGCCTCTAGGAGTCAGTTCTCTACCAAAGGGTAGAGAACAAGACCCTGGTACACCTATTCCAAAGGCATTTTTAAAATACTTAAAAATGTTTAAGCTTCTGTTGCTTCTTTAATAAGACTTTATAATATCTGGAATAAAAATTTTAAGCATTATATGGCAAATAATACAGTTTGTCAAATTCCTTTAGCTTTACTAAGATAAATAATTAAATATATAGTTGTATAATTAATTAAATATGCCTCATGATCACTGAAAGTGGATACTCCATTTACATAAATGTTTTACAGGGTGTTGTAATGTCACTAGTAAATTAATTATGACAATTTAGGTTTCAGCTAATTAAGTTCTTCTTTAGCACTTAACATAATGGTCTAGAAACAGCCTTGACAGTGACATGGTTGTCTAGTGGCACCACCCAAGGATAAAATTGGACGAATAGCACATGTGTCTATTGATAAAAGTTGCTGTCCACCTATCTTCTCTTGCAAATTTGGTTGCTGAATTTAAACAAAAATTAAGTGTTCATTAGGAGAAAGACTTTAGTCAACTCCACCTTTAGTCCACCAAACATTTCTTTCTGTGTATCTCTTTCTCAGCCCCCCAACCTGTGTGTGTGTGTGTGTGTGTGTGTGTGTGTGCACGCGCGCGCACTTGTGTGAGGGGATGCAGGTGCATTCATACCTTACCATGCATGTAGAAGTCAGGGGAGAATTTTTAGAACTCACTGCTCACCTCCACTCTCTTATTTGCTTCACTGCATTGCACACTGAGCAGATTCCAGGTAACCTCCCATCTCTGTTCCTCATCTCACTGTAGGAGCTGGGTTTAGAGATTTCGCATCTGAACTGAGATCCTCAGGCTTGGGCAGTAAGTATTGTTACACGCTAAGCCATCTTTCAAACCCATTCAAAACATGTGTCATGAGAACTAGCATAATAGCAGTCTGTCAAGAAACTTTCAGAGAGTAGTTGTTGTGTAGGGATTTTGGAACATCATAATTCAGTGCAAAGAGCCCAGGTAATACTAGAGCTATAAGCAAGTATGCTAGTGTCAAATAACAACAATGATATTAACAATCAGGGTAACTCATTGTTTTAGGTAATATAAAGCCAGTGTTTTGTACAAATGAAACTGAGGTTCGTATCTATTTGACTTTACAGATTCAGTATCTGTCTTTATTAGGCTAACTCTGTCATAGCCTAGAATTTTATTTCCTGCACTGGAAATTCTGTATGAAAAGTGTGAAAACATGTCAAAGAAGCTACGTCTACATTCGTCACAAGTTCTCAATTTACTTGGAAGAACACTGAGATTTGCTTGAGGGAGCATCACCTTTATAACCTGAAATACTGAATGGTTTTTTTTTCCTTTTACTAACTATTAATGTGACTTCCCTGAGGATTAGGTTTTAAATTTCTTTCTATTTGTTCCCTAATCTATCAAGCAGGCATGACAGAAGTCAATCACTAGCAGAGGAATGTTTTAGACAGTAGGCTCTCCAAAATGAATGCATTTATTGATTCTTTCTAAAAAAAAGCAATTAAAATTCTTAATATATCCAAAACACATTCTTAACTATAAATGTATAATTTAAGTTAAATAAGTACACAAACACACATATATATTAGATTTAATCTGTCCCAATTTCCTATCCCAAGTTTGAAATGCTAAGGCTAGTAAGGTAGAAATTTTTTTTGATAGATGACTATATAATATCACAATTCAAATAGCGTCATTACATCCCTGTTATAATAGAAGTCCTGTGTTTTCAATGGGATTTCTGGGCAGGAAGAGAGAAGTCAGGAGGATAGGGTGGAACCAGAAGAGACCTCACAAAAGGGTTATTGCTCAGGAAGAGAGTAAGAGGATGAGAAGGGGTTTGGTAAGCCGAGGAGGTGATACACTCTTTCTGGCAAGAGAGATTCATTTGAGAGATGCACAAATTTTAAATTTCAGTCCTTGGTGGAGCAACGTAGGGGGCAATATCAGCTTGAGCAAATCACACCTGTGAGAAAGTGGAAAGTGATTTGAGAAGTCAGCTGGGGCCAGTAAGTAAAAGGCTGTCATCTAATTATTTTGAATTTTTGAATTTCATTTGATGAATCTTGGAGATTGAGTGAGTGAGTGGGGAGTATCACACTTATAATTTGGAAACCTTTGTTTATCTAGTTGAAATCTGAATTGTATTAGAACTAAGAAGAGTTGAGTAGAAGCCAGAAAACTTTACAGTCTTTTTCAGGGCTAGTGTCTGTGCAAACACCCTGAGTTCTTTTTGACCACTGATTGCAGAGCCCCATCCAGTTTCTTTTCACATTTGCCCAGTGGGAATTTACATTTCATTTTTATTTCTACTCAGTATTTCTGTTTTTTTATTTAAATTTTTATTTTTCATTTTTCATACCAACCTCGGTTTCCCCCTCCCTCCCTTCTTCTCTGCCCCCTCCTCCACCTCCATCTATGAGAATTTACATTTCTTAAAGAAGTTTCAAACTACTGCTGCTGATCTCAGATGCTACTTTGAGAAAAATAGACACACAGTGGGAAGGGGATATCTTGTGTGGATCCAAAAGCTAGGAGAAAATGATAACTTGAGTCAATGTACTAACCTTTCATAGTTCTAGATGTGAGAATTCCAAGATGAAGGTGGCAGCAAATTCAGTAACTGGTGTGGCTCACAGGGAGCTGTTAACCAAGGCAGCTTTAGGTGGCAGAAGGAGGAGGGTAATCACGAGGGTCTGTGCTCTAAGGGCAATGATACCTATTCACATGGATGCTGCCTTTAGACCTCATCATCTCCCAAAGACTCCACCTCCTAAATTCACTCCATTAAAGTTTAGACTTGCACATAGGAATTCCGGGAAGGCCCACTTCTTGCCTCTAGCAGGGACTAGCCTCAGTCTGCATTGACAAAGTGAGACAGAAGAGGTGGGTGAGATTCCATTTTAAGACCTCATTGTTTAGAAATACTCTGCTGGGGATTTTGCTTGGATTATCTGCCTCTTTTGTGGTTGTTTGATGACGATCCAGGGTACTACGTGAATTAAAATAAATTAGCTGTTTCCTCAAGGTCTAAATAGGTAAAACTGACCCTTGGTAAATACTATGTGAGAAACAACCTTAGGGTTTCCCTGATGCAGGTGACCTTGTTGTTTTCAATTCAATCAGAAAAGACAGACTGGCTGCCTAAGACAGTCTGACTGCTTGAGATGACAGTATCTAATACAGGGTTTGCTACAATAAAGCTTTATATCTTCCCTGTGCTTTCCAACATATTCTGGTTAAAGGGAAACAAATCTAAGTGCTTTTTAGAAGTATCGTTCAGTATTTTCAAAGGTAAGTTATAAACTAAGGCAGTTCATCTGATCATTTCCTATTGCCTGGTTTTCTTGTGTGTGATGTCTATCTGTAAACTGAATATGATCTCTCTGATTGCCTCTCCTTGTAAACAAGGCTTCTTTGTTCTATGGTCCTCTTGTTGCTCCAGTAAAATAGACGTCATCTGCTGAATGTAGGAAAGGGGCTTTAATTAACACAATTAACGCTGTAGTGGTTACCTTGGATTTAAAAAGAGTTGTTGATTCTTCCAGAATGCGAGGGCATTACCAGATAGAGCGAAGCAAGCTGTGTGTAATAATCAAGGTGGTTTGGGAAGAATTCTGTGCTCTTAATTAGAAATGAGATGAGGTAGCCCTCTATCAGCAGGAGACTCAGGACACAGTCCTGAAATTACAGTGAGTGTAATGGGATTACCTCACATTTGAGGCAGTATTGGATCTCACAGGGCACAAAGTCCTTCCTAGGAACCTGTGCTAAGGCATGATAGAGGTTTCAAAACAAGAGCCTAAGGAATTTATTGTGTACTTTTAAAGTCTCTCTCTCTCTCTCCCCATTGCTCCCTCCCTCTTCCCTCCCTCCCTTTCTCCCTCTGCTGTGTTCTCTGTGTGGCTTTCATGTTCAATAGTGGAGAAAGATATGGTCATAAATTGTTTGCACATTATTTTAGAATATTTGAGCCTTTCAAATATTGTCCTTCTAATGGGAGAACTGTTGGGGCTTGTTTTTTATGAGACTGTATTCAGGATGGTCTAAATGATTGTCCAGAATAAATTTAATGTACTTTTGTAAGCACTTTGTGTGATTGCCTAATATTTCAGTTCATAAATGTTTATGAAGATAAAACACTATTACATTAGTGTAATTTCTCCCAGGTATAGAGATAGATATTGAGCAGTTATTATTGAATGCAAACAGTATTTTGAAAGCATGTACTAAACTTGGAGTGTATTTTAATTTCAATGTAAGAGCAGATTTGAGTTAATTAAGCACCAGGGACCTTACATGAGCAATCAAACTAATATGTCTTTTCTGCTTGCCTGTATTCTCCTCCTGAAGCCCCTGCCTGCCTCTTCCCCTTTCCTCCTCTTTCTTCTACCTCCTATTGTCTGTAGTCTTTCTCTCTTCTCTTTTTTCTTTCTCTCTTAGTTTTCTTCTTTATACATTGTAAAAATGCTTGAGCATTTATTTAAGCAATAAATGTGCAAACATCTGGGTATATTGGCATAGATTTGATGGAATATCTGCCTTCATGGACTTTTTAAGAGACAGGAAGTTACTACATAGGAACACAGAAGCTTACAGCTCCAAGTCAAACTAACTTTTGGGGGTAGCCAAAAGAAGAAGCACACAATGACAAAACAGAAACAGAGGGTGCTTAGTTAATTTTATTGAAAATGGATTAGTCATAAAAACACACAGGATTTGATAAGACAGTCTGGCAAAGTGGAAAACACAGTGAAGGCAGTAGCGCTGGAACATTTTAGGGAACTCTGTGTATTTACTGTAGTTGAAGAGAGTACATAGGAAACTACCAGATGTGTCTGAAAAGGAACAATTGGGCCGGTTGGGGGAAATCTTGAATATTAGTCCTGAGGTAGGTCCTAATTTCACAAACAGAAGTAACATGATATTCCTACATCAAAAACTTCTTGGACAAGACAAGTCAGTACAATGTAATGATAGGAAAAGCTTAGGTTCCAAAAGGCTTTCAAACTCAGGCTTTAGTTTTGTTTAAGTTGCTCCATGCTTGTATATTTAATTTCCCATTTGTGATGCTGATCAGCTTGAGTGTTATATGTTTTGGATCACTGCCAAGTATTGCTTTGAGTCCAGATTGTCATCCATTGTCTCTCCCTTCACATTGCCACTTATGCTTCACAAAGTCTAAGCCCATGTGTGTTGCTAGAACTAAAGTAGAGAATATGCATAGTCTTTGCAGACCTACTATGTGATGGGAGCTACATAAAGCCCTGGCCAAAGCTGAAAAAAGAGTTCCACACAAAAAAGAAGTGCACTTGCATATGATAACACTAAGATGTAGAACCTGTGTAGGTTTGGAACTGGAAATGTTAACACCAAGGGCTTGTGGTTAAAGAATCCATTCCCAATGTCTTAGAACAAGGCAGGAGAAACTTGGACACTGACTTTGGCTTTTATGTCAGCATTTTAGGGGATAATAGGGCATATATATATTGCCTATAAACCAACTGTATAAATTGGGGTTGAGCTGTACCTTAAGTGTATAATTGGGGCGACTGTTAAGAAAATAAAGCAAATCCCCAGATGGCACAAAGTTATTAAGAAACTAAATTCCCTGAATTTCTTCTAGGAAAACTCCTTGGGGAAATTGAGATTCTCATGCCATTTAAAGGCACAGGAAAAGAATATCCTTAGAGATAAGATACAAAATGACCACATAAGGAGCTTACGTATTCTGACATTGTTTTAAAGAAAGCAGAGGGGATCGAGGGAGAAGTGTAGAAGTGAGAAGAGGCCATGAGGTTCTATCCTGAGAATGCTCTAAAGAGGTTAGAAACTAGAGCGGCTGGAGATGTTGAGAAGCATCTTGTGTTACCTAAGTTAATGGGTTTGGGAAGGAAGGGGATTGCTCATGAGGAACTGTGTCCACAGAGCACAGAAGGCTCTAAGAATGGGGGGAAGAGGTACACTTTAGTACAAAGCACAAAAGAAGAAGGAAAGTGGCGGGAGCTAGTTACTGGTTCCACTGAGCAATTTCTAGGTTTCAGTAACAATACTGAATAATTTCTGTGCTTTGTTTCATTTCATAATTACATTAATTCTGTTCAGGAGGCATTCGTCTCCTTTTTTTTTTTTTTTTACAAATAAAAAGGTAGCATCTTATTTAAAAAAAGAACACCGGGGCTTGACATAGTTCACATGAAGGAATGGAGCCCAGAATCTGCAGTTAAGAAATTTAAATTCAGTGTTCCCACTAAACCACATCTATCCATCCATTCAGTAGTGGATCACAGACGTTCTATCCCATGCTGGGCACCATGCTATTACATTTACACTCTCACTGTTGACCTACTGAACTAGTTGCTTGATCGGGGCCACTTTTCTGTTACCATTTCTCCAATGTTAAATTAGCTTTGCTGTGGGCATACAAGCAGTGTAGGCTAAATCCATATTTATAGTTAAGAATTATCAGATTAGTATGATCCCTTCTTTGTCATTCTAAAAGAGAAAAACAAAATATTTGACATTTGTCATTGGTGTATTAGTTTCTTGTAGTTATTTCTATATATAGAGTACTATATAAATATGATAAAAGTGACAAGGATAATAATACAAATGGTAGTAATGACATAATTCTTGTCTTGATCATATACCTTGAGCAAAGGACTATTTTAAGGTAATTCTTTGTATCATCTCATTTAATACTCAGAAAAAATGTATGATTTAGAACCATTTCTCTATACCTTACATGTGGAAATTCAAGTTTTGGAGGCTTGACTGACTTTCCCAGTAATAAGGTTTCACAGACAATAGGTGCCAGACCAGGGTCTTCAGTCCTAGAATGTTTTGTGTTAAGGTCTGTGTTCTCTATCACTTGGTTCTCTCCACATAATAAAATATGCTTTCAAAGTCAGAGTTGCCATTAACTCTAGCCATTCTTGCTTCTGGTTAGTCAGAATTAGACTTTTACTCCAATTCATGTCATTTTGAGTTGGTTACTGCTATGTTCATATGTCTTACCTAAGTAAAAAGATGGATGTTTTCTTCCTTAAGTAAGAAAAAATAGCAAATAAAATAAAATTCTCTGTCACCCTAAGTTCCTGAGCATCCCTGTAATACAGCACATATCTATTGAAACACGTATTTGTTTGAAAAAATGTGAGATTCAATTTCTTATTGTTTGGAGAAAATTTTCTTAAGAAGTATTGTTTCTCTTCTCTCTGTCTCTGTCTCTCTGTCTCTGTCTCTGTCTCTCTCTCTCTGTCTCTCTGTCTCTGTCTCTCTCTCTCTCTCTCTCTCTTCTATTTCCTATCCAGAAATAATGTCTGTGGAATTTACTTTCAACATCTATCTTGAAGGGACTAAAATAGAACAAAAAATGCTGGAAATAGGACCGTGAAGAAAAGGGTTATTGGTGTCATGGCTAGGGCATGAGATGGAAAGGGGCAGTATATTAACTGTCTGATGCTTTTGGTCCTTTACATTTAGAATCTGGGATTTAAAGTGAAAAGGAAGACCTGGAAGGTCAAAGATTAAGTTGAAATATTCAAAATATGAATTTAAATGATCACGCTCAAGAGGAGAAATATGTAAATAATAAGTCAAATGTGCTGCTGACTTAGGAGTGTTTTAGCCTGAGAAAAGTATTCAAATGAAATAAACTGGGGGAAAATTCCATAACTTATGGGAGCAGAATGAAGTTCATTTGGGTGAATCCATTGACTGCTCATCATCTTGACTACCGGAGAAAGTTCAACCTGAGTCTATACACATGGGCTCTGCAGCTCATCAGTCAAGCTGTATTCACACCTGGAACTGTATGCATCCACCCATCAGGCAAGAGTGTTTGGACCCCCCAACCAGGTCTTCAGCTGAATATTTTCTTGCAGTTAAATTATTAGTCAAGGGAAAACAGTAACAAAGAACTTATAAGTATAGAACTTTTACATAATGCCTTGATTAATATTCATAATATACATAGAAGTATAAAATATTTTTATTATAATTCAAGTGTCACTCCCAGAAAGTTGTTCATTCCATGGTGTCTACTGATTTCACAATGTGATCCTTGATTAGCAATTGAGAACACTAACAAGGGTATACAATTATATATGTGGTCTTCTGAAAGAGGTCATCTGTCCTTGCTAATAATAACCACCTATCAAAGACAAGTCCTGGTGTGTGGCAATGCCACTGAAAAGTTCCTTAGAATAACATCTTTATTAAATAAAAGCTGTATGCCTTTAGGGGAAGGATAGGACATATTGTATAATCCTGTGCTTTGCATATTGAAATTCAGCAGCGAGACCTTGCTCAAGGAATTCAGGAAGCATCTGAAAGTGGAGAATGACCTTCACATTTTCATAAAATAAATGATTAATGTGGGGGCCATTAATTCCATCCATACCTGTTCTCCAAACAGCTCTATCCATCCTTGAAGAAGCGCTTCACTTTCAAGAATAAATGATACATATTTTAAAAATAATTGTGAACCATCAGGTATGTAATTTATATTTGCTATGCATAATAAAATACATAATTAAACATCACTCCATAATTAATCAAGGCATTAAAACCTGGAAGTAGCAAGAAGCTACTTTGTAGCAGCATCCCAATTTGGAAAGACTGTTTATAAATAGTCTTACATTAATGGGACTATTTTATTACTGTCTCACTCATTTTTTCATGTTGCTTCCTTGGTCAGTCCTGATTATATATTGCATTTGTATATGTGCTCTATGCAGAATAATGAAAAGGCACCATTTGAGTGAGTGTTCTGATAAAAATCTGAGGAGTCATATATTTAGCCAAAATTTAATGCTGGTACATTTTTAAACAATCAACAATAATTAATTTTATTATACATCAATATATTAATTCAAGTTTACTGCTCAAACAATGAATAGCATAGATAACACAGTGGGAAATGTTTTTTTCATGGTTATGGAGCAATGAAAAGATTGAAACTTTGGATTTTCCTACCTCCTAGAGATCAGGTCACTTGTGATAAGCAAATTGTTCATCATGGTTCATGTAGTCATGCTTTAGTAATGATGATGGTAACAATATTCATGCATCACACTAGTCTGTAAGCTAAATATTTGTTTGAATTTCAGATAAGACACATAAGACACAGAACTCTTACATGAGCTGACATGTATATTATGGCATGCTCTACATCATAGACTTCAAACAGAAAAGAAATTAACGCAAGAGACACTGCATATAATTTTGGTTTTCTGTGTGTGCAATGCAATATATTGTTTTCTTGGAACAAGCTAAGGTTTGCTTTTAAAGTAAATGTTGATATCTGAGAATGAGGCAATGACACCTAACTAGTATTCTGTGTTATTGAAAGAAATTGAGAATTCCTAGCAGGTTCACAGAATGGAGTCAGAATGCCTAAGTGTGATTATATTAAAGAACAAAAATTTTCTGCATTACCATATCTGTCAAGAAAAAGAATGTCAAGGAAAGGTTCACTGGGCTGCCCTCGTCAGGAATAATCATATTCCTTGTTTGCAAAGAGAGCTCCATAGCATGACTGATGTCCGCCGGCATTGATTGAGTGTACTGAGAACCTGCTAGTGAATCCTGCAACAAGTGTACTAGTGGAGGTTTACAAAAACACATAGGTAATCCGGGAACAAGTCAGTTGGAGTTTGCTAGCTTCAGTGCATCCAGATGCCCATGAATGCCTTTTGTGTCTTGCAGCTGAGTGTAGAGTATTAGGCAACATATTTGTGGAAACGTTGGCACCTGTATTTCTGTGGTTGCCTGACATTCTTCTAATGCAGTCTATGCTTTAAACAATTTTGCCAACCTGGCATGGTAGTGCATGCCTTTTATCCCAGCACTAGTGTTGTGGGTGCAGAGAGAGGTGGATCTTTGTGAGTTTGAGTCCAGCTTGATCTACATAATAAGTTCCAGCACGGCTGAGTCTGCATTGGCCTTGTTTCCAAAACAACAAACAAAAAATGCCCTTTTTTTCATGAGGAACTCTTAATTATTCTGTAGGTCAAATATCATCTTGAAACTTACTCTCAGTGCTCTCAAATCCTCCTTTCATATCTGCAAACTCAAATGGAGACATTATTTCTTATCATCTGACCTTGATACAGAGGGCTAGAGTCCTCTGTGTGGAAGAATCAGTTCAGAACTGAATGATCCCACTTAAGAAGGAGAATACAATAGCATCCAGGGCTTTGGATATTATAAATTTGACTAATCACTCCTTCACAGTGAATCAGTGTCTGAATTTTGTCAGTTAGTAGAGACAGAAAGACTTACTTTGACCTTTACAGAGCCCAGTAAAAGATTCCCAAGTTAAGATACCTACTGTGATTCATGTCATAGCAGGAATTAAAATCATCAAGAAGCAAAATGTTTTCCATTTAGAAGAACATGAGCACTAAGACAGATACTAGGCTCTGAATTCTGGTCCTTAGAACCAATATCACTATAGTGGGCCATGTTAATCTGTTCTGAGAGTTAAGGTTTCTGAAAACAATTGAACATTGAAGTTCATACCTTTGGCCTGTAGCTTAGGTTGGCATCAGTAAAAACTTGGAGCAATCAGCATGGAAGCTTGCCTGCCACTACACTCTCTTATCTTGGACCCAAGATATTTCAAAGTACTGTTTGCTTTGTGTTTCCACTTGTTGGGACCTTGCATTTGGTAACTCTGTGACATTGGGCAAATATGTTAACCTCAGTAAGTCTATGTTGCTTTATCTAAAGTAAAAACTAGTAACATGTGCAAGTGATTCCAATATATGGCATTTAATTCTTTATACAGTACCTCATGTATAGTAAACTTCAAATTGATGCTCGTGTCACCATTTTTACCACCATTAAGACTATTACTGCTAGAAATGGGATATATATGTATAGCTCTATTCAGCTATGGAGACTTGGGTATTATTAATAGAAGATCATAACTTTTCACAACCTCTGTTATAGATACACCCCAAATATATATGTCAAGGACATAGAGTCCAGCTAACAAAGACTATCAGTTCCAGTATTTTGTATCTGATACAATAAGACTATGTTGACAAATGAGTGACTTAGACAGAAAGTAAGTCTCACATTATCTTAAAACATACAGATAAAAAGTCATGCATACTTTATTTTTCTAAAGATTTTAGTCTTAAATCATTGAAATATAAAATAACCGTTGAGACACTGATACGACATGTGACATGTGATACTATGTGCCATTAAAATATGATGCATATACTACTGTTTGTCACCACAACACTATGCTATGGGAAGTTTATCCAGAAATGTTGAATATGCTCTTGTGCTCCATGCACTACTCAAATAAATATGCTTCATTTGAACCCTTGATGGCTGTCAATATATCACTTGCTTAGGTTCATCATGCTAACTTAAGAGTGAATCAGAGGTGTATCACAGATGTCTTCTAAGTAGGCAGACCTGCTAAGAGAGGCATTGTCTCCGTTCTCATTATAATTAATTAAATCTGTGCACAGTCAAGAGCTTTGTGGTCCAGTGATTTCAATTTTATTCATCACAAATATTGCTGTCTATTCTTGGTAGAGGTCTAGCTTTAGTAATCATATGTAGGAAAGCATCTGCCTACCTCTTTTATTTTCTGAAACGATAATACATGTCCACAGCGCCAGCAAATTTGTATTCATAAACATCAGCATGTAAGAGCTGTTGTGTCAGGAGCACTGAAAATGTGATAAATATTAATTTCTAGCCTGGTATTTTGTCAAGGATTTTTAGAATCAGCATTTCATGCTTTTGTTTTTGCCCTTGGAGTCTTTCAAATAATAGCAATAAAATCCTGCAGTTTTTAACGGGGTCTTGTTTCCATTTTCAGAGGTCTGCCAGTGTTTTCTTGATTAATAAAAAGCCATGTTTTCTGCTTTTTCCCCTGCTTAGCTCTCATTTTTATAGCTGTATGAAGCAGGACCACGGAGTTCTTATTATATTTTGGTTTTACTACTCATTTTTTCTAAGTCTCAAAAAAGGACAAGACATGTCATTCTATAAGTAAAAGAATAGGAAGTAATATCATAAGAACATTAACATGGTATGCCCAAGTTCTGAAAAGAAAAAAGAAATCTTTACCTTAATGTGTTTGTAGGACACATAGGTCTAGAGCTCTGTAGTTTACATTACAATTGGCAGTTGATTTCTCCCTCGCAGATGCTTTTGAAGAGCCATCTTCACTGACTGAAGACTGTTCAGTGACTTTGCCCTTGCCATTAGTGCAAACTTTGCTTTTGGTTGGCCGACATTTGAAAATGAAGATTCAAATATTATGATGAAAAGGCAATTGAAGCCAGCACCTCTGCACTGTGACACTTGAGTTTTAATCCTTGATTTATACCCTGCCAGCTATGTGACTGAAATTATTTGACCACAATGAACCTCTTTACAGTGACAGATTAGACCCCATCACCCATTCCATTGGTTTGCTGTGGAGATTACCAGAAGCAATCTGTGGATGTGCTCAGCTGTCTGGGACCAATGATGATTAATTCTCCTTGCCTGGGACATACCAGTACTGGCTTCTTCATGAAGCTCTGGCTGGTTTTCATCATCCATTGTTTAACAGGATGACATTACATTAAATTGGCTTTCAATCACTGTGGGTCCTTTAAAGTTAAAATATGATTTCCATGTTAAGGAAGGAGAAACAGAGTCAGGGGGCATGTCTTAACAGGATTCCAAGCACTCAGACTTAAGATGGATCCCTGGAACCCACATGTTACTGTGGTGATATCTTGCTTGAACTAACACAGCTTATCTAGGGGTCAGAGAATGGAGCTTGCCACTGGCTAACCATAGAGTTCTGGAGGTCTGAACAGATAGACAGGAAGTAAGGTAACTAGGCAGAAACTGGATATAAGCAGGGAGAAGCAGGAAATTGCTCTCTTGTCTGCTGAGATGCTTAGGAGGTAAGGCGTGCTGTGACTTGCTCCTTCTGTCTGATCTCTCAGCATTTCCCTCTATATCTGACTCCAGATTTTTATTATGTAGACCAATTAAGAACTCCATGTACATGTTAGAAGGTGGGTATGAGCTCCCACAAGTTATCTGTTGTCTTCTGTACACATGCTATCACACACACACACACACACACACACACACACACACTTTTTAAAGTTTTAAAGTAAAAAATCAGCAGAAACTGGAAGGTTGTGCTCTGACTTTGTCTCTTAGGACTTCCTGATTTGGGAGGATGGATGGCAATTGTGCCACATCTCCAACATGTCAGTGTGTCAAAGAATCAGAATGTGATTGCAGTAAAACTAAAATATGCTCCTCTGTAATGATTCAAAAGACAATTTGGAGGCACAATGGCATTGGGAAGATGGTAGGGAGAAGAGAGTCTTGAGTCTTTTACTCCCACCTCACAAAGGAATTTTGGAGAGGCAATCAATTTGTATAAGTCCATATCTTACAAAGATTAACAGTAGTAAAGATCAGATGAGGTACATACAGAAATCAGATTAGTCAGTCCATGTATTGTATATACTTAAGAAGTGTTAGTGTTCTTTGTCATCATCCCATGTACCTTCCTATTAACTGGTCCTCTTGATGTCTCTACCAGCAGTGCCATGTTTGATTAAAATGTTCCAACCCAACAACCACTGAATAGTTTGTGATCTCACTCTTGTGATTCACTGAGGTGGAGTGGTGTTTCTAGGGAGATCCAGTGGAGGAGAGACTATCTGGGCACACTTCAAAGTCCTGCAGTGAGATCCTCCCTATTGCCAAATGGCTGCCTTGTTAATCATACCCTCTAGTTTGGAGAGCAGAATAGAAAAGCATCAGGCCAGAATTGCAATGTTCCGCTAGACAAGAGAAAGCTGGGGATGAGACTGAGGGTGGAAGTCAATCTTGCTGGAACATACCGTACCTACTAGGATAGAAGGAGGGGAGATTTGAGAGATGGAAGGACCCAGATTATGGAAGATCTTTGTAACTGGTGAGTCATTGGAAGATTTTTAAACTCAGAAGTGATGTGATCAGATTGACAGTCAGATCTTGCTGTCACTGATATAGAGGATGAATTGAAGGAAGTGGAGTCTATGTAGATACAAGTCCACCAGAATTTTATTGCAGGCACAAGATAGCAAGGCCCTGAGCTCAGTAAGATGCTTAGGGAAGGCTAGCTTGCTAAAATATTTTAGGTGCTAAAATTGCCAGACTTGTTCCCTTCTTGGAGGCAGAAAGTAAAAAGGTGACATTTAAGGTGACTTGTGTGGCCCAACAGTCACAGGCCTGTCTGTGCAAGGATGTTAGCCCTCCTGTGATGTTCCTGTGACTCCAGCTTTGTAGTAAAAAGTTACTCATCAGGTACATAGCAGTTTTACTCAGTTGCTAAAGTCAACTTAATATGTTCCTTGAAATCATGACATTTGCGTATCCATTATCCATAATGAATGTCAAGTTCACCATGGTCAAAACCTTGTTTTAGGCTTCAGTAAACCTATAGCAATGGTCATCTTTTTTTAAACTTTAGTTTTTGTTTAAATTAGAAACTAGCTTGTTTTACATGTCAATTCCAGTTCCCTCTCCATACCCTCCTCCCCTGCTCCCCTACGGACCCCCTATCCCATCCCCTTTCTGCTCCTCAGGGAGGGTAAGGCCTTCCATGAGGGAATCTTCAAAGTCTGTCATATCATTTTGAGCAGGGCCTAGCCCCTCCCCTGTGTGTCTAGGCTGGAGTGGTCTCCCAAAGTCCATTTGTGTCCTTGGGATAAATACTGATCCATTACCAGAGGCCCCATAGATTAACCAGAACTCCAAACTGGCTTCCTCATTCAGGGGGTCTGGATAAGTCCTATGCTCATTTCCCAGGTATGAGTCTGGGGTCTATGAGTCCCCCACTTGTTCAGGTCAGCTGTTTCTGTGGGTTTCACTAGCCTGGTCTTGACCCCTTTGCTCATCACTCCAACGTCTCTGCAACTGGATTCCAGAGTTCAGCCCAGTGTTTATCTATGGGTGTCTGCTTCGGCTTCCATCATCTACTGGATGAAGGCTCTAAGATGACATATAAATAAGGTAGTCATCAATCTCATTATTGGTTAAGGACATTTAAAGTAACCTCTCGACTATTACTTAGATTATTAGTTGGGGTCAACCTTGTAGATCTCTGGACATTTCCATAGTGCCAGATTCCTCTTTAAACCTGTAATGGCTCCCTCTATTATGGTATCTCCTTTCTTGCTCTTCTCTATTCTTCCCCTGGCTTGATATTCCTGCTCTCTCATGTCCTCCTCTTCTCCCCTTCTCTTTTTCCTAACTCCCTCTCCCTTCCCCCATGCTCCCAATTAGCTCAGGAGATCTTGTCCCTTTTCCCTTCTCCAGGGGACTATGTATGTCTCTCTTAGGGTCCTCCTTGTTTCCTAGCTTCTCTGGCAGTGTGGAGTATAGGTTGGTAATCCTTTGCTCTATGTCTAAAATCCATATATGAGTGAGTACATACCATGTTTGTCTTTTAGTCACTGGGCTACCTCACTCAGGATGGTTTCTTCTAGTTCCATCCATTTACTTTTGAATTTCACAATTCCACTGTTTTGTTTTGTTTTTCTACTGAGTAGTACTCCATTGTATGAATGTACCACATTTTATCCATCCATTCTTCAGTTGAGGGGCATCTAGGTTGCTTCCAGGTTCTGGCTATTACAAATAATGCTGCTATGAACATAGATGAGAAGATGTCATTGCTGTATGAATGTGTATCATTTGGGTATATGCCTACGAGTGGAACTGCTGGATCTTTTGGTAGACTAATTCACATTTACCTGAGAAACCGCTACACTGATTTCTAAAGTGGCTGCACTTCTACCAGCAGTGGCAGAGTGTTCCCCTTTATCCACATCCTCTCCAGCATAAACCATCAGTGGTGATTTTTAGGCAATCATCTTAAGTGAAAGTTGCCCTTTCACTAGACATATGTGTGGGGTATATATATGTGTCTTCTTTTTCTGTTTCTAGGCCAAAGGTAAAATAAATTTGGAAGACACCAGTCTCAGGATTGTCTCCTTTGAACTACCAATTCTGTCTCAACAGTTGGTTTATTAACAACTGTTTTGTGATGTTGTTTTCTCTCTTAATTAGTTATTTGTTCTGGATCCTAGATCATGCTTTATTGACACCCTAAAGTGATGTGTGAAAATATTGTTAGCCATGAGATAAGTTACCCCTACAATAATCTCTGATTTCTTCCAAGAATCCATGCCTTTAAAAGAGGTTAGGTTAATCCAGTATGCTCTGGTTAGCTTTGGAAACTGCTGGCTCAAGGTTAGTACCTATATTTCTTTAAGAAGCCTGTAAATGAGTCTGTTATTTTCTAGAACTCCCTGATGTATGTAAGAGCAAGTCTGCCAAGGTGCCAGTCTAGTGAAAGGACAGTTGCTGATTGTAACTCAGAGAGCCTGGAATTTGGATGTTGTTTGGCCTCAGACTAGCTGTACAACTTTGGATAAAGTCCATTCACTATTTGATTTCCAATGTCTTTATCTGGAAGATGGACATAAATTCCTTTCCCCAGGGTCATTAGTTGCTTTAAAATGTGCTACAGAAACTCAGTGATGTTACCAGGACCCTCTGTCTATGTTACAGTTTGCATCTCCCTTTCAGAACAGAAAAGCAAGGGAAATGTAAATGGTTCTGGAACTAAAGGTAGAAGGGAAAGAATAAACAAGAGACCTGTACCCAGAGGTTGTTTTGGAAATGTGCCACTTGAACAGGTGAAGAATTGAATCTGAAGGGTACAGCCTTGGAGAGCAGGTGGTCATCTAGCAGTCAGATGGCATGGGGGAAGGGGGAAATGGTGACCACAGCAGGTTGGCAGCAAAAGGCAATGAAAGAACTCAGGGGCATGTCATGCTCAAAGTCAAAATCATGGAAGCCTGTCAGGGAATAGCAGGACTCTGGCCACCTGCCTGGGTTCACAGGCAGGGCAAAGCTTTAAAAAGGAGAAATGGGAGGGGCAGCAGGATGAGAGCAATAGAGAGTTCCAGTTTTAGAGAGCCTGACATATTAGGCAGGTCTCCAAAAGAAATCAGGCAAAGAGGAGCAAGACAGAAGGTGAATCCTCAGAACTGGGGCACCAGGTGGGGGCTGAATTGTGGAAGCCCTGTTACAAGAATTGGGACAAGAGGTCAGAGCTAGATTAATGGGAGACAGGTTAGTGCTGAGACTTCCAGATGGAGAGTTGGGACCTCTAACAATCCTTAGCTTTAAGAGGCCATGGTTTCTCCTTCCCTTAGCTCCACAGCTTACCAAACTGACTGAAAGTCTTCTTCCCTGCCTTACCATCTCATCTCCCTACATTCTCCTTTCATCAGTCTTGTAGAGTACTAACTAAGTTCAAAGTATGAATGAACCATGACCATTCTCTGGAAGAGACAGAAAGAGTGAAGTGTACAGGTATGCCACATTATGGTGAATACAGCAAAACAAACACACAACATTCAGGGAGTACTCAGAAGACAATTCTCTCAAGTGGGGCCAGGACCCCTCCCAAGAGGACTGTTTCCAGAGCAGAGCTTTAAAGGGCAGGCTGCCCTATGCCTGGAAAAGACAGGTGAGGCAAGGGCATTAAGCCAGGTATGAGAATGCTCAAGAAATATCCAGTTAAGGGTGTTGATAGTTAAGACCACAGGGGATTGTCACAGATCAGCAAGGGAGATGATTGGAATTTTCAAAAAGCAAGTGGCAAAGGTGCAGAGTATAAAGAGTTGAAACTTTCAGCAGGAGAGGAGGGAAGGTGAGAGATGGAGAGGGTGGTGACAGTGAGACCAAAGAGGAAACTTTGGCTGGCACTCCTGGCAGGAAATTACAGGGGAGGAACCAAGCATGTGGCAGTGCAGAGGAATCAGGATGGATTTATATCACTTAATTTATACCGGGTCCACTAATACGCGTCCAAAAGGAGGACCATTTCTAGGAATCAAGGGGCAGACGTCTAGAAGCACAGAATGAGACTTGTCATTTCACCTCTAAGTTAGACTTTTTCTTCAATGCCACCCTTGCTGTATTCTTAACCTTTCCTCTTTGGCCTGTGCCTTTCTTTCCCTCCAAGCATTTTCTAGTAGCTATCGTACTAGTAGCTCATTGAGGACAAGCATTTTCTCTTCTAAGATATGTTTCATTATTTTATGCCTTACACATAAAACATTCCTAACCATACAGTAGAGAGCAAAATGGGATGAGATCAAAGCACCAGCAGGCAACCATGCACCAAAAGAGACTTACCATGGCAGGATGGAAGGAGACAGCAACCTAAGGCTATTGCCTTTATTTTACAGAATACAAAAATGAGTTGCCCAAGGTCAAATCCACAACATGTCAGTCTGAGGTAATAGGAAGTGAAGAGCAGATAGATGTGTGGGGTTTGGTCTCCCAGGGCTGACTGGCATCAAGAAATGGAAACAAAGGTGAACATGCTGCAGTCTGGCTGTGTAGAAAGACACTCCTGATTACAGGCTGGTTCTGAGATTATTGAATTGAAATTTAAAATATAAAATAGATGTGGAATTAGATTTTCTTTTGTCACTGAAGCACACTGGAAGAATTGCTTCCTTTTTCTTCTAAGGACTGTTTTCATTCACTTTGTTTGTTGCCTGGCCATTTTCTTTGTAAATTAATCTTGTTTCCTTCCACTGTTGTAAAAATAAAGGGAATGATATCCATTTCCTGTGAACCAGGACATTGTCTATCAAAGTTGTCCCTTTCCATGATAGTATATTTGTTTTTATTGTTTATCTTCCATAAACATCAACAGTTGGTGAATGTCACAGATAATTAATATGAATAAAAATTGACTATTTTTATATATAGGTATGCTAAACAGTTTTGAAATACATAAAGATTTAGAAATTACATAAAAGCATAAATTACAACCTTGTGTATCACTAGTCTGTGAATTCTTTTTTCTTCCATTCACTTATTCATCACTCAACATGTTATCCTAAGTATTGACTAAGTTTGAGAGCTAGGATACTGGGAAATAGAAAAATAGATAATTAACATTAAAACCTAATTGTAACTATAGGTAATATACTAAACACAAAATTTTAATTATATAGACAATATATTAATTAATAATAATATTCTTTACTTACATATATTTAAATTATGTAGTATGTATTTACTCTTTGAATTTGTATTCACACAGTCAGGCATCTCTGATAGAAAATAACACCAACATACATCTGCCATTGTGGAAGTAATGTAACACTTAAGTGATTCTAACATCTATTGTTGCAAATATGTAGGCAACAAGAGGCTTCTTAATTGAACTCTGAAGGCTAAAAGCAGTATCCCAACTCATGAGAAGATGGGATGGAGAGTAGTAGTATAGGCAGAAGGAAGTGCATGCATGAGATGCTGAAAAAGAGCCTGCCTCATTAGAAGATGAAAAAAAAGATGCTGGGGTAGACAAGGGCTATCAAAGGAGAAAGAGACCTGAGCAGAGTACAAAGTACAAAGTACACCATGCAGAATGATGCATTAATGATACATTACTCATTAGGATTTTGCTCTCCTTCAAAGCAATTGAAAGTCAATAAAGGTCATAAACAGAAGAAAGTAATTATAGAATGTGAAATTTGGAGACTGGATTATAGTATAGAAAATGTGATCAGAATTAAAAAAAATCAGATCCTAAGAGAGAGGTAGAAACACCAAGGAAAACTTTATGAAAGCAAGATTGCTTCCTGCTGAGAAAGCTGAAGAAGTATTAATGAAAAGGATGACTTTGAACACAGGCCTTTAAAAAGATGTAGGACTTGTGATTGCATGATTGGAGATAGTGAATTTTCAAGGGAATACTTAAAGGGAGGCCAGCATGACAAATGGTCAGGAAAATGGTTAAACATGAGTTGATGTTTGCATAACAGCAGTAAGCCATTCCCAGTAAAGTTCAGGAGAGAAACTGAGTTACATGAATGAGAAATAGATTGAACCGTAGAAGTGAAGGTGGAAAGGCTTGAGTCTCATTGTTAGATTATTTGGTTTCATTTTTTTTAGCAAATAGGAACCATTGAATGCTTTGAAACCTATCAGTCAGTCTCACATTGGCTCTCAGTGTAGTTAACTGGGTAGAAAAATTTAACAGGAACTGGAAAGAGTAAAAGATTAAAAGAATGAAAACAGATGGGTGTCTAGCACAAAAGATTCTACTGGAGTCAACAAATTTTGATTGGGGGTGGTGATTGTGGGAACAGAAAGAATGTGAGAGATATCAAGGGAGTAGGATGAGAGAATGTATTGGTTGTTGGGAACATGAGGGACATTTAAGAATTTTGTCATTGCTAGTTCTGCTGTTCTTTTAAACTCTGGTACACATGTTTGAAGTAGGTTATAAATTCTGTGGTCTGAAAGACAAACTAATAAGCCCATGATATCTTGCCCACACACCAGGGACAGTTGTGTCACTAACTGAAGAAACAGTTTTTGGGTGACTCCCAAATGGACTGTGCTTTAAATGTTAACCTACTAACAATTATCTCCATGTCCTATTAGCAATCAGCTGAGCCATCTGTTCCTACTGACAGAAGATGTATTCTAGAAAATGAGTTTGGGAATGATTAAATATTCAGTGGTTAAAAGAAAAACATATGAAAATTAATACATTGTGTACTTGAGCAAAACTGGCAATGGTGACACATAAAATAAATAAATGAAAAGAGAAATGTATCTGCACTGAGGAACATGCTAGTTTTAGTATAGAAGTTTTGTTTACAATACATAAAACTTATAATGAGATCTTTGAAGTAGTGTTGTATTGCCAACCTTTTAAAGTGAGACAAATTATGAAACCAGAATGAAAAGGCTACTAATGGTATAAAAAGTTTTAAAAAATAGCAAAATTTGAGATCATCATTTTATTTATATGGATGTTATCTATATTGTCCTTTTGAGTCTCTCAGTCCTAGATTCTCCATGAATATAATTCTGAATTGTTCACATCCAATTCCCTACCACTTGAATTTTGTAAGTGTGTAGCTATATGGCACTGTGAATCAGAGCAGTGAGTGGCATATCTTATTAGCTCATAAAGATGATAGACAAAAACATGTGGCCAGAAGACTGTAAGTTCACCACTAAAATCTCTGCTTAAGGTAAATATGAGAACTTTAAAACATTCAAATTATCAGTACTCACTCTATATCTCTACTGAATCAGAAACTCTGAGGCTGATACCTAGCTTAGTGTGTATAAAATCTCTCCAGATAATTCCTATAAATGCTGAAGGTTCAGACTCACTGATGCATAGGAGATGATCCTAACACTGTAGTAGAACACGGAAACAAATGCAGACTCTGCCCCTTCTTCATGCGGTGACCTCAGCATTGTTTAATCATTAATGCTTTCCACTGCCATGAAGAATTGAGATAACTATTAAAGACACAAATTTGGCTCAGTTAAAATACTTAAACACTTGTTGAAGATGCTTTCTTTATTCCATTCTATATTTTTAGCTTCTTTGTCAAAGATCAGATGTTCGTACGTGTGTGGGTTAATACCCGGGTTTTCAATTCGATTCCATTGGTCTACCTGTCTATTTTTGTGCCAATACCAAGCTGTTTTCAGGACTATAGCTCTATAATAGAGCTTGAGGTCAGGGATGGTGATGCCTCCAGACGTTGCCTTGTTGAACATGGTTGTTTTGGCTATCCTGGGTCTTTGGTTTTTCCATACAAAATTGATAATTGTTCTTTCAAGGTCTGTGAAGAATTGTGCTGGGATTTTAATGGGGATTGCATTGAATCTGTAGATTGCTTTTGGCAGGATTGCCATTTTTACTACATTGATCCTACCTATCCAAGAGCATGGGAGATCTTTCCATTTTCTGAGGGCTTCTTTACAAATGGTGCTGGCATAACTGGAGACTGGCATGTAGAAGAATGCGGATCGATCCATGTTTATCGCCATGCACAAAACTTAAGTCCAAATGGATCAAAGACCTCAACATAAATCCAGCCACACTGAACCTCTTAGAAGAGAAAGTGGATGGTACCCTTGAACGAATTGGTACAGGAGACAGCTTCCTGAACATAACACCAGTAGCACAGACAGTGAGATCAACAATTAATAAATGGGACCTACTGAAACTGAGAAGCTTCTGTAAGGCAAAGGACACAGTCAGCAAGACAAAAAGGCAGCCCACAGAATGGGAAAAATATTCACTAATCCCACATTTGACAGAGGGTTGATCTCCAAAATTTACAAAGAACTCAAGAAGCAAGTCTCCAAACCATCAAAGGACCCAATTAAAAAGTGGGCTGCAGAACTAAATAGAGAGTTTTCAATAGAGGAGTCTAAAATGGCTGAGAGGCACTTGAGAAAGTGCTCAACATCATTAGCCATCCGGGAAATGCAAATCAAAACAACTCTGAGATACCATCTCACTCCTGTCAGAATGGCTAAAATCAAAAACACCAATGACAATTTATGCTGGAGAGGATGTGGTGAAAGGGGGACACTCCTCCATTGCTGGTGGGAGTGCCAACTGGTTCAGCCACTTTGGAAATCAGTATGGAGATTCCTCAGAAAAATGGGAATAGACCTACCACAAGACCCAGGTACTCCACTCTTAGGCAGATATCCAAAAGATGCCCATTCATACAACAAAGATATCTGCTCCACTATGTTCATAGCAGCTTTATTTGTAATAGCCAGAACTTGGAAGCAACCTAGATGTCCCTCAACCAAAGAGTGGATAGAGAAAATGTGGTACTTCTACACAATGGAGTACTATTCAGCAGAAAAAGTAATGGAATCATGAGATTCACAGGCAAATGGATGACACTAGAAGAAACCATCCTGAGTGAGGTAACCCAGTCACAAAAAGAGAAACATGGCATGTACTCTCTCATATATGGATTTTAGACATAGATCTGGGGAGTGCCAGCCTACAATCCTATGGCCAGAGAGTCTGGGAAACAGAAACTTCATTTAGTGGCTGATCGAAGAAGAGGCCGACTCCCTCGGTTAAGTACTGAGCTAAACTCAAGAAAGCCAGTAACAGGAGGGAGGACTGATGATCAAAGAGATTAAGACTGGGCTGGTTTAACCCCCAGAAACAGCTGACCAGACAAAGGTTAACTCTTGAATCCCAGGCATCAGCCTGGGAATCCAGCATGGGACTGATCAAGACCCCCTGAATCTGGGTGTCAGTGAGGAGGCCTAGGTAATCTATTGAGCCTTAGGCAGCAGATCAGTACCCATCCTAAGTATACACACGGACTTTGGACTCCCATAGAACAATGTGAGGTGCACTCTCACCTTGAACTCTTGGGGAAGGGTCTAGGACCTGCCCTATATGAAATGACAGACTGTGGACACCCCCATGGAGGGCCTCACCCTCCCTGTGGGAATGAGGGGATAACGGTGTGGGAGGTTTGGGGGGGAGGGCACGGGAGGAGGGGAGGGAAAGGGAGAGGGACCTGGAACCGACTTGTGAAGCAACCTTGTTTCTTATCTAAATTTAAACTGGAAAATAAAATTTAAAAAATTGAAAAAAAAAAGAAAAAAATACTTAAACACTGGCTAAGCTAAACTAGAACCTGATAATTCTTACACCCATTTTTTCCTTTTTTCCCTTTTCCCATGTTTTCAAATTTTTAACTCAAATGATTCTCAAAGAATTTAGTTATTCATCAAGCTATGGGACCACAGACAGGAATGACTCATCTTTAATACTTCAATATACACATGAGTTTTATTTCTTACATTATTAATACAATCTCCAAACCAGATCAGCTTTCTCTTGAGCAGATAGATGCCGAGGGTATAACTTTGTTCTCTTCAAAAGGGCACCTACGCCTGACATTTGTTAGTTATTGGGATGGGGTTGTCAACTAAAAGAAAATCTACTTTTAAGCACACAGATTAGGGCAAAGAGAACATGTCTGGGTGTGGTGTATTCCTTTCTTCTCCATAACTGTTTATTCTAGACACTTAGTATTACCTAAGAAAACCAAAGGAATCCTCAGTGAGGCAGCTTTTGACAATGGGGTCAGAAAGAGGTTCATTTATTCAGCAGCTATTTATAGAGTACCAGTGATGTGCTAGGCACTTTTTTAAGCCCTGATTTAATCAAATGAAGAAAAAACATCCTTGAGCTCAGTGAAGGACATTAAACCAATGATCACAAAAATAAGTGTGTAATGATGATGAGGGATCAGTTCCTTTAAGGAAAAATACAGGGTATTTTGAGAGCATAGGGGAGGAAGATTCTGTAAGGCTCAGACCTTAGAGAGCGTGTAGTCTTTAATACGCAGTACAGCCTGTGACCTGGGAACTGGCCTCTGACGTTCTTTGTAGAACTTTTACTTACCAAATTACTTTCACGTTCTCTGATTTTAGAAATGTTACCTAATCTCTCCAAGTTTCCATTTTCTTCATAGTAAAATAAAGCAGAAATACTAGCCTATTAAAGTTACTTGTCAGAATTATTTTAAGCAAACAAACAGAACTCTACTAAGCACATGTTAAACGTTGCTGGAGGAAGCAGAGGAGGGTGGTGAGGGATGGAATGGTGCAGAAGGGAGGGGAGAGGAGGGAGAGTAAATGATGGCCATGACTTTAAATAAAAAATCGATGCTCTTAATACTCAAACTATGATTTATTATATAGAAATTTATATGTATACTTCTAAACAATAGATCATATATGTACATATATTACTTATACATTTATACACATACATATATGCAGATACATTACACACACATGTGTGTGTCTCTCTGTGTCTCTGTGTGTGTGTGTGCACACAGGAAGACAGCCAAACCTTTAGATTAAGCTCTCAAACATACAAAAAGAGCTGGTCTTGTTTCCATCTGCCTTTCCACTGGGATATATGGTCTAATACCTTCATAATCTTCATGAGTCTCCTCTTTTCTGAAGCAGAAATGTTCCCTGACTGATTTGACTAGTCTTCAGTTCAGGTAAACTATTTTCCTAAGGGACAGTGAATATTCTATGAAATCACATGCATGAGTGATTTCTTCAAGTTCTAGAGCATAATATTATTAATCATAATATTCTCCTAACTTAAGCCTTATATTTTTACATGTGAATCTGTTACTTTTCCAAACCACACATAATCCCCATGAGTTTGAATCAGAGTCACATCTGTTATAGAGGAACAATAGATGCACAGAGTAGGGTTTCTATGCATATATGTAGCTGAGCTGCAGCTGTTACCGAGTTGGAAGAATCGTATTAGTTCAGAGTTACAAAACACTGAACTTCTAGTCGCAAATTCGATGATAGACAAAAGTCAGTATCGTTACAGTAGATGTTCATACATCAAGAGACAATAAATAGACCTACAGAACCAAGGTTTCAGATTTATTAATCATGGCAATATTTAGAACAGGAAACTGACTTAGATACTTACAGCATCAAAAAAAAACAGAAAGGAGACTGGCAGTCTTGGCACATGTCATTAATCCTAGCACTTGAGAGGCAGGCAGAGGCAGACACCTAGCAGACAGAAACAGAGGGTTCTCTGTGAGTTCAAAGATATCCTGGTCTGCAGAGTGAGTTCCAGGACAGCCATGGCCATACTGAGAAAAATTAAAAAAGAAAAGGAAGAAAGGGAGGAAGAAAGGATGGAGGCAGGGAGGAAGGAAGGAGGGGAGGAAGGAAAGAAATAAGACCAGAGCAGAGAGAAGTTATTTTCTTCTGCCTGTCTTTTACCACAAAATCTCAAAATATTCAAATATCATCATGAATCCAACCCTCTAAGAACTCACCATAGATGAACTCACTATAAGATGTCAACAAAAGGCAGCTTAAGACTCAAGAAGTTACTTTGAAGGGCTATAATATTAAAAGAAAGATAGTCTCCAAGGAGCCTTTTCAAAAGTCAGTAAAGCTTCGGGATGGAAAAAGCAGCATCAGCCAGGCACTAAAGAGAACGCAGAAGGAAACAAGTCTAGCCCTCTTCTGTTCATATTGCCATTTGGTGGTCTGCCCTAGACTTGGGATCTTTCATATCCTCCTCCTTCTACTCCCCCTCTCCATTTTCTGCTCCCCCTCTCCTTCCTTCCTTCTTCTTCTTCTTCTTCTTCTTCTTCTTCTTCTTCTTCTTCTTCTTCTTCTTCTTCTTCTTCTTCTTCTTCTTCTTCTTCTGCTTCCTTTTTTTTGGTTTTACGAGACAGGGTTTCTCTGTATTGTTTTGGAGTCTGTCGGTCCAGCCCGGCCTCGAACTCACAGAGATCCTTCCTCTGCCTCCCGAGTGCTGGAACTTCTTCTTCTTCATTTAGATGTTGGGGATCAAATTCAGGATTTACCCAAATCTTAACCATATACTGTACCAGTGAGTAATTCCCTTGACCCAAGATTTCAGCTATGGGGTACATGTCCCACATAAGAGACATAATTAAGATATCAATTAATTAATTTGTGAGTGGTTCCTCTCTTTTCATGTGCCACAGTGCTAATGTATTCTTTATCTATAATATGCTTGTTAAAAGGTGAAAATGTAAAGTTGTAACTGAGAAAATGCCACAGAATTCTGCAAATGAGTTCACTGCAGGAGTCTAAATAGAAAGTAAAAATCAGCTCTTTGAGCTGCATCTTTACAGGGAGTGTTTTGAGTCAGCAATTGCTCTGGGTATAGAACACATACTGTGCTGCATGAATTGGGATGACCCAGAATATTGCAGCTGATGTTACAGTGTAAATCTTACCGACTCTTATTCTCAAAATATGAGTAATCCCACTCTCAGCTGTCCTACACTGAAGAGATAATGTTTATAGGGACTGTTTGACTTAACTCTGTTGTCAACCTGAAACATCTGGTTATATCAAACTCTCATAACACTGACCTGTTTAATATATTCTTGGTCTTTAAATTTTTTCATAGCATCTCACTGTGTAACACAGACTGGCTTCAACTTTCTTTCTCCCTGTCCTACCACTGAGGTGCCAGGATTCCAAATGGGCATTACCACTCCTGGGTCTGTGCCATATAATCTTAGGATGAAGATATGAAAAGAGTTTTTAATCAGCAAAAAGTTTATGTTGTATATCTGAATTACTGTAGATCCTAAATGAAAACAATTTATGGTGTAACATCTTTATAAATTCACATCCTAGCCTGGAGAGATGGAACTCATCAGATTAGAACACTGGCTATTCTTCTAGAAGACCATGGTTGTATTTCCAGCACCCACATGGTGGCTCACAACCATCTGTAACTTCAGTTCCAAGAGTTCTACACCCTATACCGGCCTCCTCAGGCACTGTATACATGTGGTGCATAGACACACATTCATAAACACACACACATATAAAATAAAAATAAAGTTTAGAAAATTATTTTAAACTAAATTCTGATTAATAAATAGAGTTCTTTCTGAGTTTCAAGCCATCATGAGTCGCCCAGTGCATTGTCTCAATCCATGCTAGGTGCCAGTGTGAGTGCCATTCTATTTGTATGTGTGGCATTATTAATGTTTACTTGTCTTTCTTTCTGTTCTGTGACATTTTTTGCCTTCTATTTTCCATGTTACTTTTTTAGTACCTCTCATTCCAGTCAAAACAAACCTGTTTGTAAACTTAAATTGTTTTCTGATTACTTTTGTCCTTTGACAATTTTATACGTGGATATACATACTATATTCTGATGACCAGATTGGATTGCCCTACTCCCTCTTATCTCCATCCCACATCTTCAGGTCTGCTTCTTCCCTACAAGTTTCTTTCCCAGATTTAGGAGTTTTGTCTTTGTGTTTTCTTCCATTTATTTTAACTATGGTCATCTGTTCTAGCACTGGGTTAGATCTTGCCACTTGAGCCAGGTGGAGTCACCCGTGGGAGCATACTGGAATGCAAAGACCCTTTCTTTCCCTGAGTTTATTGGTAGCCTATATAGTTCAGGAGTTGCGGATAAGGCCACCTGAGTCCTTCCTCCATCCATGCTTCACTGTTCATGGGTCCATGCCTATGTCAACCCAGTGCTAGCATCTGGAGCTCCTATGAGTTTATGATCACAGTGGCTGTGTCTTGCCCAACAGATTGCAGTTCGTGGATCTTCACTTTGCCCATGACTCTTATTTTCTTTTTGTCCTTCTTTAATTAATTACCCTGATCTCTAAAGGGGATGGTATCAATGTCTTGTTTAGGGCTGAACACTCAAATGTCACTTATTACCACATTGTGCATTCCTAAGTCTGCATTCACTGTAAATAGAGGCCTCCTGGTTTAAGCTGAAAGTAGCATTTCTATATGGGTATAAATATAAAGAGGCACTTTGACACATGTCAATTCCTAAACAACAGTATTTAGGACCCCAGTAGGGCCTATGTCTCCCCACACAAAACCTTTAAGAACCCTCCAAGCATAGCATGTATCCAGCACTCCCTCTACAGGCAATCTGATGAATTCGCTACAGCAACCCCTGCCGCAACCATGTTCCTTTCAATTTTTACAATAACCTGCAATTCCCCCTGTATCATTGGTTAAGGGAGTTGTAACAAAAGTACAAGGAAATCTTTTCAGATCTGAGTTACCCCAAGTAACAATATCACTTGTATTCCCACAGCCTCTCTTCCCCAGATAGGAGATATTGTTATAAAAAGAAAGCACTCGGAAGAAAGAGTTCATGTATAATTGATTTTGCATCAAAGCAAATTATAGTTCACTTGTCCCACATGAAAACAGAACTATTGTTAATTTCCATAGACTGACAAAAACATTTTCTTCCAGACTAGGCTTGTACTTATTACCACTTGTAAAACTAGGTAATAAATTCATATTTTTAAAAATAGAAAGAAAATGGAAAATGTCATCGTGATGTTAGAAACTTCACAGAACATCCCTCCTTGTGGTTGGAGGCAGTAAATGAGGTAATGTAGGTTAAATATAGTTAACAACTGCAAACCAGTGACAGCAAAAATGAAGCCAAGACTGTAGCTATCATATCTCCGTCTAATTCAATCAGTGATGAGTTGTAGGCCTCATATTCATACACGAATCCATTTTTTTCACTTGTCACCAATAACATTCATCACATGACCCTTAGAGTGCCAAAACATGTATAAAGAAGACATGGAGAATTGGACAAGAGGTCTCATGAATCATCCCATATCACCTCTGTTGTCTGTCTATATCACCTTGGACAGACCTCTATCATCAGTAGCAGTCAAACTGCAAGCAAGGATGGAGTCACTGTCTTGTGGGGTAGGGGAAAATGAAATAATTTGTTGAATATGTACCATAGTTTCAGAAAGATATATATATATTCCATGTTTATGATTCCAGTTCTTTGTTTATGTCAAAAACAAACAAATAAAACTTCCTACAAGCTTTAGCAAAGACAGGTAGCCTAATTTAAAAAGTTAAAAGCAACAATTAGAAGTGTATCCATTTTAATTCAAATTTTTCTTTACTCTAGCTAGCCTTCTGTTCTCTGAGATTTTTTATTCTTAAATGTTCTTATTCATTATTGAGAATAAAGGCATTTAATAAGAAGAGTACCTTCATGGTAAAAGGAGATCATGTACCAAGACAGGTGAATAATTCAGTAACTTGCAAGGCTTTATTTTTATGAATAGAAACAACATAAAGAACATTACTGCAGGTGATATCTACACTTCCATCTCTTCTCGTTCTTGTCATTTAACTCTTTTTAAAACCAAAAATTTAATCCCATCTACCTTCCTACTCTTGACCATGGAGATAGTCTTGGAAATGCAAGAACACTCGAGCAAACTGAGAGCACAGGAGGAGGTGGGAGGGAGGAAGGAAAGAGAGAAAGGGAGAAGAGGAGGGGGAAGGAGAACATGAGATGTAAGAAAGACTGAGACAAGGGAAGAATAGAGGAGAGCAAGAAAAGAGATACCCTAATAGAGGGAACCATTATAGTTTTGAAGAGAAATCTGGCATTAGGGAAATGTCCAGTGATCTACAAGGATGACCCCCCAACTAAGAATCTAAGCAATAGTGGAGAGGCTAACTTAAATGCCCTTCCCCTATAATGAGACTGAAGACTACTTTAAATGCCATCCTAGAGCCTTCATCCAGTAACTCATGGAAGCAGAAGCAGACATCCAGAGCTAAACACTGAGCCAAACTTCTGAAATCCAGTTTTAAAGAGGGAGGAGTAATGAAGACCATGCTGGAGAAACCCACAGAAACAGCTGACCTGACCAAATGGGAGCATAAGGACCCTAGTTATAAAACTGGGAAACCAGCATAGGACCAAACCAAGCCTTCTCAATGTGGATGCCAGTTAGGAGGCCTGGGCAGTCTATGGATACCTCTAACAGTGGAACCAGTATTTATCCCTAGTGCACAAATGGACTTTGGGAGCCCATTCCCCATGAGGGGTTACTCTGTAAGCCTAGATACGCGGGGGAGGGCCTAGACCCTCTCCAAAATGATATGACAGACTTTGATAATCCCCCCATGGAAGGCCTCACCCTCCCTGAGAAATGGATGGGGGATGTGATGGGGGAATCAGTGAGGGGCATGCGAGGATGGGAGGGAGAAGGAACTGGGATTGATATGTAAAATAAGATTGTTTCTAAATTAAGTTTAAAAGAAAGAGATAGTCTCAGAAATGGTATTCTATTGTTACAAAAAAGAAGGGTTTTTATAAGGAGAGAGACCACTTTGGTTTGGTAGTCAACAGAGCATTGCAGATTCTTCAATTTGTTGGAATGCGGTTGATCACTGCCCAGTGCACAGGCATGAGATGACTTCTTTCCAATGACATTCAGGGTGACTCACTGGAGAGCTTGTTTTTGCCAACTCTTCCCTCTCATTTGTACTGTGAAGGGGGCCCAATTATACCTCCTAAACACAACTTCCTGGGGCTTTTATTTTCCTGATGTCTGTGAAGAGTGCTTTTTCTATCACACACACACACGCAAACACACACACACACCGCTTGCACAACAGACAAATTCAAGTATTGGCATTAAGTGAATTTATCCTAATTAGGTAAAAGGGTTCTTATCAGCGTCCTTGCAGGAAAGCAAGTGTGCTGTCAGGTACAGAATTTTCTCTCCTTGTGAAAAGAAAAATCAAAGGAAAGAAAATCAGCACAACACAATTATTTGTGTGTTTGTCTTAAAACTCTTTTATTGGAACTTTCTTTAATAAAATATGATTAATCATTCCTGTTGCTAATGTTCCTTCCTCATTTTGCAGTGATGAAGTTGTTTAGCATATGTCAAGCTAGATACAGATTTAAGGATATAGACCATCTTCAAAGTCGTTACTGGCAACTCTTCACTCAGTTGAGAAATTTTTATTCTTAGAGAGATGGAGTAAAGTATATGTCTTTATTTTTCACTCTAGTTTACAAGTGGGAAAATTAAAATAGTAAGCAAATTAAATAAGTGCTGGAATCACACAGTCAAGAACCACAAAGCAAAGTCAGGCTTTCTAAGTTAAGGATCAAACTAGTGCTGTTAGAACAGTCTGTTATTGATCTGATTATCATTTGATGCACTTTCATGATTCTGTATACACAGTGTGACAGAAGGTCATGTGAAAGAGGGTCCAGTTGAACTCACTGACCACAAAGGCTTCATTTGTGGTATTATGTTCTTCTAGTTCATTTGAATCAACCCTTCCTCTGACCACAACTAAAAGTGTCAATGACTATTTACTAAAGAATGCTTAAAAGTACAGGGCAACTAACAGCATACCATGATTAGATGGATATCTTGGGGAAGGCAGGAGTGCTGAGGATGGGTTGTGTACTGAGGGACTTCCACCCCCAGAGTCTCACAAGCACATGACTTTAAGCTTTAGAGTTGTTGCAAATAGATTCTAAAGCACTTGCCTATGGCATTTGAAGTAGCTGAAACTTGAATAAACTGTAGAGGGAATTACAAAAACTGTTGTGGAAGATTTAACAAAAAATTTAAAGTGCAATTTAATGTAGTAAAAAATAAGTTTAATTTAAAAAGTAGTTGAGATGTATATGTAGCAATTTATTCAAAATAGAAATGCTAACAAATGAGTCAGAAGACTATGGAGTCTAAAAACTCTATCCAGAATACAGAGAGGCGGAGAGTAGGGAACCATCTGAAACAAAGGATCACTGACTAGAGAAAGGACTGCCAACTGTTTGGTATGTGCTGCAGAATGTGGCTATGGAAATGCTTGAGCAAGAAATGGTCCAGAAGTAGTATCCAGAATTGTTTAAGATGAGCCAACACAGAAAGTCAAAGGGGATCATGAATTCCCAACCCACTTCTTTTTCAAAGTGTACACATAGAGACAATACAGATGCAAAAGATAAAAAGGCATCTTCGAAACAGAGGACTGTGGGGTGGGAAGATACAGTAAAACCAGGCATGCCTTAATACCAGAATCTGTTTACAACAGCTGTCATTAAACATGTTCATCTTAAAGTAAATTCCAAAAACAATCGCAGAGTATGTTAAATCAGAGTTGTAACATAACCTGACCACTGAGCCCTAATTTCTCCAATGGGAGTCTTAGCCTCAAACAGTAGCTATGCAAACTTCGCTGAAGCATTTGAAGTGTTTCTGCCTACTCCTCTGTGAAACAGAAGGAGTAACAAAATATATTGCATAAAGGTACTGAAAGAATTAAATGTAAGCTGCCACAATGTCTGTAGATAGGAAGTATCCGATTTATTTTTGCAAATTCTTTATTGTTTGCAAACTAGAGGCCAAAATGGATTTGACCTCAATAAAGTTCAAATTCCTTAAGTTATATCCTTTACCAATAATGCATGATATGACCAACATGGAAGACAGATGTCCATGTTCTCTTCTAGGACTGTCAGTGTTTGTGCTTCCTGGCTATCTTTTGTGCCCTGAAGGACTCCAGTTCTTAATGCTGCCCATGAAAAAGACATATGGTCAAAGAGGGGAAACAGAGAATGTAAGACACAAAGAAAGTACCTCATCCATGAACAACTGGGCTATATGCCCATACTACATACTGGGCTGTATGTCTGGCTCTGGAGTAGACACTCAACAGAGTAGTATGCAAGGTACTACACACTAGCAAGGTTAAGGGAGACAAACAGATATTGGGGCAAGAGACTCAAAAGTGAAATGGCAGGAGATGAACAGGACTTGCAAGCCTCATTCAAGACTGAAAGGAAAGCTTGCCTGGGAGAAAATGACATTGAGCTCTTACCAGTTAGTGTATCTCTGACAGATATAGTACATCTTCATGACTGATTCAAAGGGGTACTTTAGCTACCCAATCTTGATTTCATAGAAGGTGGCTGGCTAGGTTAAATAGTTTCTTGGTTTTCAGAAAATAAACAAAACAAAACAAACAAACAAAAAACAGGATTCCTATGAAATAAAGAAACTCCTTAGGTGGCATCAAAGATTCTTTGTCTTCCTTAATATGTGAAATTTAGAAGCTACTGTGAACCAAATGCTAAACTGCAACAGCTGCTTTGACTATTTTTTTATATTAATGGAAAATCCCATGCTAGATTTCAATTAGGTTTCGGGGAAGAAACATTTTGAGAGAAATAATCAGCAATGGTTCCATTAAGACTACCTTATATGCCATCCTAGAACCTTCATCTAGTGATTGATGGAAGCAGAGGCAAACACCCACAGCTAAACACTGAACAGACCTGCTAGAACCCAGTTGCAGAGAGGGAGGAGTGATGAGCAAAGGGGTCAAGACCAGGCTGGTGAAACTCACAGAAACCGCTGACCTGAACAAGGGGGAGCTCATGGACCCCAGAATGACAGCTGAGAGGCCAGTATGGGACTGATAAAGACCCCCAGAGTATGGGTGTCAGTGAGGAGGTCTCAGCAATCTATGGGGGCTTGGGTAGTAGATCAATATTTATCCTTGGCATACAAACAGACTTGTGGAGCCCATTCCACATGGAGGGATGCTCTCTCAGCCTGGACACAAAGGGGAGAGCCTAGGCCCTGCCAAGGATATGACAGACTTTGAAGATCCCCCCCATGGAGGGCCTCACCTCCCTGGGGAGCAGAGTGGGTATGGGGTGGGAGGATGAAGAGATGGGTGGTGAGGGAGGAGGGGAGGAAGAGGGAGCTGGGATTGACATGTGAAGCAAGCTTGTTTCTAATTTAAATAAAAAGAGAGTCTCAGAATACAAATAAACTGTAGAGTCACTGATAAATTCTAAGACACTAGGTGGATTCACATCTCTGCTAGTATCTCACCCTGCATTGTATTGGAGTTAAGTTTGCAAACTTGCTTGAATTAAATTTTATTAGATTATAATGAGATGTGTTTTATTTGATCCTTGATAATAAAATAGTCTAAAGACTCATCATTGAAAACATAAAATAGTTAATATCTCAAACTTGTTCTATATAAAGACAGCATACACTCTTGTTTTCATCCATTTCAAGTTTCTCATTAAAGTCAAGATCGTCCCATATCAGCATATTGTGTGTGTGTGTGAGAGAGAGAGTGTGTGTTTGTGTGATTTCCCTCTATGAATGTAGTCTAATTTACAAAGTTCTCTATTTATGGGTATGTGTTATTTCTAATCATTGACTCTTAGAGTTAACCTTAATGGTATTAGTGCCTACTGAATACATGTACTTCTATATTGACAATTTTATGGTATTTAGAATAAAGACATGTGACTAATGTAACTGGTAAGATGTGGGTAGAATCAACCTACATTAACCCAGACCAGATCCTGAAAACTACTCTACAGCTTGATAGCATTCTTTCAACCTTCCATAGCCCTGTGCAAATGATATCCTCCAAATGGTAGAATTACATGATGAAGGAGTCCTACTCCAATACATCTGACATCTGAGAAAGACATTGTCACTCTGTTAGTCCCCTGAGAGTCTGTGGTTATCATGGAATCACCCATTAATTCCTGACTAATACAAACCTATTTATGTCACATGTATATGAATATTTTATGAATGAATTTTCTCTAGCAGAATCATTTATCTTGCATTTCTCACAGTCCACAAGACAGAAGAGCATCACACTTCCTAATGTATTCCAGTGCCTCAGTCCTGGGTTCTTCTTCCAGCCAAACTGGCCTGCTTTAGTGCCTTGCTATTTACCATCTGACATTGTCTTTGTCACTAATGAGTAAGCCCTCTACACTACTGTGTATGTTAGTGCCTTATTAATTGCTTCCTTTTGTATTCTGAAAGTTTATGCAGATTTTTGAGACTTAACAACTATTTGAGATACACACACATATACATATCAGGTCCACAGCAACACAGAGGGTGGCTGCTCAGTACAGTTTCTAGCATGGAATAGGTACTTGATAAATGATGGTTGCTATAATATTTTATAGTCATTTCCTACAGCAAAATCATACCTCATATATAGCTGACAGTCAGGAATTAAACGATGATCAGTTATTGGAGATAACTGTCATGATACAATAAGTTATAATAATATAACTTATTGGGATCCCTTAATTTTTCCTTCCACACAAATTTTTGCTAATGAACTCTGTCTTAGAATACTGATTAATTAAGAGAGATAAGTACAAACTACATAGAAGAGTACCCCAAGTAACTTTCAAATAAAAGTAAGGAAGCATTCCTGTATAACCAGGTAGATTACTCAATGGCATCCAAGAATGATTAGACCACCTAAGACAAAATTAAAAACTGTGTATTTCGCATCAAATATTTATAACAAACATCTACACAAAAATGACACTGCTAACTTACAACAATGTTGGAAAAGCTATTTTTAGCCCCTTTGAACCAAAATATTCAGAAACCATTATTTGTATGTTGTTGCCTCATGAATTAAAAGTGAGTCCATATATTAACCAAGGTATTAAAAATTACAAGAGTTGAATTTTATGTCCCTAAAAGAGCTAATATATTTCTATAATACAGCAAATATGAAGAAGAAATTTATTTCTGTTGACAAGGCTAGATGCTCCTCATTTCTAAAGACAGGAATCCAATAAACTTGGTTATTTTCACATTGATTTAACTGATTTTAGACGAAGGAAATGTGTGAATTTGTTCTGGAGGAAAATATCAAGTTGTCTTGGAAACTTTGAAAGATAAAATGGAAACAAGGTACAGTCATTTTAAAACTGCAAGAGCTATGAATTTAAATCAACCTTAAATTTCTATGAACTTTATTTCAGCAGCAACAAGACTTATTGGGGGACCAAAAAGAGAATTAAGGACACATATGATAAATGCAAAACAATACAGTTCACAAAATGGATTTGCATTTATTTAACATGTACCAAAAAATCTGCATTCACCATTTTTTTATTGACTTGGGACGGGTTTTTCTAGAGGTTCACATGAAAAACAGCAATTTGGGAACAAGGAAACAATAGGAAAATTCCCTCCTCTTAGTCAATAGTATTTTTGTTGTAATTTTAAAAAGTAGCTCCAAAGAGAAAGACACCATGTCACAGAGTCTGGGTGGAGGACTTTTTACTTTTAATTGGGAGAAAGGAAGGGAATGGGGAGAGGGGAAAGGGGAGAAGGGAGAGTGGCCACTGAGGACAAGAGCAGCAGAAGAGAAGACAGAGGCAAAGAGACAGAAAGGGGGGGGGAGAGGGAGCCAGAGGGAGTCAGGCAAAGAAGCACAGAGAGAAAGAGAAAGATGGAGGTAGGCAGGATCCTTCTAAAAGGGAAAGTAGTGAATGTACACAGGTGATTACTCTTAGTGGCTGCATCTAAGAGATTCCTGTCAGAACCCCAAGACAGGCCTGAAACTAACAATTTTCACATTTATAGGACATCACATTTAGTTATGTGAAAAGTATCAGCATCTTAAAATTTCATTAACAATTTTCACAGATTTTTTTACTTACACAAAATTAATAAATTCACTAAAATATAATTTGCTTTGGTGAAGAAACCTCAAAAATATTAATAGTCATTTTAAAGTTCTTTAGGGTCTAATAATTTTACTAGTAATGAGTTTTGTTATATTTTCATATGCGGAGGTAATGCATGCCAATCATATTTACCCTATCCTACCTGTTCTTATTCTCAACTAGACCCCTTCCACTTTTGTATATTTTTGACCCATTGACCATCATTAGGGCTGTGTACAGAAGAAGCATGGGTGACAGGTTTGGCTTTTGTTTGTTTGTTCAATCCTATGGCCAGAGAGTCTGGGAAACAGAAACTTTATTTAGTGGCTGATCGAAGAAGAGGCAGACTCCCTCGGTTAAGTACTGAGCTGAACTCAAGAAAGCCAGTAACAGAGAGGGAGGACTGATGATCAAAGGGATTAAGACTGGGCTGGTTTAACCCCCCAGAAACAGCTGACCAGACAAAGGTTAACTCTTGAATCCCAGGCATTAGCCTGGGAAGCCAGCATGGGACTGATCAAGACCCCCTGAATCTGGGTGTCAGTGAAGAGGCCTAGGGAATCTATTGAGCCTTGGGCAGCAGATCAGTACCCATCCCAAGTATACACACGGACTTTGGACTCCAATAGAACAATGTGAGGTGCACTCTCACCCTGAACTCTTGGGAAAGGGTCTAGGCCCTGCCCTACATGAAATGACACACTATGGACACCCCCATGGAGGGCCTCACCCTCCCTGGAGAAATGAGGGGATAACGGGGGGGGGGGGGGCACGGGAGGAAGGGAGGGAATGGGAGAGGGACCTGGAACTGACTTGTGAAGCAACCTTGATTCTTATCTAAATTTAAACTGGAAAATAAAATTAAAAAAAAAGAAGAAAAAAAAAGTAGTATGTGCATCTAACCAGTGGCTACACCATTGGAAAGAATAATGTCTCTCCATCCTCCACTCACTAATCATTATCTGTGTATAAACCTTCAAAGAGAGGTAGAGTCTTATATGCACCCCCTACCCCCATATGCCCAAGTGCCCACTCCCTAAACAAGGTGTTGATAGACTCAGTCTTGTGGAGATCTAGTGCTCATAGTCACAGCTGCTAGGAGTGTGAGAGTCCAACAGCCATGCTAGGCTCAGAAGTCAACTTCCACCCCACTGCCCATCCCTTTCATCAGCTATCACATTCTCTCTGCTTCTTCTTCTATATTATTCCCCACAGCCTTGGAGCTGGTATTAGAGATGCTCTTTATAGCTAGGCATTCAACAGTTATTTATTCTCTGTACTTTCATCAAGTATGAGTCTCTGCATTTACCATAGACCCTACAAGTGAGTTTTTCTGGCCAAATCTGAAAGCACAGCTACTCTGTAGACATAAACAATTATTTAGAAATAATTGGACAGACACATCATGCCCACTTAGCAAAACTATATCAAAAGCTTTTCTTCTAAGATCTATGATCTTCCCACATCAGGCTTTTGCCTAGGTTTACAGTAGTAGGTGTGAATTCCCTCCTGTGGAGCTAATCTCAAATCGAATCTGAAAGCACAGCACATGGTTACCCTCATAACAAACTTGCCAGTTCATCACTGGGCTCATTGCCTGAAAAGTCAATACTGTTACACACCGGATCTGTAGCTAAGTAAACCTGCTGATGACAGTTCTCCCTCAGCAGCACCCTGCATAGCACATTCTGGCATTACACTATGAGGGTTAACCACCAGAGAAGATGTGTCCAACTCAGTTCCAGGTAGATTTCTGCGTTGATGTTCTTTGACCAAGGAATGTAGCATGCTCAGCAAGTGTTAGCAGGTTCTTTCTGAACCCCCACTATCAGCGTTAACTGTAGAGATTAGTTGTTCTTGGGGCTAAGCCTTCAAAGGAAAATAATTATACCAATAGGAAGCCAACATGTTCCTTTATAAAGCCTATTAGAAGCAACAGCTTAATTTATGTGAGAAATCTGGATATTGAATCACATTCTGTATTCTTTAACTTTTCTTTAATTTACAGTTACCAATGTGTGTTGGGGGCACTTTCTAGAGCACAGCTGGAGGTCAATGGCTAGTTTTCCTTTATTTGCTTCTCTCCTTCAACTATGGTTTCCAGGGAATGAAATCAGGGAGTCAAGCTTGCACAGGAAATAATTTTACCCACTAAACCATCTTGCCAGTTCAACTAAACCACATTCTTTGAGAGAAGCAAGGAAATGTGGCCAATTAAGTATTTGTAGGAGAAAGGTGGCCTCACTGAGTGTCTAAAGGTCTCATCTGGAATTTTTAGATAGCATAGAAATGATACATATGTTAAGCAGAAGCAAGAATGCTTGTGGTGGAATGGTCTTATACAGATTGAGCAGTTGTATTTATTTATTTAGGAATATATATATATATAACAACAATTACTAAAATAAGAGGCATGAATTTGAAAGACAGCAAGGAAAGGTATGTGAGTGGGGCTTAGAGGGAGGAAATAGAAGGGAAAATGATGTAATTATAATCTCCAAATTTCAAAAGAATACTTATGATAGCTACTCATAAAATTTATTTATTAGCAATGAAAAACAGCTTCTTTATATTTC
Source organism: Mesocricetus auratus (assembly GCF_017639785.1). Lineage (NCBI taxonomy): Eukaryota > Metazoa > Chordata > Mammalia > Rodentia > Cricetidae > Mesocricetus > Mesocricetus auratus. The sequence continues at coordinate 106,692,992 of NW_024429182.1, read as the reverse complement.
TGCTTCTAATCACACATACCTTTTTATTTAAATTAGAAACAATCTTGATTCACATGTCAATCCCAGGTCCCTCTCCCTCCCTTACTCTCCTGCTCCCCTTCAACCTCCAACCCCTCACCCAATCCCCACTCCCCTCTCCAAGGAGGGCAAAGCCCTTCATGGAGAATCTCGAAAGTCTGTCATATCATCCCGGGCTGGGCCTAGGTCCTCCCCCATGTGTCCAGGCAGAGACAGCATCCCTCCACGTGGAATGGGCTCCCAAAGTCCATCTGGATGACAGGGATAAATGCTGATCTATTGCCCGAGGCCCCAAAGAATGCCTAGGTCTCCTCACTGACACTCACGTTCAGGGGGTCTTGATAAGTCCCGTGCTGGCCTCTCAGCTATCAGTCTGGAGTCTATGAGCTCCCCCTTGTTCAGGTCAGCTGTTTCTGTCAGTTTCACCCACCCAGTGTTGACCCCTTTGCTCATCACTCTCCCTCTCTGCAACAGATTCCAGGAGTTCATTTCAGTGTTTAGCTGTGGGTATCTGCCTCTGATTTCTTCAGCCACTGGATGAAGGCTCTAGGATGGCATACAAGGAAGTCACCAATCACATTATCAGGGAAGGGCATTTAAGGTAGCCTCTCCACTATTGGTTAGATTGCTAGTTGGTGTCATCCTTATAGGTCTCTGGACATCTCACTAGTGCCAGGTGTCTCTTCAAACCTATAATGGCTCCTTCTATTATGGTATCTCTCATCCTGCTCTCCTCTATTCTTCCCCTGACTTAACTTTTGTGCTCCCCCATGTCCTCCTCTCCCCTCCTCTTCACCCCCTCTCTTTCTCCCAGCTTCCTCCCCTCTCCGGTATGCTCCCAATCCCCTTGGAAGATTCTGTCCTGTTCCCCTTCTCTGGGTTACCAGGCATGTCTCTCTTAGGGTCCTCCCTGTTTCCCAGACTCTGACTGCTAATCACACATACCTATACTCAATTTTCATTTCTCCTGCCTTTCCTTTCTTATCACATGCTAGTCTTTTGAGAGGTTTTCTTGTCTTTGCTATCTTCTATAGAGGATGAAATATTCTAAACCATTGCATTCCTAGAACAGCTCACTCAATTATTGCAATCTATAATGTATACATTTTCAGTAAATATATAATATTTAATATATAAATTCACTATAAATTAAAAAGAAATAGCTACCCCTTCTGCATCAATCACCTCCAGAAAATTTCCCTCAGACTCATTGTCTTTATGTTACTCAAACACATCAAAACAGAGAAATCAAAAATAGTGGAACGTGTTTTGTTACTGACTTTGCTTTTATTCTCTCACTGTAAGTAAATTACTATGAGATATGAAAGATGTGTTTTTATATGGTTGGTGCTTTAAGATTTGCAAATTTTCAGAACTAATTTTAGTATGCCAGAGAGGGTGTGTAGTTTCTTAGTTATTGATGACATATCCATGAAAATTATAATTATGCTACTTCTTACCCAGGCCTATCACTGTTGTGATTCCATGGCTCTATAAGATGAACTGAATATGTGTTTACCAGCAAGGCTGCTTGTCATGATTGCACTCATGACACAGCATTAGACTGGAGAAAAAGAGAACAGTATATTAGAGTGGATCACTAAGCAAGCAGAGTGTGAAAATGAGCTTTGTGTTTTTTCCCGAGTTACAGCTGGTTGAGTGAGGAGCTCTGAGTAGCTAGAGTTTACATCTCAGAAATAGTATTGAATGGATACATGTAAAAGTGTCAGCACTAAGGAAGTGTAGAAATAGTAAATCTATATTTCAGACTTAGCTGAAAGGTCAAAATACTAAAGGAATGCAACACAAAAAGTGCAGTTAATTAATTGAATGGGATTCTGAGGACTGAGATGAAAGTGGACACCATGTTGTGAGGATATCAGTAAGGAGTAACTGGAAGTGGGGTGGGGGGCACATTAAGGTCAAAGAAGTAAATGAGATACTTTTGCTGGAAGAGAAGAGAGTGCCTCCTCCCTGAAGATTATTATCCTCGAGTTGGTCCACACCAGAGTTTGAGATGTCACAGTAGCAAGGCCCCAGCCATCTGTGTCAGCTGGTGCTGTCTGTGTGCTGAGACTTCATTGGTGTGCAGAGGAGCAAAATATGAAGAACCAGATGTCTCCTGGTTTGCTGTCAGGCTTAGTGTGCCCTTGTCTTTGAAGTAAAGTTAAAATAAGGAATGCATCCAGTCAGGCTGTCGTGTTTCATGACCTTAGTCCCAGTGCTAAAGAGGCAGGGGCTGGCAGATCTCTTTGAGTGTAAGATTAGCATGGTTCACTTAGTGAGTTTCAGGATAGCCTGGGCTACACAGGGAGACCCTGTCTCAATCAGACAATCACTCATCAATCAATCAATCAATCAATCAATAAGGAGTGCAAAGGGCACTCCAAGTATAGAAAAAAGCAGAGGGAAATTGTAGATGTGAAACCATTATCTGACACACAAGTTCAATTAGGTTTCTGACCCTATGTGACACATTTGCACTGAATACTTTTGGGTGACAATTACAATCTTTCTTTTGTACCAACTACATCTGGCAGAGGACCAAGTATTGAACACCTACCTTAAATACCCTTCTTTTTCAATAATTATTTTGGAATGGGTAACAATACAGAAATTAGTTGGCTACACATTAACATTTTGATGCAATAAACTCACAAATAAAATCCCACACCCATAGATCCATGTAGCCATTCAAGGAACCACTTGCCCAGACCCATGCTTTATCATCTCTGTGAGTTTCTAACAGTGACAGTGAGCATTCTGAGCCATTGAGTTTCTCTTAGGGGTTGGTGCTTTACATATCAATTACAATTTTATAGCTATTCCCACCACACACAAAAAAGAAACAGATCAACTGTTTCTGTGGGTTTCACCAGCCAAATCTTTCCCCTTAGCTCATCACTCCTCCCTCTCTGTTACTGGGTTCCAGGAATTCTGTTCAGTGTTTAGCTGTGGATGTCTGCCTCTGCTTCCATCAGCTACTGGATGAAGGCTCTAGGATGGCATATAATGTAGTCATCAATATCATTATTGGGGGAGGGCATTTAAGGTAGCCTCACCATTATTGCTTAACTTGCCAGTTGGTGTCATCCTTGTAGAACTCTGAAAATCTCACTAGTGCCAGGTCTGTCTTCAAACCTATAATGTCTCCCTCTATTATGGTATCTCTCATCCTGCCCTCCTCTATTCTTCCCCTAACTCATCCTCCTTTCCCATTCTCTTCTCCCCCTCTCTTTCTCCTAGCTTCCTCTCCCCTTCCTTCATGCTCCCAATCAACTCAGGAGATCCTGTTCCATTCCCCTTCTCTGTGATACCATGCATATCTCTCTTGGAGTCCTCCCTGTTTCCCAGACTCTCTGGCTGTGGGATTGTAGGCTGGTGATCCCCTGTTCCATGTCTAAAATCCATAAATGAATGAGTACATACCATGTTTGTCTTCCTGGGTTACCTGTGATCTTTATTAATATAAATTACAAATTCATCCATTTTCTTGATTTAATTTTTCTTTATAGCTGAATAATATTCTAATATATATCACATTTATTACTCATCCATCTGCTGGTGGAAATCTAGGTTTTTTTTCACTTCCATGTTGTTATTAGAGAAGAAATAAACATGGATGTGTGAGACTTTTTGCTGTGCTATGGAATAAACACAGCATTTTAGGTATGCTAGCCAACCACTCTACCAACTGAGCTAGATATGTACCATAAAATTTTTATATTTTTGGTATAAATAGCTAGAATAACAAGAGAGAGGCAATGTACATATGATTTGAAATATTTATGCACTTTAAAAATAGGAATCACTATATGTACAAGTTCAGTCTTTCAGAATGAAAATTTAAAACACAAAGAAGGTTTAAAATTATAAATTTCATTGCCATTGCACATTTTATGCACTACTTTCACTTATTTATTACTGAGATGTTTTCCTTAATTTATGGACATAAAAAGTACATTCCTCTCTAAGATTGCTCAGGTTTATAGTGACAATGAAATCAAACCCAGAAGGTAATTTCTCAGGTCTTGAAGTTGTCATTGAAGCAGCTTCAGGATAACATGCTTTTAATGATTTTTAATTAAGGAATCTATGTGTGTTCTTGAAATAACAGAGTTAAAGGCAATATACAGAAACAACATAATTTACAAGAGACAATCTGGGTCCTAAGTCTTACTTATTCTTGGTGTAACTTTAAACAAGACATTCATCAATGTTTATAAAGCAAAGACAATTTTATAGAGTGCAAATATATTATGAGGCTCTAAGGCAGATGGTATATGAAGATCTCAAGTGCAATATCTGGTGCATAGTAGGACTTACAATATCACTACTTACTTACCTTTGTTAACATATAATAGCTTGGTGTCAATTTTAATGTAAATGAAGCAAGCCACGTTTTATCAATTACAAAAAGTTGTCAGGGATTTATATCTAATAATTTCCCTGTAGTGATATTTTCCTTCTTGAGAACATTTACTTTAATATCTGACATTTTGTAATTATTTTTAGTTTGTATTCTAGATTGATTGCTTTATATCCCATATCACTTATTGTCCTTCAGAGTAATTGCAGTTTAAAACTCTGTTCTCCTACTCACTGCACCTTAGTCTCTCCTCCTGAAATGAAACACCATCTGGACTTTGTCTATATTTGTCTTAAGAGAGAGAACAGATTGAAAAGTTTAAAGAACTTATAAATTCAAAACAGATAATCAATTTGGACAGAGTAATTGTTCTTTTGGGTGTTAAGGATAACCTAAATTCACTTGTGAAAGGTTCATTCATTATTCCCAACCCAGAGTTTCCTTATAGAAGTGAAGTATTAAGCAGAGATATATGTCCTGATATTTGCAGAGTCTCTGTGCTTAGGTGCACTGAGGATGTACCTCCCACAATCCATAGCATTCATGGTGACAAGGCCTGTATGGATTTCAAGGACAAGAGCTGATGAAATCAGACACAAAAATTTACTTAAAAGACCAAGAGAGTTTCTAACTATTAATTTATCAAATATTTAGTATACTTTATTGTTATGGTTTGAATAAATGTGCCCAAAAAGGCCTACATGCTTAACATATTTTTCTATTCCATGGTATTACTGAGAAGTGTTGGAACTTTCAGAGGTTGAAGTTAGTGTGAAGAATTTCCAATATTTCGGAATATTTTCCTGGATTGTATATTGAGATCCTAGCCTATCCTCTTCCTGTGTCTAACATACATTTTCATTCATGAAGTTAAAGAGCTTCCTTTAACTTGTGTTCACATGATAATGTACTGCGTTGACCCAAAAGTGATAGGCCAACCAACCATAGACTTAAGCAGACCAAGCTAAAGGTCTAAATAAGCTTGTCAGGGTATTTTGTTGTAGAAAGAAGAGCCTGGCTAACAAGTCCATTGTGTAGAGGAAGAGAGCTCAATGCTGTCATAATCACGAGGGATATGTTTCTTAACTTAGAGCTCTACAAATAGCTAAAGTGCAAACAAAATATGAGAACAGCTTAAATTTCATGAGACTCAGTAAAGGAGTAACCCAGAAAGAGGAAGCCACAGACATAGGAAAATCAGGGAAGAAGTTGTGAGGGAAGGCCGCCATAATAACATCAGTTGAAGTGGCCTGGAGAACAACCACTTTATGTAAATGAGAATAAAGCATAGAGGGATGGTGATTTGGCAAAATAAGTAGTGAAATGAAGAGACAAGAACTAAGCAGATAGCGATAAAATCAAATAGAGTGAGGAAAAGACAAAGTTGGAAGCAGCAAATGGCCTTGGACAGGTTCTGTTTTATGGACCAAATACAAAGCAAACAATAATAATAGTATTCATGTGGATTTTTCCATAAACTTTAAAATGTGTATCTTGTGTGTTGAATGGATTCATTTGATCTTAAAATGAAGAGATCTGTTTTCTGAATGATTTAAAACTCATAGTGTTACATTGGTAGAGAAAAAAATAAGGGATTTTTAATATATTACCTGACTGTGACTGAACAATCTTCACAGAAAACAATGTAAAACCCATTTTCATGTTTTCAACTTTATATATAACTTACAACAAAATAAGGCATTGTTATGGTTGAACGGAGAAAATGTAAATATCAGCAATCTAGGACATACATACATACATACATACATACATACATACATACACACACACGTACCTCTAAAGACCGAATTTAATGAACGAAACAGACCCCTTGCCCCTTGTCATGTCATTGAAATAATACTCCTCTTGGGATGTAGCATGTGGTCACCTATGGGAATAAAGTCAGCAGTACACATCTTTGAGTTTTAGATCACATAAAGAGATGACATAAGCTTTTAGTACCTTCTATGACTTGGGGTTCTGAGAAAGAGCCAAGTATCTGTGACTAGTCTAGAGTTTACATATGACAGGATGCACATTACACACATGATTAGAGGAAACCTTGATTAGGCTCCACTGCGATAATTTTGAATTTGGAGGCAAATTGAGAGTTACAACTTTGAATAGTTGTTCTTAAAATATCTGTGCTGTTACATCCTGCCATCTACCTTTCCAAGAGTCTCCAAATATACATTTCACTTTCCCTATCTGACTTCTACACCTGGCACATGGAAACAGATGGGAAAACCCGAAATCTCAATTAGAACTGCTTCTGAATGTATCTTCAACTACTGTTTGAAGTCATTTGAGTCAGAATGACTGTACAAATAATGCTCTGCCACCTGGTGGCTGTTAGGGTCAATACAATTCAGACATCAGTAAAAGCAGCACTTTCAGTGGGACTGAATGGGTTAGATTATGTATGTTCACCTTATTTAAAATAGTTTCTGGGCTGGTTTAACCCATAGAAACAGTTGACCTGAACAAGGGGGAGCTCTTGGACCCCATACTGATGGCTGGGTGGACAGCATGGGACTGATCCAGACTCCCTGAATGTAGGTGTAGGTGAGGAGGCCTAGGTAGTCTATGGGGCCTTGGGTAGTATTTATCCCTGGCATACAAATGGACTTTGGCTGCCCATCCCACAATGAGGGATGCTCTCTCAGCCTGGCCTCTTGGGGAAGGGCCTAGGCCCTGCCCTGGATGAAATGATAGACTCTGGAAATACTCCATGCAGAGGGCCTCACCCTCCCTGGGGAATGAAGTGGAGATTTGGGTAGGAGTCTGGTGGGCCTGGTAGGAAGGGCAGAGGAGGAGGGGAGGGAAAGGGAGCTGGGATTGACATCTGAAGCAAGCTTGTTTCTAATTTGAATTTTAAAAAAAGGAAGAAAAACATAGTCGCTAAGTCTACAATAAATGATGACCAGGATTTAGCTCTCTAATGCACTTGAAAATACATGGCTAGATTTCCATTGGTTGTAATTCTTAAGCCTACCATGAAATGTCTTCCAAGTTTTAGAGGAATCACAAAGGGCCACCAGTTCAGTATGTGAGCCCTTACTACTCCCTGTCCTGTAGATTTTAGTTTTAGAACATAGGGAACTCTGGTTTAATTTTCACAGCTGACTATCCCACACATTAATATTGTTCAAAAAATTTTCTGTTCAAACATTCCTGTTTAAATTGCAACTATTTTCCTCATACAACCCTGAACATTTCTCTTTGAATTTTCTATGTTCACTACATAATCACAAAATACATAACTCAGTAAATAAAAGTTTTATTAAGTTTTACCACACTCAGTTTTCCAAGGATCCAATCAGTCTCATAGATCATTAGAATTGAAAGCAAAGCTCATTGTAAGGAAAGATTCACCCCCAACCTCTGAAGGTTGAGAGAAGTATATGTGTGTGTATCTGTGTGTGTGTGTGTGTGTGTGTGTGTGTGTGATGTGTGCGTGTGTGTCTCTCTGTGTGTCTGTTTCCATGTGTTTGAATGTTTGTATCACCAAAGGTACCAGGCACTGTCACCCTGTCACTTAGCCCTGAAATTACTAATATGACTGCTTCTTCAAGGCCAGGATAAGAACCTTTCTCATATCAGAGTATGGTGGTACACTCTTTTAATTCCAATATTTGAGAGGCAGAGGCAGACAGATCTCTGCGCTAGAGACCAGCCTAGCATGTTCCAGGTCAGCCAGGGCTGTCTAGAGGGAACCCGGCTAAACACAAAAATAACAACAAAAGATTCTCAACTATTTTTATTTATTTACTTATTTACTTTTTATATTTGAGAGAGGGTCTCATTAGGTAACCACGGCTGGCTTGAAACTTGCTATAGAGACCATGCTACTCTTGAACTCATAGGGATCCACCTGCCTCTGCTCTTCTGGTGCTGGTATTAATGGCCTGCATCCACTACATCTGGATTGATCTTCAGGATTTCAAGACAAATTCTTATATAATCTCACGTGGTCATAGGCATGAAATGTCATCATCTTTATCATTTAGTGTAACTAATTATAAAAGCAACACCCTGTCTTGTTTGCCATGATTATTTCTCATCCCTACTCGTACCACTCCAACCCAGTTGTATAAAGGCACAAAAACCAGGGAACACTGGAGCTTTTCCTTGCTTGGGTCTGTCAGAGATGTAGAAATTCTTTCTGGAAAGTTGTGGATGTCTTCCCAGGGAAGTGATATTGTGATAAGTCATCGTAATAGGAAAATCAAGCTGAAAGAGAGAAGTTTTGTTGAAATGTAGAAGAATAAAGAAAGATTGTGCCAGTGTGTCAGAAGCTGTGTAGGGGGTGGTGGGTGGTGGGGTTATCCACAAGAGTATAGGGGAAAGTAGATTAAAACCTTGTGGGAAGAGCTGTGTGGTCAGAGTTCTATGGCATGACTGCTGTTCTGCGCACAGCAGTATGGAGGGCAGATACAAGGAAGCTAAGAAGAGGAAGAGAAATGATGAGATGCTGTGTGTGTGTTCCCAGCCTTGTAAGAACCTTGTGTCAGATGGAGTAGCAACTGGTATTTAGAAGATACAGTCACAGTATATGGTGTCAATCACGTGGTGAATCATGTGGTCATGAGACAGACATGGCGGGTACTCTACCAGCCTTAAAAGTGGTATACTTCTGACATGTAAATGATTTTAATTTTTAATAACAATTTCAAAATAAACTAAAAACAACTGAGGTTTTATTCCATTAGTGATATAAGGCCAGAGTGAACTTAAAGACTAAGCAGCTATGATGAGGCAAAGCATTTCTTTCTTCAGTGAGTTTTCTCATCTATAGCAGATGCATGTCCTGCAATAACAGCATAACTCTTAATGTGAGTGAGTAGACAAGATCTGGAAGCTTCTAAATGATCTCACTTTGTTTCTCATTCAACAGGAGTCTCTTATTACTTTCTGCTTTAGTCTGATTTTAAAACGATACCCCTATCATGGAGAATTATGTTATAACAAATTAATAAGGATTGTGTGCTGAAACAGAACTGAGGGGACCCTCGTGGAAGTGGTCCTGTTAGCAGAGGTTATAGTTATCTCCTAGAAGGTGTCAGCTGATGAGGACAGTCCAGTGGTTTACATAAATGTGTCTAAACACCGAGAAAGGGGGAGCTTGAAAATAGAGAACTGGCTTTACTGCAGACATCCATGTAGTGACCAAACACTTGATTAGGGGGTAAACTGACTTTTCACAGGAAGGCTGACTTGTGGAAGGTTATTCTGTTCCATGGCAACAGTGCTTCTAGCCATCAAAGTGGCTGTTTCCTGCATTGTGTCTCTCCAGCATCTCTTTTTCTCTTCCTGATTGCACTCCATTTTCCTCTGGGGATCCCCTGTCTCCCAAATCGGGTAATTCTGATATGACCATAAGTTAAGGCACATGCCCTCACACTCTGGAGTTAGCAGGATGCCAGAAGCTGGAGTCTGCCCCTCCTGTCAGATGCATCCCACTTGTAAGGGGGCCAGGCACACAATCTGGCTTCTGCCGGAGCTAATCATGCAGGCAGCTGCGGCTCCGTTCATTTCTGCTGCTTTTAGCCTGTAAGCTTTCCAGAAGCTTCCGATGAAATCTCTTCCTGATTAGGCACATCAGGGTTGGCTGTTTATAATCCAGGATGGGGGAGGTGGGGTGGGGTATGGGATGATTTACTGTTTCATTAGCATTTTAGAAGGAAGGGGGGCATGGGGCTTACTGAGTTTCTGCCAGCTGTCTCTCTATTTGATGTTTTACATGTTTTATCATTGATAAATTGTCCTGAAGTATAAATGAATCTTTACATTAATGGATTCACCCATATCAACAAATCTAATACTAAATCTGATTCACGTTTCTAGGATAAAGTCAACTAGGACAGGATGAATTTATCTAAGAAAATGAAGTTATCTTTTTGTAGCTAGTTTCACATGGTGAGATTTTGATTTTTTTTGTAGTTTTGAGTACTGTGAAATTGCATAGTCTTTTTATGTTCATTATGTTAGTCTCATCTCAATACTATGTCTTTATTATTACTATTATTATTATTTTCAAGGATTCTGGGATTTGAGATTTCCTAGTTTTAAAAAAGTGTTATTGTTTTAAGTGTATGGGTGTTTTGCCTACATGTACATCTGTGCTCCATGTGTATGCCTTATACCTGTAGAAGCCAGAATAGGGTGTCAGACCTGCTCTAACTGAAGTTATGAACAGTTTTGAGATGCTATGTGGGTACTGGGAATTGAACCCAGGTCTTCTTCAAGAGCAGCCAGTGCTCTTAACTCCTGAACTATCTCTCCAGTGCCTTTTTCTGCTTCATGGAGAATGAAACTTAAATAAAAAACCACCTATTTGCAGGATTTTTCAAGTTATATATCATAATTTTGAAATTATTCCAACCTTATTTCTTCTTTAGACAAATTTTATAAGTATACCAGCTGGCTTTTATGTCAACTTAACTCATGCTAGAATCATCTGAGAGGAGGGAGCCTCAACTGAGAAGCATGTGTCTGCAAATTCCTGAAGCAAGACATTTTTCTTAATTAGTTATTGATGGAGGAGGGCCCAGCCCACTGTGGGTGGTGCCATTCCTGGACTGTTGATTCTGGGAAGTATAATAAAGCAATCTGAGCAAGCCATGAGGAGCAAGCCAGTAAGAAGCACCCCTCCATGGCCTGTAAATCAGCTCTTTCCTCCAGGTATCTGCCCTATTTGCATTCCTACCCTGGCTTCCTTTAATGATGAATAATGATGTGGAAGTGTTAGCCAAATGAATAATTTCCTCTCCAATTTGTTTTTTATCATGATGCTTTATCACAGCAAAGTTACTAAGGCAATAAGTAATGATTTCAGGAAATTTAAACTTATTAAGTTTATTGGAGAAAACCTTTCCAAAATAACTCTTTTTGTTTGTTTGTTTGTTTTTGTTTTTTGAGACAGGGCTTCTTTGTATAGTCCTGGCTTGCCTGGAATTAGCTCTGTAGACCAGGCTGGCCTCAGACTCACAGATATCTGCCTGCCTTTGCCTCCCATGAGCTGATATTAAAGGCATGTGCTATCATCACCTAGATAAATACTAATTATCCCCTTAAATTGTGTCTTATCCTTACAGTTTATTTTTCTTTATATTCCTAATATTACTAATTTGTACATTGTTCAACATGACTCATTGTATAACTTGAAAGAATATTGTAGATATTATGCTTGCCAATGTAAAAAATTTCCCTGAATCACAATTAACTAATGTTAATTAACTAATCACAAATACGTGTCCACAAAAATACTAGTTAAATAGGACATGAGACTGCTCCAAGAATTAAACAGTGATGTTTATTCTTTTTATTTTCTTTTACTTGAGAGATCTTTCTAGAATTTTGCTGATTTTTGTCTTGTAAAGCACTATTAGGTTTGGTCAATCACTTCCATCATTTATTTTTCCATTATGTAATTTCTTCTGTTTTTTGTTTCTGTCATTCTCTAGTTTTACTTTGTCATCTGCATTTCTCATCCCCCTTCTCAATTTAAATATTTGGCTATTAGTTTTTCAGAATTCGCCTTTAGTTATCTGAACAAAACTTTGAAGTGTCTCCTATCTACTTTAGCAATACCTTGGTATATGCCTTTCTCAATTGTATCTCCTAGTTATAGTGTGTTAGTTTATAAGTAGTCTTTCTTTTCTGTCTGGTTAATTTTATGGCTTCCTTTGTAAGTGCTGTCTTCTGTGCCTTTACATAAGTGAGCCTCGTTTGCTTTTTAATAAAATCCCTTGAAGTCTTAGTATTTTGATGAAATCTATAGATTATTTAATTTTAATTGGAATATTAATTTTAATTCTGAAAATTTACAGCCACCTTTTGTTGGAAAACTATGACTCTCCTTATTTTCCTTTCTAATGTGTCTTTTATTCATTGACATTATTATAAAATTACACCCATAAAATTTCACCAGCCTGACTGATGAAACATGAATTGCTACAATGGATAGGGAAAGGAACATGAAGCCTTATCTCTACATAAAGGACTACTGGCAACTATGGGATGCTGAAAGCAGGAAAAATAGACTCAATCTCTTTTACTGGAATACTAAGGACAGGTATACTTTCCAGATATTTTGAGTAGGCGTTCTGGATCTTGTCTATGTGAAATGTCCCAATAAGGGAAGTCCGGCCTAAATGTCAGATAATACCTCTTGCTAACTCCTATGTGACTTGTCTAACAGCTCTGTCTATCATTCTTAAAAAAATACACTATACTATCCTGCAGGGAAATTTTCCAAGGCATTTTCTGTTCCCCAGTATTCAGGTCAGCTAGGTCTACTCCGTGGCATGTTCATTTTATAAGATATATTTATTGTTTGTGTGTATGTGTATGAATTTATGTGTAAGACATATATCCAGGAGACCTAGTTAACCTGTAACTGGAGTTGTGGGGCTTTTGAGCTCCCCTGTGAGTTCTGGACCCCAAATCAATATTTCTATGAATTGTATTTATCCCTTTGTTTCCATCTGCTCTGACTGTTTAGTCTTCAGTTTTTACCTTATATTTTTGGTTTTTCCCTTATAGGTCTTTGGTCACAGCTTAAGCATGTTACTGTTTCTTACTTAGCCTGAACTTTGAAGTGTTTTATGTTTCAGTCTGTTGTTCTCTGTACTGACTTTGAAGCATAACAACTGATTTTCCTGTAGCTTTTATGGCTAGATTTTAATTTTTTTCAACTCTGTGGTTGCCAAATATGGGTCGAAGGCTAATTTTTTACAGAAAAAAAATTGTTTTCTTTTTCTAAATACCTAGAAACCATATGAAACTGAATTCTGATGTCACTGCTGTTTTGGCCAAAATAAAATGTAAATTTGTGCCCTAGTCTTCAAAACAAATTTGTAGAAAAAAAGTGGTTGTGGTTTTTCTGGGAAGATCCCTACCCCCAACACTCCTGTCATTTATGTCAAAGCTAAAAACATTTGTAAAAGTCCTTCCCTTTTTCCTTTGTGATTTATCAGTGTACTTGGACATGTCAAAACAGAGTACCAGAAACTTTGGGCTTTTACGAAAAGAAATAATGTTCACATAATTCTGGAAAATGGGAAGTCCAGGCTCAGAGAGTGGGAAGTCCAAGGTCAGAGAGTGGGAAGTCCAAGGTCAGAGATTCAATGAAAGATCAGTTTCCAGTGAACTGGTTCTTTCTGGCTCATGTGCAATTGATGTACCAACATGTTCTCATATGACCCTCCTTCATAAGTGCAGGGTGGAAGTGGGATTAGGAACTAGGAGAGCAGAACATAAGACAGCAGTAGACAGAGGGAGCTAAGAAAGGGAGAACAAAGGTGTGCAAAGAAAATTAAACACTGAGGGAAAGAGAAAAGGAAAGAGGAAAAGAGTTCCTTTGAGACAGAAAAGTTGGAGGGAGACTCTCTGGTGATGCCTGGTATTGTGAAAACACTAATAATGCATCATAGCCCCACCTTGTGCCAGGACCTCACTTCGTTCTAAGTACTTCCGTAGGGACCTTTTTCCAAATACAGCAGCACAGGGGGTTAAGTCATTTGTATAAGAATGTAGGGGAACACATCCATTCATTGTATAGCTATGGAATAGATATTTTCCTTGGCACTTTTAATAGAATATAAGGGTGTAGATGCACAGCTTTCTACTATCATAGTTGTTTCAACTCCTCAGCTTGTATGAAACAAATAACCTCCTTCTGTGAGATCACAGGAAGCAACTGTTTAGGAGATTCAGAATGCCCTGAAGTCCATCCAAGTGAAGCTAATGAGTTTTATACTTAAAGTTTCCCTTTCACAATTCCTTTTAGACCTCTGATAACGTCTTATATTTTCTCTTCAGACTACTTATACATAAGAATGTGTGTATTTTGACTTATGTTCTATATTGCAAATGTATTTAACATATGTGGTTTTGGACTTTAGTGATATACAGAAGTAGGTAAAACAATATAGAAGATAACTAATTTGCATGTGCTACTTCTATAGATTAAGGAATAATTAATCTTTTCCCAAATGTTTTGCAATTTTCCTCTGCCTTTAATATTTTGCTACACTACTTTAAAGCTATAAGAATAATACTTTTGGCTTCCTTATGACACTGATGTAAGTATCTGTGATAATAAAGTTTTTTTCTCTATAATTATTGAGACATTTATCAATATATTTTAATGTCATCTAGTTCTATCCTGTATTAAAATGTATTTTGTTGAGCTGGGCGTTGGTGGCGCTCGCCTTTAATCCCAGCCTGGTCTACAGAACAAGTTCCAGGAGAGGCTCCAAAACAATACAGAGAAATCCTGCCTGGAGAAACCAAAAAAAAAATGTATTTTGTTTCCCAAAAGTATCATTTTAGAGTAGGCTTCCTCAAACCTGGACCCAGGCAATTTTTACATTTATTGTTGTGTTTCTTTTGATTTCTCTTAATCTAGAAATGTCCTTTCTAAATTTAATGATTTCAATGAGTCATTGACAACTGAGTTAACTGTCTTACATAATTGCTTCTGATAGTATACAGAATATTTCTAAATTCTTTTTATTTCCTATTAACTGTTTTGAATTTTTAAATCTTTAACTTGGATGTTTCATACATAGTGCACACCATTCATATTTCATTGTAAAAAGATGCATGTGACTGATAATCATAAATTCAGTAATGGTGAGTATAATATGTGGTCTAGATTTGATCCCTAAGCTACCCCTTGTAAATTCCCCCCTTAATCTTATCACTTTAACAGTTTTATATTCTATCGCTAAGTGCTTTTTGCCTTTTGGAGGTATTTTTTCCAAGAGTTTCTCCACTGAGTGATTTTCTAATTCTATCCTTTGCATTTATTCGATGGAAATATTCTGAAAATATTTTCCTTAGGCCATCATGTTCTTAAGTGACACTTATTTTCATTATATACAGAAGAGAGCAGACACATGTTTATTACTTTCATTTTTCCACATTATTTACTTCTTTGTTTGTTTGTTTTATATTACAATTCTACCATGGTCCCCATCCTTCTCTTGAAGTGACTCCCTCCTTTCCTCTTACCCCACCCCATCCACTCTTCCCTCTGTTCCTATTCAGAGACTAGCAGGCCTCCCATGGATGTCAACCAAACATGGCATATCAAGCTGAAGGCTGGAGGAAGCAACCCAATATGAGGATAAGGGTCCCAAGAGCCAGGATAAGAATCAGAGACAGCCCCTGCTCCCCCTATTAGTTATGTAGCTTGATATTCTTTTTGTTTGTTTGTTTGTTTGTTTTGTTCTGTTTTGTTGTTTGGTTGGGTTTTTTTGTTTGTTTTTAGAGGCAGGGTTTCTCTGTGACTTTGGAGGCTGGTCTGGAACTAGCTCTTGTAGACCAGGCTGGTCTTGAACTCACAGAGATCTGCCTGCCTCTGCCTCACGAGTGCTGGGATTAAAGGTGTGCACCACCACTACCAGCCTTGGTTTTCCTGAGGGACTGCTGTGGCATATATACAGAGGGCCTTGGTCAATCCCATGGGGCTCCATGGCTGTCTGTTCAGGTTCTGTGAGCCCCTGTGAGTTCAGGTTAATTGATTCTGTGGGTTTTACTTTTTTTTCTACTTTTTTAAATTTAAATTAGAAACAAGCTTGTTTTACATGTCAATCCCAGTTCCCTCTCACTCCCCTGCCCCACACTAACCCCCTATTCCATCCTCTTTCTGATACCCAGAAAGGGAGGGTGAGGCCTTCCATGGGAGATCTTCAAAGTCTGTCAAAGCATTTGGAGCAGAGTCTAGGTTTGTAAATAACACTGATGATGCTAAGTTATTTGTGCTCTAGTTGTTTTTGTTGTTGAAGTGAATTATATTTTGTTTTGTTTTGTTTCTGGAACTTTGTAATGGGAAATATCAAGTTGTTTTTGAAGGAGAAAGTATATAAGTAAAACCATCAAGAGTACTATTCAAGTTGCTGCATTTCTGTTTAGTATTTTTTGAGTTCAGGAAAAATTTGTTTGCCATGGGCTATTCTAGAATATAAGCAAACAAAGGTAATTCTTAATTTGGTAAAATTAAGAATAGAATTTCTGCATGTTTTAACTCCTGTTCTATGTATTGTTAATACAAATAATTTTTCAGTTCTTTTTTATCCTTTAAATACAATGTGGTTTTGATGCATCAGTAATAATTTTTCAAAAATGTGTTCCTAAGCTTTTGTCCATCCAGTCTCAGCATGGTAGCAAACATTTTTAATTTCAGCACTTGGGAGGCAGAAGCATACATATCTCTATGTGTTTAAAGCCAATCTGGTCTATACAGTGGTTTCTAGAACAGCTGGAGCTATGTAGAGAGGCCCAGTCTCAAAAAACAAAGATTTTATCTATGTTCCATCCATAGAATTTGGTTTTAAATTAATTAAAACTCTCCTTTACTTAACAAAAGGTTAGTATGGAAATAAAACATTACTCAAATGGTTATCTGTATTTTAAGACATAACAGAGGAGAGAAAGAGGCAGGGGAAGAAAGAGAAAGGAGAGTTAAAATTTCATAGAAAGGGAAACTTAGCCTCCAAACAGAAGATTGATTGATGAGAGTTTAAACAAACACAGATTTAGTGCTATGTGCAAACATTGATTAATAGGGCAATTTTTCTCCCTGACTTTCTGTTATATCAATATCTTATTATGTGAAGAAAATAAAGACAAAACAAAGTACAAAAACTTATTTAAAAGGCAAATGGGCATGTTTGCATTAAATAGAATTTATAAAAACAGTCAAAAGCAAGTCACTGTACAAGACTTAATTAACTAGGTCACACCCAAACTAATATTCTGCATTAATGTGCTAAACCACCAGGAGAAGACATAATCTATTTATAATGCATGTATGATAATCTGTAATAAAGATCAGGAACCTGATGGAAAGACAAATTTATTTTATAAAAGAGAAACTAGGGTACAGAGACACTAGTTTTACATCTAGATCTGGACTCTATTACTTTCATTATGGGTATTTAACCTCTTTATAGAAATGCATTTCATTAGCTGTTCCAAACATAACCTTGTAAGTTAATATTAAGTAGGATTAAATCTTGTGACAAACATTCAATATTCAGTTCATCTACATCAGAAAAATATACACAGAAATAATCCTAATTTTAAAAATTTTACTGAGCAATTATTTGGATGTTTATATAAGATAGAGTAATATAGAAAAACAAAATAAAAATATTTATTGTAAATTGACAGTATGTCACACCAGGCAGCCAAGGAACACTGTCACCTCCTGTTGTGTATATGCTATTTTTTAAGTGATCAGAAACAGTTTGATAATTACTACAGTGATTCACTCATTATCTCAGCAAACACATCAGATGCCATGTACCAGATATATGTCCAACCACCATGAAGGCAAAAATTAATGAAATAAAAATTATTCATTTGTGTTGCTCACAGTATCTTTATAGAATTATGTACCAGGACAATGACAATGACAGGAGGTGACAATGACAAGTTCTGAAGTGGTATATGGGAAAAGTGCTGTGGGTAACTTGTGCTGTGGGTAACTTGAAAAGATTGAGAATTCTTTTGTCTGGGATACATCTTTTTAGAGTGCTTCTTTCAATGATGACACTTTAGACTTGGGTGTTGAGGACTGAATACAATGCTTCCAAGTAAAGAAATATTAAAAACACATGAAGCATAAAACCAGAGAATCAAGCCCACTGGACAGTTTAAAACAGCAGGTGGCATTCAGAAAGCAGAGCATGGTTCTCTGTAATTGAAGTAGAGATGTCTGAACATGAATGTCACATGACTCTATATGACACTGCTTGAAGACTGAGCAGATTGAGAGCTGCAAAAGAAGTTTGGGCTTTTAAACTCCAGGTGTCCAGCAAAACTGTGGTGTAAATTAGGTAGTCATAGGTTCTTCATTTTGATGGAATACATTGTAGTTAAAGTGTGAGTTTGAAGGAAATTTCCATTTGATGGAATATGACTCACAGTAATGGTAATAAGAGGATATAGACTCTCTGAGCAGAGGGGCACTTGAACATTGAAAATTATAGAAAATGTTCAAGAATTATTTTGAAGAGACTTCACACATTATCTGTATCAAGTGAAGAGGAGTAGTTCACAGATCTATTCTTAAGGGAGTTCCCAGGGCTTGGTTTCAGATATGTAGAGGTTTTAGAAAATGAAGACAGCACTAGAAGAACTATGAAGGATGAAGGCTACAGGTGTTTTGTAACCCCACAAAAATCTGTCTATCTCTGCCTTATGTTACTGGGATTATGAATGCAACTCACCATGCCCAATTTTTCCTTTTGTGTCCACTGGGTATCAAAATATCAAACTCTCTCTCTCTCTCTCTCTCTCTCTCTCTCTCTCTCTCGTCTCTCTTGTTTCCTAATAAGGAAAACTGATATTTAATATTAAATATTATTTAATATTAAACAATATGGTTGAGGATATCCACAGTCATCCAGATCTTGAATATTATATTATACAAGTTTATTCTACAACTGATAATGGTTCACATTAATGCTTTAATTACCTCCAATTTTCTTTCTCCATGTCTGTCTTTCATTCAACTATTTTCTAAAGTATATACTACATATTATCTTTAGTCATTAATTGAGCTCATTATCCAAATGTGCCAATCACTCTTGTGGCTTCATCATTTTACTCTGTTAGGACTGTAGAACATTTAGAAAAAGAAGCAAAGTGTTCTGCAAAAGACAATTCAATAAATGAATGTGAAAGACTTAATGCTATTGAAGTTACTGAGTTGGAAACATAAGTGGAAAGTGTGACCTAAACAATGACCATAAAGGCAGTGATGGTGGGAGTCATTCAGCATTGTTTGACTTTAAGCCAAGGAAAAACTCAATATTGAAGAGATTTCTATGTATTAATGAGAAGAATTTCTAATATGAACTGCTAATGGAATGTGTTTTGTATGCCTCTGACTTTTTCTAGAGAAATGTGTATTTGTAGTAGTGTTAAACAGAATAGTTTTAAATCAGAAGCATGGAGTGTAGTTTCACTGGCACCATCTGGAAAGAATCAATTCTTCACCTATAATGTTTCTAAGGCACCACAAATTGGAGCAGTGCAAAGATAGCTCATAGGAAGTTAAAGCTATAATTTTTTTTAATTTCCATGATTTGGAATCTGTTATAGGGTGAAAATCTTGATATATAATTTATGTGTTCTGTCTTTTTTATTAAATACAAATTTCATGTAATGCCAAACCATCACAGATCTTGTAAATACATCTGCCTTTTCAAGAAGTCCAGCTCTTTGCTATGCATAATTAGAATTTTCATGTATACTACAGCATAATTAGTTTATAAAACAACACTGAATTTGTTGTTTTATTAATATGAAGCTGTGTATTTTCTAATCCACTTCAGATGCCTTCTGAATCCCAAAAGTTATAATTAAACTGAATAATGAATACAGTGATTATCAAACAGTACTTTAATGCACCCACTTTGTAATATGAATTTAAATGTAATTCATTATTTTTCTTCTTTTTTTCTGTCTAAATTTGTATTTCTAGGAGTAATTTAAATGTTATTATTCTGTACACAAATTAGCTCTTAAAATTCTTGACAGTAAATCACAAAACTCTACCACTGAATAGGAAGAACTGAAAATAAGCTTTTCTTATAGAACCCTAAAGTAAAGCCATTAGATATTACGATTTTTCAAAAATTATGGCCTTTTCCAGTCAAATTGGTTTCCTTTTTGTCACTGTAGTGCCATAGTCTAGCATAGAAGAAATAAATTTGTATGCTGCACCATTGACGAGAAACTATTTTCTCATTCAGAATATAATTTACCAAGTGGTGCTTTTACTACAGAAAAGCGTGACCTTTTTATTGGGTTTATTTATTTATTTGTATCTGTGCATGTGCCACACACAGGACAACTTGTCCAAATCAGTTCTCTGCTTCCAATATTTGGGTCCCAAGGGTCATATTCAGATCACCAGGGTTGAAAGCATGCTTCTTCACCTACAAAGCCAGATTGCTGCTTCCGAAGACATTTGTGTTACGTAGATGGTTCAGCTTACTATGAGAAATGCACAAATTTCGTTTGATGTTTTTTGAAATTGATGTGGAATGGGGCTGGCCATGTTTAAAAACACAAACAGATAAGAACTTATTTGTTGATCTTTCTTAGTTGTACTAGTTCCTGTTAACAGAGTAGGCAAAATTGTAAGATTTTGTATAGTGTATGCATTTGTTGAGAGAACCATGCTTTCTAAAGGATTTGACAATGAATAGTGAAATAATATCACATTAAGAATGTATCCCCTTAAAAATTAAGTAAGTCAATGTGTGAAGGAAAACCACTCAAGATGAATTAATCCCACTTGACTGACCTCTTTGGAGTTGGAGTTATAAAGAATCTTTAGTTTTTTAGATATGGGTTGTGCATTAGTTACTTTTTGTTGCTATAATAAAATACCATTACCTGTAGCAACTTAAAGAAGAAAGAATTAAATTTTGCTATGCTCTCAGAGGAAGAGTCCATCAAGTCGGGGAGAAGCATGACAGTAGGTGACCAGAGCAAAAAACTGTGAGATCATATCTTCATCCACATGCAGAAAGTAGAAAAAAAGTGAACTAGAATTGGGAAAAGTCTATAAACTCTTACAGCTCCTCATGTGATATACTTTATCCTTAAAGACTTCGCCTCCTAAAAGCTCAGTAACCTTCAAAAAAGTATCACCAACCAGAAACCAGGTATTCTAATACAGGAGCCTGTGAGGGACATTCCTCATTCAAACCAACAGCATGGACAACTGATCTCATTGAGAAGCCAGAATGGGAACTGTAAAGAGTGAATAAGAATGTGAAATACACATTACTCAACCAGCTAGTTAGCCTTCTTCTCCTGTAACTTGCACACATACACAATTAAGGCAATTCTTAGGCTATTCTAGTCACATCAGAATCCAATATTTTCCTCGGAGTTCTGAGTCTCATTTTGGCCCATGTCTTTGCTGCATGTCATTTCAGTTGCCCAATAGACAACTAGTGTAGCCAGTAAGAAGGTTTTTCAAATTCTGACCCTGCAGCCTGAAACTGAGCCTCTTGAGGAAGAACACAGAAATAATATTGATGGTAACCCTCTAAAGGAGGAAGGGATGTTTTCTAAGACACTACTGTGTGACACACACTGTAGTAGGCACTTCACCTTCATTGTCATCTGCAGAGAGAACCTTTTACTTGCCAGCAGCTTTGGTTTTTTCCCCGCCAGTCACCTGGGCTCTGCGGCGTTGTCCCCAAATAACACACAAGACGCTGTATTAATTATGAAGCTGTTGGCCTTGCTTGTTTCTTACTGGCTATCTCTGACTTAAGTATTTACCCCGTAATTGTTAATCTAAGTATTTCTCTTACCGGAGAAGTTTCTGGGCTTCTTATCCCTATGGCAGTTACATCTTGACTCCTACCCAGAGTCCTCCTGGACTCCTAGTCCCACCTATCTTGCTTCCCTATTGGCCAACAGTGCTTTATTGACATATACACAGGAATTCCCCCATCAGTCATCAATCTTAATTTTCCAAATATTCTATGTTGACAATTTCTAAGACCATTCATTTGTGAAAAGAATGTTGAAACTTTCTTCCATGTTTGTTGGATACTAAACTTCTGTTACCACACTGTTTTGTTTTTTTCCCTTTGGCAGGGTGAAACTAAGGGAGTCCTTGGGGAAGGTGGACTTTAAAGATGTAATTACAAAGTTTATTTCTCACTTATAGATAAGTAACACTTAGAGTTTCTATAGGGATTTCAAGTACCTAATAAAATTGAAATAAAAATAAAACATACATTACCATTTGTTAAATTTAAGTGAGAAGCAGCTCAAATCTCTGGAACTATTAAATATTAAAATCTATGTGTATGTTATATTTATGAAGAATTCATTATTCATTTTGGGAAATGTTCTATTGGCAGGAAAGAAATGGTTTTATTTTGCCTGTGAGATTTTATGTTCTCCCCTCAAGAAGAGAATGTGTAGAACCTCTCTCCAGCATTGTAATTGTTTATATTTCAGTTTTGAAATGTTGCTTATGGAGTCTTAGTAAATGCATAGATTGAAATGTAGTTCTATTGTTTCCCAACTCAGAGTTAAGTTAGTCTAGAGAAAGTTAGGCAGCTTCATTGAATTTGAGCTCCTTCTTCAGTAAGGTGAGACTAGGTTCTCCCTTTATAGTATGTGAAGATCAGCTGTTCCTACACATACCTTGTACATGGTCATCACTTAGTACCATGATCCATTTCTTTCTTTATGGCCCCTAGAACATAATCCCTGTTAAAATGTCTGTACCTCTGATTTCTCAATGTGAGGGTTTATATATATATTTGATCTTTTTGATATAAACCTCCAAATTTAGGAAAGTTTGTGTTCTTAATACTTCAACCATGTGTGTTGTAAAACTGCTCATTGGTTGGACCAATTTCCTGATTAAATAGAGTCATATTGCTCTCAGAGCCAATTTTTGACTGGACTTTTAGAGTAAATGAAGCTGGATTTTGTAAATGTGTTGCCCCATGACCTCAAAGTAAAACTCCAGGTGACCTTGAACACATTAGCCTCTCTGTTTATGTTCCTGGTTCCATTTCCTCACCCGAGAAAGTAGAAGTTTTCAGATCCTTTTCAAAATGTTATCATAGGATCAAAGAACTGAAATCTTCTAATATACAGGAAATGTAAATGTGTTCTTCCTTTGTTAAGATCACCAATAACTTATCATTTGTATGAGAGACCTAGTTCCATGGTAATTAAAAATTGTGTTACAGGGCTGAAGAAATGGCTTGGTGATTTAGTGTACTTACCTCTCATTCAGAGAACCCAGGTCAAATTCTCAGCACCCATATGGTGGTTCACAGCTGTCTGTAACTTCCATTACAGGGGTTCTGGTGCCCTATTCTGACTTCTGCAGACTCGTGAATGTGTGCAGTGTACATACATATGCCTAGGTACTCACATACATACCTATAAAAATAAACATTTTTTTAAAAAAACATGGAGTACCAAATCATGTTATACTATGTTATGTTGCAACACAAATCAGCTGTATAGTAGCTGGGAAAATGTCTTTGGATAAGTTTCCAACTCATTCTAAATTAGAATAGTAAATTCATACATTGGTGTGTTTCTCTAAATCATATGAGATACCATATATAAGATATTTTCCCAGTTGCAATACAAGAATGCATATTCAGGCAGACTCAGGTTGGAGATTTCAAAGGCCCTTTCAATGTGGGTAATGGAAGATATGATTGATTTGATAATGATGCAGAGTGATCACATACCTTGTCTGTGGAGAGCTAATTCAATTCATTTCTGAAAAGCAATAATTAATTCTATTACCTCCAGACTCCTACTTCTAGATGATTTTTTTTATCTTTGTGTGTATGTGTTTCTTTTGGTTTTATTATCTTTTTTAAATCTTTTTTTTTTTTTTTTGGTTTTACGAGACAGGGTTTCTCTGTTTTGGAAGCTGTCAGTCCAGCCTGGCCTCGAACTCACAGAGATCCGCCTGCCTCTGCCTCCCGAGTGCTGGGATTAAAGGCGTGTGCCACCATGCCAGGCTATCTTAAAGACAATCTTTTCTCATTTTACATACCAATCCCAGTTCCCACTCTCTCCCCACCTCCTGCTACCCCTCCTTCCCTCCCCCCTATCCCTATCCACTCCTCAGAGAGTGTAAGGCTTCCCATGGGGAGTCAATGAACTGTGGCACCTTACTTTGAGGCAGGAACAAAGCCCTCCTCCCTATATCTAGGCTGAGCAAGGTGTCCCTCCAAAGAGAATGGGCTCCAAAAAGCAAGTCCAAGCACTGGGGATAAATCCTTGTCCCACTTCCAGTGGCCCCACAGACTGCCCAAGCCAAACTACTGTCACCCACATTCAGAGGGCCTAGTTTGGTCCTATGCAGGCTTCCCGACTGTCAGTCCCGATTCAGTGAGTTCCCACTAGTTCAGGTCAGCTGTTTCTGTGGGTATCCCCAAACTTGTCTTGACACCTTTGCTCAAGTTATTGCTCATCCCTCTCTTCAGCTGTTTTCTGGGAGCTCAGAGCAGTGCTTAGCTGTGTGTGAATATTTGCATCTGCTTCCATCAATTGTTGGATGAAGGTTTTTTGATGATAACGCAGGTAGTCATCAGTCTGATTACAGGGGAAGGCCAGTTCAGGCATCCCCTCCACTGATGCTTAGGGTCTTAGCTGGGGTCATCTTGTGGATTCCTGGGAATTTCCCTAGTGCAAGGTTTCTTGCTAGCCCCATAATGACCCCCACTATCAAGATATCTCTTTCCTTGTTCTCTCTCTCTCTCTCTCTCTCTCTCTCTCTCTCTCTCTCTCTCTCTCTCTCTCTCTCTCTCTCTCTCTCTCTGTCCTTCCCCCATCATATAAAGATATTTTGATGTCTTCCTTTCCTGTTATTATTCCTTTATTTCCCTTTCTTGTTATTAAGCTAATACTTCAAGTACTTCAAGTAGGAATGGGAAAAGTGAACACACCAAACACCATCTTATTCTTGTTTATAAGAAATGAAGATCATTCCAACTGGAGATAATCTAAGTAAGGGCATTAAGTCTGTCCTAGAAAGACATGTATCACAGTTACTCCCATGTATGAATCTTATATTTTATGTATAAGATACATATACATAAAATCACATGTGTACACATTGTATGAAGATACTAGTGAAATTATTTAGGTTAACAAAGAGCAAAGAGGACTAATGGGAGTGGAGAGAAGTGACAAAGAGATGGCCTTGAAGTATGAGGAGGGGAATTTACTCTATGTGCATTAGATCCTTGCATGAAAATAGACCTGTATAACCCATTATATGGAAAATATATACTGGAAAACAGAGATTATAGTACATAGTACTAATAAAATACTATTCTGGAGACTATAAAGTGGTATGTAGATTTTTGATCACTCACTAAATGCTTCCCTCATTGCAAATCTATGAAAAATCATTTGGCATATATTGACAATTGTAATCCTATTATGTACCTTAGGAACCATTAACACCAGATACAAAATTACCCTAAATAAATTGTGTGGTTCACTAATGAAGAATTTGGATTTAAAAGAATACAGGCTATTTAATTTTTAAATTCTTTTGACTACATGCTCCAACTTAAATCACCACATTTTTATTTTTGAAGGATCTTTACATAGGAAGTGAATCATAGACTAATGGTGCTCTGGTCAGCAGGGCACAATGGAGGTCTAGCCCATGGGAACCTGGAATGATTGGACAAAAGACACAAGAAATGGACAGCAAGACAACATGGCTGATCAAGCTGCATTTATTTTATTGAGAATTTCATAAGGCTTATATAGGGGAAATGAAGTAGGGGGATGGGGCAGAGGAATGCAGGACAATGAGGGAGGGGACATTTTTTAGTAACCAGGCCAAAGAATGTCCTTAGTTAGGGTCACTTGAGGGCAGGATAGCAGGTGAAGTTAAGCAGGGTGTTGGCAAGGTGAAAGGCTTGAAGAGGGAGGGGTTGTTTGTGGAATATGTCCCCTTTTGCCACCAGTTATTCCTGTAAGCCCAAGTTCTTCTTATCAGGAGGTTACTCAGTTACCACAGAATATTCTTTCTCTGTTGGGGGAGTGAGGGAAGGCTAAATGGACTGTGGGCTCTTGTCAGCCTTTAAAGTTTATATAATGATTGCTCCTGGCATAACAGAATACTCTGTCATTATTAGCAATTACAATATAATGAGAGAATTATAAAAAGTGTAGACGGAAGTTGTGGTATACTGAAATAGAACTCTGAAGTACACTATCTGAGAAACAGAAATTAAGTATGTAATACATGATATGAATATTCCTGATTAAGCATTCTGTGTTGTTGGAAATGATATGAGGGACCCTGGGAACTTGGGTAAGATTGTTACAAACTTGGTAGATGCAAAGAATCTGACAATATAATAAGAGCACAAAAAGCATTGTAGATCTTGGATAAAGAAATACATTTCCTTTCAGTGTTTGGGACCTTGTCTTCCACATTTGCATTAATGAAGAAAAATGGGCATATTCTGTAGAAACAAAAGAGGTGAGTGCATGTAATCAAAGTCTCCAGAGCAGTGATGAGTACAGATGGAATAGATAATGCATTACCACAGGAGTCTTGAACAAATACCTGATGCTAAAATGGGATTCAGCCTTACCAAATCTACCCTACTGCTGATGCTAGTACACTGTTCTAGCATTCGTTAAGGAATTGTGTGGCTGTCTACATGCTATAGAGTAGTAGCTTGAAGCACTATAGGCTAATAAGCCTGAAAGTGTTCTAGCCCCTTGCAAAAAAAAAAAAAGTTGAATCTTAAGAAAGTGCCCTTAAATTTGGTTGTAGGGGAAGTAGATAAGTTAATCATAAACTGTCCCCATCCCATTACAAATGCACAGACATGAAAAGTCTTTGTAAATCCTTCCTTTTAAGAAGAAGGTATTATTTCAAAGTACATTTTTATGAACATAAACACTTGTAGAAAATGATAATCCCTTGGGTACTTCCCTAGATTTCTCTTTGCATGTCTTGTAAGTTTAAAAAGATAACCACTCTTTAAATTTTATCTCCATTATTGGCTTAGTATATGTACATCTTTTTTTTTATTTTCACTTTTCCCTGTTTGGCACATAATTTATTATAGTTTATCTTTAACCAATAGCATATTGCCTCTCATATGATGTAGGAAATTCACACTATTCTATCTGCAATTCTCATTGTTTATAATACTCTATATAAATCATGTAGCATGTTATTATAATTTTCATTTTAACTAATCTTTTTTAGAGATTAACACTAAGTCAATTATTCTATAAATATTTGGGTATTTAATAATATTTATGACATGGTTTCCTTGTGTAGCTGTACATTTTGTATATGCATATAAATTTTATGTTATTTTTTAAATTTTATTTTAGAATCAATATTATTTTACATATAAATCCCCCATTCCCTCATCCTCCCATCCTCCCATGCCCCCGACTGACTCTCCAACCCACCCCCCACCCACTCCCTAAGGACAGTGAGGCCCTCCATGGGGGACCTTCAAAGTCAATCACATCATTTGGGGGATGGCTTAGGCCCTCTTTCATGTATCTGGGTTGCAATAGTATCCCTCTTTAGAGAATGGGCTCCCAGTGTCCATTTAAGCACAAGGGATAAACATTAACTGTACTGTTAGATGTCCCATAGACTGCCCAGGCATCCTAGCTGGCACCCACATGGAGGGCTTGGTTTGGTCCAATGCTGGTTCTCCAGCTTTACAACTAGGGTCTCCATGCTCTCACTAGGTCAGGTCATCTGTTTCTGCCAGCTTCTCCAGGACGGTCTTGGCTCCTTTGCACATCCCTCCTCCCTCTCAACAACTGGATTCCAGGAGTGTTTAGCTGTGGGTGCCTGCTTCTGCTTAATTAGCTACTGAATGAAGGCTTTAGGAATGGCAACCAAGGCAGTCATCAATCTCATTATAGGGGAAGGGCACCAAAGGCAGCTTCTCTACCACTGCATAGATTCTTACTTGGAGTCTTCCCTGTGGATCCCTGAACATTTCCCCAGTGCCAGACCTCTCTCCAAAACTATACTGGCTCACTCTATCAAGGCATCTCCTCTCTTGCCCTCCTTTATTCCTCCCCTGTCTCAGTCCTCCTGATTTCTCCTGTTCTCTTTCCCCCTCCCCTTCTATCTCCTTCCCACCTCCCCCAACCCTGTGCTCCCAATTTGCTCAGAGATACTTGTCCCCCCCTCCTTCCTCACGGGGCCATATGTTCTTCTCTTGGGATTCTCCTTGTTTCCTATTTTCTCTAGTGGTGTGGATTATAGGCTGGTAGCCCTTTGATCTCTGCCTAATATCCATATATGAGTGAGTACATACCCTGTTTGTCTTTCTGTAATTGGGTTACCTCAATCAGGATGTTTTCTTCCAGTTTCATCCATTTGCCTGCAAATTTCAAGAGTTCATTGTAATTGTAATACTCTAATGTGTAAATGTACCACATTTTCTCCATCCATTCTTTGGTTGAGGGGCATCTAGGCTGCTTCCAGGAAAAGGCTTGGCCTTTTTCCTTTGCTGCTCTTAATATATTTTATTTATTCTGTAAGTTTGGTGTTTTGATTATTATGTGGTAAGGGGACTTCTTTTTGTCGTCCAGTCCATTTGGTGTTCTCTAAGCTTCTTGTACTTTCATAGGCATATCCTTTTTTAGGTTGGGGAAGTTTTCTTCTATGATTTTATTGAATATGTTTTCTGTATCCTGGAGTTGTATTTCTTCACCTTCTTCTCTACCTATTATTCTTAGGTTTGGACTTTTCATGGTATCCCATATTTCCTGGACATTTTGTATTAGGTAGTTGTTTGGCTTGAGATTTTCTTTGGTCAAAGACTATTTCCTCTAGTGATTCTTTCACACCTGAGATTCTTTCTCCCATCTATCGTATTCTATTGGTTATACTTACATCTATAGTTCCTGATTGTTTACCCAGATTTTCTATTTCCAGTATTCCCTCATACTGTGTTTTCTTTATTGTTTCTATTTCAGCTTTCAAGCCTTGAACTATCTGAATTGTTTCCTTCACTTGTTTGGTTGTTTTTTCTTGGCTGTCTTTGCATTCTTTAAGCAATTTATTTATCTCTTGAATTTTTTTGGTTTGTCTTTTGCTCATTTCATGTATTTTTTGTTTTTTCTTCCATTTGTTTAAGGGATTTTCTCATTTCCTCTTTAAGGGTCTCTAATATCTTCATAAAATTGTTTTTAATGTCCTTTTCTTCTGTTTCTTCTGAATTGGGATGTTCAGGTGTTGCTAATGTAGAGTCTCTAGATTCTGGTGGTGTCATATCTGTCTTTCTATTGTTAAGTGTGTTCTTATACTGTTGTCTTCTGTTCCCTTCTTCAAGTGGGTGAAGATGAGGTCTCTCCCTCTCCTCTTGTCTCCAAGTAGGGTAGGTGGGCCAAGACTTCAGTATCTGCAACTCTGGATGGTCCAGCCTCTCATGGTGTTCTACTCACTGAAGCAGAGGTCATAGGGGGCCAAGATTCAAGCAGAGGGCAGAAGGCAGAGGGGACCAAGACTGAAGTGTAGCCAGACTTCAGGTGGTCCATTCTGCCTGGAAAGTTCCAAGAGGGCATGAGGAGTATTTGGGCCCTAAGAAGAGCCCACATTCACCTCAATCAAAGGGTGAAGGATGTATTTTATGTTATTTTTTATTCAGCCAAAAACATTCTTTAACCTTTACTGCAGTTCATTTTGGTTACCAATAACTTAACAGGATTTTTTTAATGGAAAGATTATTTTAAGTACATTATTATTAATATAAGGTAATTTTACATATTTGTGGTGTTCAGTGAGGTAATTAAGGACATGTACACATATGTAATGGTCATGTCTTGATAGAGTATCAATTCCATTCCATTAAATATTATGTTTTCTATTGAGAATTTTTGTATTCCCCTCTTCATTTGTATATAAAATATATGCTAATGATTAATATATAGGGAACTAACCTTATTTTAATGTTATTTCTGCAATGCATAGAATTTAGCTGTCAGTTTTTTCTTTAAGTGAAGTAATGTGCAATGTCTTGACAGAGTATCAATTCCATCTCATTAAATATTATTTTTCTATTAATAACTTTTGTATTCCCTCTTCATTTTTACATAAAATATATGCTAATGATTAATATATAGGGTACTAACCTTATTTTGTTTTTGGTTTTTCGAGGCAGGGTTTCTCTGTGGCTTTGGAGGCTGTCCTGGAACTCACTTGGTAGTCCAGGCTGGTCTCGAACTCACAGAGATCCGCCTGCCTCTGCCCCCCGAGTGCTGGGATTAAAGGCGTGCACCAGCAACGCCCGGCGGGACTAACCTTATTTTAATGTTATTTCTCTAATGCATAGAATTTAGCTGTCAGTTTTTTTTCTTTAAGTGAAGTAATGTGTCATAGAATGACATTTCAATCAATGACAGACACACATATGATTGAAAGCCTATAAAATTAAAATGGGGCTAAAAGATTCCTAAAATAGAGTGACATCAGTGCTATTATATTGTAACATCATATTGTCCCACATGACTGAAGAGTTTTGGTGGTAAGCGTATGGACATGCTACTAGCCATATAAAAGTACAATACATTGGATCATAATTCTAAAAGATAACATGATCACTAATGGCATATATGCCTGCTGTGACTTTGATGTAAAAGATTCTACCATGAAACAGTATGTTATGTTGCACTAGCAAAAGTGAGGGGATCTTCGGTTCCCTCAGTTATTGTTTGAACCCACAGGTCCCTATGACTTATTCACATACATCACCTAGCTTTGTATAAGTACACTATGACATCTGCACAATCATGTTAAGAAGGTTACTGAGTAACACAACTCTGCTTTGTCACTTAACAGCTTCAATCAATCCTGAATAATTATGTATCAGAAATCACTCGTTTTTCTGCATGTGGTATTTTCCTTTCCTATCTGAATCTTGGTGTTTTCACTCTTTGGTGATGATGTGATATTCTCTGGTTTTTAAGAGATCTTCTCCCTCCACTTTCTGAGACTCAGTTCCTCCTATGTATGATAACATGACTGCTATCACTTTCAGTGTTTTAACACCTTTGCTTTGTTGTCCAGAAGTTGTCCTCATTATTTTTGAAAATATACCAGATCCCCCAGCCTATACCTCTGGCAGCAATTAGACTGTTTTTCATTGCTAATTATTGCCTTTCTCTGTGCCATTTGGTTCTTTGTATCTCTCTTTCATTTTATTCCTGTTCTTCTCTGCCGTATTAAGTCAATAAGCACACATTTACTTTGACCTTCTCAACATTCTTACCTGACCCTTTAATTATGTCTGTCATGACTTGTTTTTTGCTAATTGATTTCTACCTGGATTTGAGATCATATTTTTTTTCTGAATCTATGCATGTTATGTAATATTTTGGAAAAGATGCTAGACATTGCCTCAGTGATGATTTTTCTTGCAAAGGATGCTGTAATCATTCACATAGCTGCACTTTCTCAGGAATGTTAAGTTACTTTAGTCATACTTAGTCCAGCTGATGATTTCTTCCATTCACTTCAAGGAAAAAGGCAGAGCAGCCCCAAATCTAGTGTTGATTGTTTCTACAGGGAGGATCTCAGTCCTTTATCTGACTATTCTGATAATTCAAGATTTCTCTATTCAGGGTGGTAGAAATGTGAGCCATTCCAACACTAATGTGAAGTCTGAGAATCTCTCAATCCACAGGTTTCCAGCAATCCTCCCTTAGAGTACACAACCAACCAATTAATGTGGGAAGGGTTCTTTTAGTCTCCTCATCACTCACATTAGCACATGTATTCTCTGGTGCCCATCATGCTAGAGCCTTCTACTTCTTTATCTGGTTCACAAATTTTATATAACTCAGCCACCCTGGTTTCAATTTCTGTCTTTTCAACATAAACAAAACAAAGCAAAACAAAAAATTAACAAGCAAAAACCCACAGATTTTCTTTGAATTCCATGGTTTTTGTTTCCTCCTGAAAACTGCCTATTGTAATAAACTTGAACAATTGTAATCTTGTTTAACTTTTCTTTTACTATGCACAAAACCATTAGATGTCTAAAAATGTAAATGTACACACACACACACACACACATATATATATATATATAACATGTGTGTGTGTGTACAACAAATAATCTCATTTTGTTCATGAGATTGGAGTTTCTTAAGATAATGGGGTTTTTAAGGCATTTTTCTCTCACATCTTCTTGCCTTTCCTAGAAGTAATCTTCAGAACTAGAAATGTGGCTGAGTTGATAGTCCTTGTGTAGCATGCACAAAGCCCTCACAGCACTGTGTAAACCAGGCATTGTGGACCAAGCCTGTATATACAGCCCAGCACTTAAAGGAGAAGTAGGAGTATCAGAAATTCAAGGTCATTCTCAAGTACATAGAGAGCTTGAGGCCAGCTTGAGCTGTAACACCTGTGGCCATGTGACCTTCTTCGTAATAATGAACAAGAAAGTTCTTTCCTCCAGTAGCTTTATTTACTCTCTTCTATCATTTGCTTGTATCATTTATTCCATCTCATTAATGCCTTGGTATTGATGTTGGAAAATGACACATTTAGAAAACTAGAATAAATTATATTTCTTGTCTACCAATTGTATTTTTCTGAATATAAATGTAGGAAACTGCTATTTTCTTTCTAGCTTTTAAAATAACCTGTTAACATAGTAAGAAGTTCACAATAAAATATAAATTTGCACAATTAAATGGACCAAAATGCAAAGATTATAAATCAAGCATTAAATATGGAAGAATAATAATGAAATACTTGGCCTTGGTTAGCAGGAGCTGCCATAGGCATGGCCATTATCCCTTAGAAAGCAAGCCATTTATTCCTCTCCCAGCCTTAGAGAGAATTGTAGAAACTAGGGTAAGGCCAAATGTAATGAGCCTCTAACATCTCTGGAGAAATAGTCATATGTAACAAGAATGTGGGCGTTTTTGGCAAGACAAGACTTCTTTCCCCTTGGTTCCACATATTCTCAACAAGTCAGGAGACTTTTTCCCATTTGAAAGATTAAATTTTAGAAGTGCGGGCAATGACTTTGGGGCAAAAATACAACCTTTGCTAATGAGAGCAATTGTTTCTGAATATATGTTAATCCTTTAAGATTTCCCGGGTCCCCTTCTGGTTATAAAATGACATCTTTGTGCTGTGTCTTTTATAGGTACACAATATTCTTTGAGATATAACACCATTCTATACTATACTTTACTATACTATACAATATAATGAACTTAGTCATCTTTGGATCTTTGAATTCTATAGTGTTTCTGAAGCTAAATATAATGGTTAATTCACATAAATTCGACGAGGTGTTAATGCTGAGATCTCAGTCTAATTAGTTGCAGTTTACCAAGCAATGGAGCCTAATCAGAGCAACAGATTATAGCAGCATAGTCACTCATTTCTCACTTTTTTTTTCTTGGTTTTCCGACACAGGGTTTCTCTGTATTGTTTTGGAGGCTGTCCTGGAACTCATTTTGTAGACCAGGCTGGCCTCGAACTCACAGAGATATGCCTGCCTCTACCTCCCGAGTGCTGGGATTAAAGGCGTGCACCACCAACGCCCAGCTTCTCACTTCTCACTTTTACTACTTTTAAGGTTATAGCTGTACCTTGAACCAGTTTGAAGAATATTTTAAGTTTTCCAAAATAAGACATTTTATGAACTCATTTGGTATGAGGAAATATATTAATATATTGAAGAAAAGAATTATACCATTCTATTGTTAATAGAAGGAAGTTACATTTTAAAGTCACACACACATAGGTTTGAATACTCGTAGTTACATACTTGTATCCCTGATGTATCTCATGTCTTCCTCATATAACTAAACAGTAAGAAAAAAAACTGGAAGAGAAATTATCTGAGCTGGCATCCCAGCTCTGCTTATTTGTATATACAGGATCTAGGATACATTGTTTAGTTTATGTAACTATATATATATTATATATACACATATATAATATATATAAAATTGGTTGTGTATAGAATATATGTATACATATATTATTGAGGAAAATAAAACAGCTGTTATGAATGAGTTATTTCATGACAAGAGTTAACATCACTTACTTGGTATGTTGTCAATGTCCAGTAATTATTTGTTTATTACTTTAGTTTACTGTCCAGTTATGAACCTGAGATGTTCAACTTGTCAAAGTTGGAGTCCTATTGTTTCTCAACATTGTGCCTCATCTCTAAACAGTCCACTAGAAGACAAGCAGTGTACAGTGGTGTAGAAATGCCCAAGCCTTTGTTTTTCCAGTCTTGGTAAAGCTAATTTTTTTATCCACAGTCTAAAGAGAGAGATACCATTCTGGCACTATAACTGGCTTCCCCAGGACTTAATTTTTGAGATGTTAGAATTCATATGGATGAATCATTTTCATCTACTTATTATCTGGCACCAAAGGAAAATAAAGGAATGAAGATTGGTTTTACATACTAATGAAAAGAAAAGCTTGTTACTTGTCACAGCTCCAAAAAAGAATGACAGGGCTCACTTCACTGTTTGATGAAGATAGAAAGTACAAAAACAGGTGCCCACACTGAGCTCAGCATCATATTATAGTGCCTTCAAACAATGCCAATTCTTAATGGGGGCTGGATTTAATAAAAGCTACAGTCAGCTTTCATCAAGGCCACTGCAAAGGAGATCACTGCTGTAATAATCCAGAAAGTGCATGTATATATGCATAAATGATTTATAAAATGTTAAATTCCTTCTGAATTTGCAGTGATATATGCAGCAATGACTTGTAGACTGGAAAGCCTTAAAGAAATGAGAGCAATTGCCATTGTCCATCTTGTAATAGCATTATGATAGCAATCTTTAAAGATCTTATTTCATTTTTATCTGTTTCCAAGTATGGAGATGTAGCATAATATTAATTCTTTGGGATAGACAACTTACAGAAAATCATTATAATAACTCTGCGGAACATTAAGAAGGCTGCGAAAAGAGCTTCATTTACTATAGTACTGTGCATTTTTAATGATTTTTTTCATTTCCCTTTATAATGAGATATTTTTCTTACATTTTCTAATAATCTTTTTGAACACGTGTGGATTTTTTATTTTTATTGACAGTTTCATGCATTCAAATAATAAACCTTAGTTATTTTTATTCCTTGTTCCCCATTCACATCCTCTCTCAACATTGCTGGAGCCCTTCTTCTCAACAAGATCCCTCCTAATGTTTATGTCTTCTTTGCTGTGTGCCCTACAAATTTTAATTAGAGTTTCTTGATTCAGCATGGTTGGGAGGTTACTCACTAAAGCAAGTATTTAGTGGCTACACTACTAAATATAGAATGATATCACATCTCCCAACAACCATTAATTCTCAATAGTCCCTCAGTGAGAGTTGGTGCCACATACGTGCCTCATGATGAAATATTGAGGGTCTCAATCATGCACAGATCTTCCACAGAGAACTACAGCTTCTGTAAGTTCAAAAGTGCAATGCCTAGTTACCTGAAGCTTTTAAAAGCAGTAAAGATGCAGAAATAGTGTGCCTTTGCTATTAATGTATCAAATCTAACATGTCACTTTTCATGTTGTCTTCATCCACTTAACAAATGACTACTGAGCTCCTGCTGTGTGTACTAAGACACTAGGATACAATGCTGCCTTTGTCATTGGATATGAAATCAATAATTGCACAACTAAGGTAGAGAGGGCATGTGACAGGTGATATGAAGAAAAGGAACATGCTGAAATAAGAACATGTCAGAGGATTAGAGATTCACCACAGGTTCTCATAGTGGTAGATGATGTACACAGACTTAGAGGCTCATGTTTCTTTTTATTTCCAAGGCTCATATGCTTTTTATGAAATAGTAACCTCAATGTTTGCCTCTTATGCTGATGAGCAGAATAAATGAGAATGCAGGGATTGCTGATTCATCTACAGTTCATTATTTATAGAGTAGCCAGCGATATTTTCCTTGATAAGGCACTGAGATCATGCTATCTGTCCAAAGCTTCATGATGACTTTATCTTCATCTCAAGAAAAAACCCACACTTCTTCCAGGACCTTCCTTATTTCCTCCTTCACCGGAGCTGTATCTGGTACAGGAGCTCTTTCACTATTTCTTGACTGCAGCAAGCCAAGATGGTTACTTCCCAGAAGCACTGGAACTTTCCAAAAATAGTTTTCTCTGTCTGGAAGGTTCCTTCTAAGTGTTCATGTGATTCTCTCTTCCTTCTTTTATGCATCTTGCTGAAACATCTGCACTTTCCTGATTCATTTATCTACATTCTGTCTTCCTTTCTATTTCCCACCCTCTTCTCCTTTGCATACTTAAGTTTTTTATAGCACTAATCTATAATGATATTTTTACAACAATACTATTTACTAATAAAAATTCATTCCTGAATGAAGGTTCATTCATTCCTGGATGAAGCGACTGATGGAAGCAGAGACAGATACCCACAGCTAAACACTGAACTGAATTCCTGGAATCCAGTGACAGAAAGGGATATCTGATGAGCAAAGGGGTTAAGACTGGGCTGGTTTAATCCACAGAAACACTTGATCTGAACAAGGGGGAGCTCTTGGACCCCAGACTGATGACTAGTTGGACAGTATGGGACTGATCCAGACACCATGAATGTGGGCGTCAGTGAGGAGGACTAGGTAATCTATGGGGCCTTGGGTAGTACTTATCCCTGGCATACAAATGGACATTGGGTGGCCATCCCACAATGAGGGATGCTCTCTCAGCCTAGACTCTTAGGGGAGGGCCCAAGCCCTGCCCTGGAGATCCTCTGTGGATGGCATCACCCTCCCTGGGGATCAGAGTGGATACTGGGTGGGAGACTGGGGAGGGCAGGGGAGGAAGGGAGGGAGACGAACTGGGATGACATGTGAAACGAGTTTGTTTCTAACTTAAATTTAAAAAAGGAAGAAAGAAAAGAAAAAACATAAAAATATTCATTCCTTTCTAAACTCTTTTAAGTACTTTTGACATATGAAATCATTTAATACCCAGTAAACTAAATTATTAGTATGAACTTCGTTTTATAACTCAGAGAATAAGGCACCATAAAGTAACTTCCTTAAGACCATACAGCCAATAAGTAAAAATTCAAAGTCATATGCTCTTATTCCAAATATTAGTCTCTGCAAAGCTATGCTCTGTTGTCTTTTGGTATAGCGTATACTTTGGAATATAGAGTATACTTCATAGGTTTTGTGATTTGTGCATTCTTTTATTTTGTTGGTATATCAGTTCCACAATGCAGACTAAACTACAGCCTGTATATCTAGCTCCTTCACAGTGATGCTCAGGAAATGTTTGCCAATGAATAGTCAGGCATCAAAACACTCAGTGCAGCACACAGCTAATGCTTGTTATGATAAGTATGTGATACTCTCTTCTGTTATACGAAAGTGCATATGGAAATATGAGTAACTATCACTAGAAATCCCTTGCCCGCTGATGCTGTAAAGCACCTTCTCCAGCTTCCCAGTTTTTTTTCCTTTGTCCTCAGTGTCCAATACTTTTTTTTGTTTTAGAAATGGCATGACTTCATTATTTAATACATTTTCAACTGAGCAGAGGGTTTATCTGTACCCCACTGTGTACAACACATTCTGATTATTCTCTTTCCTCTCTATTCTACCCCTATCCATACTCCTCCTCCCTATAAATAATTTTCTCACATTTATGACTTTTTGTTTTGATTTTTGAATAACTGAGTTTAGCCAGGAGAGCCTGTTATGGTAACTCTTCATGCCAGCTTGGTCCCAGTGCCATGTCAGCTCCAAGTAACACACAGAGAGAGACTCTATTAGTTACAATGCTATTGGCCAATATCTAGGGTTTCTTATAAGCTAGCTCTGTCTTAAGTATTAGCCCATAACTACTAATATATATGTATATTTCTACAAAGTCTTATCTTACTGGGAACACCAGACCATGTATCCTCTCCTCCCAGGATCACATGGAGACTTCTACACCAGATTTATTTGTCCTCTCCTCCTGGGATCACATGGTGACTTCTCCTTATTATACTTCCCAGAATCCTCCTTGTCTCCTAGTCCTGCCTATATTGCTTCCCTATTGGCAAACAGTGTTTTATTCATTACCAGTAAGAGAAACATATGTATAGAACCTGTGTGTACAAATGTATGGAACTACCTATTGAAGTCTAGCAGGCACACCAGTGGGTGCACAACTGAAGAGAATGAAAACCTCTCTTCCAACATCCGTTAGTAGGCAATAGTTCACCAGGGAGAAGTAAAGCCACATGTTCTCCTCCCTCATGACTCACCGGCTGTTGACAAGTTTAATCATGTGCTGGTTCAGTGCATATCATGGCATCTGGATGAGTTCATGGTTGTGATGGCTATGTTGTATCCTAGAAATATTATTTAACATTCTATTTTCTAGCTATTGCATCCTTTCTGCCTTCTGCTAGTGTTCCCTGAGATATAGAGATAATGGGACGAATATCATATTTATGATTAAGCAATCAACTACAACTTATTCTTAGCACCTTGAGCAATCTTGAGTTTCCACATTCAGCACCATTCACCTTGTTTGCCACAAAGAGAACCTTCTTTAATCAAGGCTAGAAGTATTGTGTGCATATGCACAAGTGTAGAACCTTCTTCTAGAGTATAAGTAGTTTCTAAGAAACTTCAAAACGAACAAAAACCAACTCTCCATTCATGAACAGCTATCAGCTGCTAATTGCTCCCTGATAGATTTGGAACTTCATGAATATTTCTCCAACTGTGCTGGAATTTTGACTAGCTTGTTCTTGTGTTGGTCTAGTACATGTAGTCACAGTTGCTGTGAGACCATATGTGTGGTGGCACGATCATGTCTAACAGATACTGTTTCCCAGAGGATGCCTTCTAGCACTGGCTCTCACAATCTGCCTACCCCTTCTTCTATGATTTCCCAAGAGCTTCAGTAGGAATGTAATAGAGGTTCTCCATGTAGAGCTAAGTATTCAACCATCTTTTATTTTTGGGTTGTTGAACAGTTTTAGTTATCTGTATGAATCCCCATTTACTATAAGGGGAATCTTCTTTGAGGTGTTGAGAGATACTAATCTATGGGTGGGAAGATAAGAATGGGAAGCA
This sequence comes from Mesocricetus auratus, assembly GCF_017639785.1. Classification (NCBI taxonomy): domain Eukaryota; kingdom Metazoa; phylum Chordata; class Mammalia; order Rodentia; family Cricetidae; genus Mesocricetus; species Mesocricetus auratus. The sequence goes on along the minus strand of NW_024429182.1, from coordinate 106,653,948 downwards.
GTTTATTACTATTGCATTTATCAAAACAATAGTATTAAGTTCTTCCAAGAGTCTATGACCTTGACAGTCATAAGAATTTTGTTCATTTAATGATACCAGGTATGGGTGGGTCCCATCTTATGGAGGATTTAAATCTATCCAGTAAATAAAATATTAATATGGTCTGAAGAGAAACCAGAGTAATTGGTCTACTATTTTTCTTTCTTTTGCTGAAAATAGATTTTTTCATACAATATAATCTGTTTACTGTTTCCCCTGCTTCAAACCCTCTAATATCCTACTCACTCCCTGCCTATAAGAATTCACATCTGTTCTATCCCTTGTTGGAAAATAAATAGATATTTAAAGAATAATGATACAATAAAAACAAACTTTTATAGGATGAAATAAGAAGAAAAAGAGCCTAAGAAAAAGTACAAGAAACATATAGTTTCAGAGGTACCCGCATCCATATACACAGGCCTTTATGATCTCTTCCTCCATCCTACTCTGTCCTAATCTAAAGTAACCTAATCTCCAATCTTTTCAGGCAGTTCCCTTAACAAAATTTAATAAACTAGGAAATATATAAAAACATAGAAATTTGTTTTTGCAATTTTCAAGTCTGGAAAGTTTAAGATCAAGATTCTAGCCATGGTGCTGGATCACTCTCTGATTGAAATATGGCATCTTTGTCCTATATCTTTTATGGAACAGGAAACTCTGTGGAATATATTTGATATACATATTCATTCCATTCTTAAAGACTCTGCCATCAATTAACAATCACCACTTAAGGGCCTATAAAATCATTGGGTATTTTAGTATTTCAACAGAAGAATAGATAAGGAACACGACTTTCAGTCCACCAAATAAAATGGGCACCTTTTGCGTTTCCACACTACCTCCTCCCTCCTTTCTAAGCTCCTGCCATGTCTTCACCATTGGCTCACTTCCAAGAAATCATTAGCTCAGTCATTGCCACCACCAAAGTGCTTTCTCATATTTCCAGTTTCCCAAATACCATTTCATTTCTTTTAATTCCACTTTCTGGTGTGGAAGAGTCATACACTCTCAATAAAGCAGGGACCCTTTTAATAAAGTATTCCTGTGCTCAGCATGGAATACATACTCAATGCACACTCAATGCCCAATTGTAAGAAGGAAGCTAGACATATCATTAAACTTCTGATGTTATGAGCCTTGCTGCATGAATCCAGGTTTCAGTAAAGTTGGTAGGACAAAGATCTTCAGAGAATCCAGCTCCCAGTAGGAATTGCTGTCTCTTTCTTTTGCCTCTGGGTTACAGAGGTGAACAGTCAGATCCAACATTAACTATCAGATACTGACCATTGGTTCCACAGTCTAGCCCTTAATTACCTACCCTGTTATTCTTCAGATAATTCTAAAAAATCATGGCAGTGGTTTTTCAGAGTTTACTCAATTTAATAGGAAATCTTTCAAATTTTCAGCAGACATAATTTTTTCTCATCCCCCAAATAGTTGTTCCTTCAGAAAGAATGGGTTCTAAGAGAAAATTATATTTCTTTTTCAAAATTAAACATTTAAGTATAAAAAGTTTTTGAAAGACCATTAATATTTAAGGAAGTACTATTTTTGTTATTCTGAATTTACTGCTGTAATTTCATTGCTAGAAGAAGATTCTATATAAGCAGTCTTGTATATATTCAGATACCTCAATGCCTAAATATTGGTTACTTAATTTTGGTGCAAGGGCTTGATCACTGAAATCTCCTATAAGTTTGAGTCTCTTTGATATGATATTTTACTCAGATATGAATAGTGGTAGCATTTGTATTTAAATACGTTATTGTGGAATTAGAATAGTGATTTTGATTTAAGGCATCATAAATCCAAAATATGCAAAAAATTGCATTATTCTTCATGCAAAGAAGATGGAAGAGAAAGACTGGACCCATGATCTGAGTTAAGAGCATTTATCTATTTGGTTAGGACTGTGATTAGTGAGGTGATGTACTTGCTCAGTGTGCATCAAGCTGAATATGCTGTATGTTAAGTTGTCTAATGACAGGTGTTTGAGTTATCAGAGTTATAAGAGAATCTATTAGGAGTTAAATCTAAGAGTTGAATAATCAACAGAAATCAGTAGGTTAAAGTGAACTATGAGGCTGGAAGATAAAGCTGTTATGGCAGGGCAAATGACCTTTGCAAGTTTTCAGAGGTGACATGGAAGATAGAAGATAGAAGAGAGAACAGGAAGACAAAATAGAGGGACACACAAGGGATGGCCACCAGATTTATTTTATTCGAATATCAATGATAATTATTAGAATGTTGTTAGATAGATTTATATATTATAAAATTGTGGCTGCTGTGTGTAGATTACTTTGGAGAAAAGCAAGTCACATTGTCTAAAGGGAGGTGGGCCAAAGAGGAGAATTCTTCAAGTTTCTAAACCTATAGACTTACCTCCTTACCTCTCTTTTTAGTTTCTTCCTTTTCTTTGTCTTTAAGCCTCCTGACCATAATAGGCAGGGTGATTGAAAGAGAAGCAAGATTAAACTGGAGAATACAAAAGTTAAACCCTTAAAATCCATAATTATAACATGAAATATGATGATGTCATTGGAAATGGAAAACTGGATGAAGTCAAAATGCACTGTAGAAGCAAAAGCAACAGGACTTGGTGATTGGTGCTTAAAGAAATAGTAGTCAGGATTTATATCTACAGAGGCAGGGCAAGGAAGCATCACTCATGGAGAGAGGGCACACTGGGGAAAGATCACAGATGGGGATGCAAGCTTAGCTTGAGACTTTGAAATGTCACATGTTTTTAAGGTTTTCAAAATACACTGCTGAATATGTGATTCGAAACCACCCATTGGCTGGAAAGGTTGTGGGGATGTCAGCTTTAATGGAAGTGATAGAAACCAGTTTGTGATAGGTTAGAAATAAGGAAGAAGTGACAAAAAGAAAATGTAAAACTAACTCTTTTTGAGAAGTTTGATTGTAAATGGGAGGGTGTAGATGAAGTTTCTGTCTCAACTAGTCCTGCTACACTTCAACCCCAAATAAACACATAAAGACTTACATTGAATATAAACTGATTGACCAATAGCGTAGGCTTCTTACTGGCTAACTCTCTCTTAATTATTAATCCATTTCTGTTAAACTATTGCCACAAGACTGTGACTTACCTGTAATCCAGCATGTTACACCTTCAGCAGCATTGTGTCTCCCTGGTGGCTTCTTTCTGCCTCTTCTCCCCAGATTTCTCCTGATCTGGTAGCCCCACCTATACTCTTGCCTGTCTACTAGACAATCAGTGTTTTATTCATCAGCTAATAAGAGAAACATATATACAGAAGGACATCCTCATCAGGAGGGAAAGGACACAGCAATAGATGGGACAGAGATGTGAGCATATTACCTAACAGTAACAAGAGACAAAAAGTGCACCGTTGAAGACTTACTATCATTTTCCCAAGTCTTTGCTTTTCTCTTTAAGTGAGTTTTACATAATTTGCTTTAACTATTAAATCCGCATCATGTCATGGAATGTTATTAACAACAAATTATTTTAAGACACTTAAAGTGTCTCAATGTTTTGGCCTAGCTTTTGGTCATGCAAAGAGACAGGCTCATATAAATGGGATGGAGTGTGTTACAAAATGGTGTTCTCTTTCCTTGAGAGGCTTCAGATATCACACAGAGATTTCTTCTTGAATTCCATGGCTCACCCTAATTAGAAACAAGCAAGACATGGAGAACCGGGAATTGTAGTTCAGTCCAGACAAGATGACATTACAAATGTCTGAAACAGCTTTCTCATTTCCCTTGGTTTGTCTGTGTAGTCGAGTCCCCCGCTTTCCTCTCTTGACCAGACACTTTAGTGCTGAGTGTCAAATTATTCCTTCATTTGATCTTCATGTGTTTTCCCCTTTATAGTATACTTCCTGCCTATTCCAGGTATCCCCAAAACAGAATATAGCACAGCTATAATTGAAATTAAGGTTCAGTACATCTGGTTTGGTGTTTTTAAAAACTAGTAAAAAAAAAAAAGTGGTCACATTTCCAACCATAAAAGGAAAAGATATCCCTATGGTTTGGCAGGACCTCTGCCTTTATCCATTTCCAGGCTGCTTTGCTATTTTAATTTCTGAGGAGTCTATGAATCAATAGAACTTTTTATATGTCACAGGAGCAAATATATATTATCTATCTCAAGAAGTTTGATAAGACTTCATCTGACTTTAACAGTCCTAATATTTCAGCTCTAGAAACCTCTTGGCCAAGAACTGCCATTGCTGAGAGCTATGACTATACTTTTAATTACTATATAGATTTATATACAGAGCACAGTAAGTCTACTCCTCCTCCACCCTTACAGCCTGTTCTAATTAGTGCTCAACCTAAATCTGCTGATACAAGGTCCTTTAAAGTCTCCAGCTCATGCCAAGAATCAGAATTATCAGAATTACCACTTTCCCAAGATTACTGGCAGCATAATATTTCTGCTGACTACTAATTTATCAAAATTCCGAAATCTTTTAAAGGACTGCAATGGAGCAGACACTTATAATTTCCCATGTTGTTCCACACTCTCGTGTAAAACATATCATAAAATTAAGTATTGTATTTTTATAGCCTCATGAAATAAAGACAACCGATGTTTTTTATTATTATTTATTTTTAAATTTAAATTTAAATTAGAAACAAGGTTGCTTCACAAGTCAGTTCCAGGTCCCTCTCCATTTCCCTCCCCTCCTCCCGTGCCCTCTCCCCAACCCCCTCAATATCCCCTCATTTCCCCAGGGATGGTGAGACCCTCCATAGGGGTGTCCATAGTCTGTCATTTCATCCAGGGCAGGGCCTAGAACCTCCCCCAAGAGTTCAGGGTGAGAGTGCATCTCACATTGTTGGATGGGAGTCCAAAGTCCATTTGTATACGTGGGATAAATATTGATCTACTGCCCAAGGCTCAATAGGTTACCTAGGCCTCCTCACTGACACCCACATTCCAGGGGGTCTTGATCAGTCCCATGCTGGATCTCCAGGCATCAGCCTATGATTTAAGAGTTAACCCTTGTCAGGTCAGCTGTTTCTGGGGGTTAAACCAGCCCAGTCTTAATCGCTTTGGAGACAACCGAGTTTTTTTAAGGTAGGAAAAAAAATACAGAGATTAACTGCTAAGATAAAGAAGTCCAGTAAATTAATTATTTACATATACTCCACATTTGTGTTTGTACTTTACTTGGGTAGATTTGAAATTGTTTTATAAATCCTCATATAATATAGTTTGTTAAAATTTGGAATGTTAATCAAATATATGAAACAATAAGATTTGAAAATTTCATGGAATCCTGAGCAGAATTTTATGTGCAGTATATGTCACAGGATTCCTTATTCTTGCCAAAAGTTATCAGAAGCCAATTTTGTGCTTTTAAGCAACTAGTAAGGGGAGAAATATGGTAAGACATGTTCACAATTCTATAAGATTTGCAACAAACTCCTTTTTTTTCCTGGAGAAGCATAATTTTCCTAGCACATAAGTAAGAGAATATTATTTTCTGTAGCTCCTCACAAGGAAAACCTGAGTAATATGCAGGACGCCTGTGTTTGTGGGACTGTAGTAGCAGCCGGCCAAGCAGCCTGAGGTTCGTATCTGAGAGGAGGAGTGGGGATTGAGGAAAGACTAGCTACAGACATTAAAGAAAAAGGTGAAGACACAGACATGAAATCAGGAGGGCAAATCAGTCAATACTGAAATGTCACAAATTTATTTTTCACCACTCTTTATTCCTTAGCCAAAAGGGGGAACATGGTATCATGTATACAGAACAGACTTTACTTCCTCATTTCTCCAAGGATTTAGTAAACACACCTTAGATTCAACTTCTCATTACTTGGCCTTGAGGGTCAGGATAACCACACCTCAGACCAGATCTGTTGTTATTTAGATAAGACACCCAAAGCCAAGGTCTAACTTCCTACTGTAGCCACACCTTTGACCTCTAGATCTTCTGACTTATTGATGACAGTTTTGAACTCTCTGCCCTTGAGCCAAGATGGAGTAGTGCCATCTTTATGGTCACCTACAGTAATAGTGCATACCATGCTCTCAAAAGTACTTTCAGATATAATAATGAGTGCTCTAAGACTTGGAAAATAAAGTTATTTAATTTAATACATGTATCTATCTGGATGCTAACAAGGCATGGCTCTCTAAAAGTAATTTCTTGCATTAAAAAGGGGAAGGAATAACAAAATAGTGATTTATCTATTATTTTGCTTTCTGCTGGCCTAGATAAATTCAAAGACAAATTTTAGAATGTCGAACTGACTAGATGGAGTACATATTACTCTATTCTGAAATCCCATTTTGTTCAACCAAATTTTGATAAGTATGAAATGAAGTTGAATGATAAATTTTTTCCTGCACTGTATTTTGTATGGATGGTTAAGAACAGCTATTCATTTGGAATCTGCAAATTAAGGATAATAGCAGTCTGGAAATTTTACTGATAGTAACTCTATGGTGCCTGCTCTCCATTCTTGTTATTTCATCCTGTCCACTTTCTCAGGATGGCTCAGGAAGCCAGTATGTACAAGGGCCTTCAGGAGATATTTCCATGCCTGCATGGAGACTCGCTGAAGGGGCTCTGCCCAAACTGGCCATAGTAGTATATGGTTACATAATTGACTCTTTTTGTATATAAGAATAGAGGTTGAAAATATGGCTCAGTAGTAAAGATCACTGGCTGCTCTTGAAGAGGACACTGGTTACAGCATGTACATGGTAACTCACAACCATCTGTAACTCCAATTTCATGAGACCTGATGCCTTCTTCTGACTTCTGTATTCACTGTGTGCATGTGCAGCTAAAACACACACAGAGAGAAACTATGAATAAATAAATATTTTAAAAGTAAATAGCATGGCATTGTATTATTTTTAAATGTTTCATAGTTGATATTCATCATATACTCTATGTTATTACATATGAACACAATGTTTTCATACTATACTGGCCACATTCCTTATATACCACTAATTCTTTTTCCTTCCCTTTCCTGTTAATTCTCTAGACAATTTTCTTCTACTTCATGTCATATGTATCTTTATAAAGCTTAGGAAGCATACATGCGAAAAAAAACCACAATATTTGTCTTTCTGAAACTGACTAATTCACTTATGGTGATTACCTCCAATTGCATCTGTTTTCCTATAAAACTAAATAAAACATACCTTCATTCTTCTTTATGACCAAAAATTTCCATTGTGTAGACCATATTTTTGGTACCCATTCCTCTGTTGCTGGTTATCTTTAACAGGGCTGCAATAAGTGAAGTGCAAACATCACTGTGGTATGTTGACTTTAGTCCCCGAGTAAAGACTCAGGAGTGGTGTGGCTAGATTCTAAGGTAGTTCTAGTATTAGCTTTGGAGGAAACCCCATACTGACTTCCACAGAGACTGACCATTTTACATCCCACCGGACATATTTAAGGAGCTTTTTATCTCCACATTCTTGCCTGCATTTCTTGTTTTCTTAATGACTGCCATTCTGACTGAGATTGGATTAAATTTCAGTGTAGTTTTAATTTGTATTTTCTGAAGGCTAGTGAGGCTGGATTTTTTTCCTTGCATTCATTAGCCATTTTTACTTCATCTTTTGGGAAGTACCTGCTTATTTTACTAGCTCATTTATTGCCTGAGTAGTTTTAACTTATGTGGTTTAATTTTTGGAGATTTTCACATATATATTAGATAAGAATAACTGTTCAGCTAGCAAAGATTTTCTTTCATTGTTTAGGGTCTCTATTAACTTAATTAGCTGTCTTCTTTATTATGCAAGAGTTTGTTTGTTTTTAATTTATGAAGTTCAGTTGTCAATTGCTCATTATGGTTTTTTAAAGTTGAGTCTACTTAGAATGCATGAAGATATGTAGTCTGCTGTAATGGCTGTAATAGGTGCTTGTACTAATAGTCACTCTAGCATGGGCCATGAGAGAGATGCTATGCATATTGTACAGGTTGAATATAATATAAGAGTTCAATTTCTGTGAGTGTAGCATTTATAATACTGATTATATCTATTTGTATAGTTATTTTTCTATTAAAAATTGAGTATATGAACAAACTTTCAGAAGATAAAAATGTAAAATGAATGGTGTAATGGTGTGTTCTTCAATTTCATAAAGTCTACTTTCCTGGAGAGATACTTGTGGATTTGGAATACCCAGACCTTTATCTGATCATTAAATTTCAAGTTTCCCAGGAGAGGCTCAGGAGCCACTGTGCTTTATACGCCTAAGCAACCATTTCATGATTTGTTACTATTCTTTTTTTTTCCAGATTTATTTTGGTAAAAAAAATCAGATATAACCTTTCAAAAATTACATTAATGTTTAACATGCATTCAAATAACTTTCTTTTTTTTTTCCAGTTTAAATTTAGATAAGAAACGAGGTTGCTTCACAAGTCAGATCCAGGTCCCCCTCCCATTCCCTCCGCTCCTCCCGTGCCATCCACCCAACCCCCCCCCGTTATCCCCTCATTCCCCCAGGGAGGGTGAGGCCCCCCATGGGGGTGTCCATAGTCTGTCATTTCATATAGGGCAGGGCCTAGACCCTTCCCCAAGAGTTCAGGGTGAGAGTGCACCTCACATTGTTCTATGGGAGTCCAAAGTCCGTGTGTATACTTGGGATGGGTACTGGTCTGCTGCCCAAGGCTCAATAGGTTCCCTAGGCCTCCTCATTGACACCCAAATTCAGGTGGTATTGATCAGTCCCATGCTGGATTCCCAGGCTGATGCCTGGGATTCAAGAGTTAACCTTTGTCTGGTCAGCTGTTTCTGGGGGTTAAACCAGCCCAGTCTTAATCCCTTTGATCATCAGTCCTCCCTCTCTGTTACTGGCTTTCTTGAGTTCAGCTCAGTACTTAACCAAGGGAGTCTGCCTCTTCTTCGATCAGCCACTAAATAAAGTTTCTGTTTCCCAGACTCTCTGGCCATAGGATTGTAGGCTGGCACTCCCCAGATCTATGTCTAAAATCCATATATGAGAGAGTACATGCCATGTTTCTCTTTTTGTGACTGGGTTACCTCACTCAGGATGGTTTCTTCTAGTGTCATCCATTTGCCTGTGAATCTCATGATTCCATTATTTTTTTCTGCTGAATAGTACTCCATTGTGTAGATGTAGCACATTTTCTCTATCCACTCTTCGGGTGAGGGACATCTAGGTTGCTTCCAAGTTCTGGCTATTACAAATAAAGCTGCTATGAACATAGTGGAGCAGACATCTTTGTTGTATGAATGGGCATCTTTTGGATATATGCAGAAGAGTGGAGTTGCTGGGTCTTGTGGTAGGTTTATTCCCATTTTTCTGAGGAATCTCCATACTGATTTCCAAAGTGGCTGAACCAGTTGGCACTCCCACCAGCAATGGAGGAGTGTCCCCCTTTCACCACATCCTCTCCAGCATAAATTGTTGTTTTTGATTTTAGCCATTCTGACAGGAGTGAGATGGTATCTCAGAGTTGTTTTGATTTGCATTTCCCCGATGGCTAAGGATGTTGAGCACTTTCTCAAATGCCTCTCAGCCATTTTAGACTCCTCTATTGAAAACTCTCTATTTAGTTCTGCAGCCCACTCTTTAATTGGGTCCTTTGATATTTTGGAGACTTGCTTCTTGAGTTCTTTGTAAATTTTGGAGATCAACCCTCTGTCAGATGTGGGATTAGTGAATACTTTTTCCCATTCTGTGGGCTGCCTTTTTGTCTTGCTGACTGTGTCCTTTGCCTTACAGAAGCTTCTCAGTTTCAGTAGGTCCCATTTATTAATTGTTGATCTCACTGTCTGTGCTACTGGTGTTATGTTCAGGAAGCTGTCTCCTGTACCAATTCGTTCAAGGGTACCACCCACTTTCTCTTCTAAGAGGTTCAGTGTGGCTGGATTTATGTTGAGGTCTTTGATCCATTTGGACTTAAGTTTTGTGCATGGCGATAAACATGGATCGATCCGCATTCTTCTACATGCCAGTCTCCAATTGTGCCAGCACCATTTGTTGAAGATGCTTTCTTTATTCCATTGTATATTTTTAGCTTCTTTGTCAAAGATCAGATGTTCATACGTGTGTGGGTTAATACCCGGATTTTCAATTCGATTCCATTGGTCTACCTGTCTATTTTTGTGCCAATACCAAGCTGTTTTCAGGACTATAGCTCTATAATAGAGCTTGAGGTCAGGGATGGTGATGCCTCTGGACGTTGCCTTGTTGAACAGGGTTGTTTTGGCTATCCTGGGTCTTTTGTTTTTCCATACAAATTGATTATTGTTCTTTCAAGGTCTGTGAAGAATTGTGCTGGGATTTTAATGGGGATTGCATTGAATCTGTAGATTGCTTTTGGCAGGATTGCCATTTTTACTACATTGATCCTACCTATCCAAGAGCATGGAAGATCTTTCCATTTTCTGAGGGCTTCTTTAATTTCTTTCTTTAAAGATTCAAAGTTCTTACGATACAGGTCTTTCACTTGTTTGGTTAGCGTTACTCCAAGGTATTTTATGTTGTTTGTGGCAATTGTAAAGGGTGATGTTTCTCTGATTTCTCTTTCAGCCCTTTTATCATCTGTATATAGTAGGGCTACTGATTTTCTTGAGTTGATCTTGTAGCCTGCCACTTTGCTGAAGGTGTTAATCAGCTGTAAGAGTTCCCTGGTAGAGTTCTTTGGGTCATTGATGCAAACTATCATATCGTCTGCAAACAGTGAAAGTTTGACCTCTTCCTTCCCAATTTGTATCCTCTTGATCCCCCTTTGTTGTCGTATGGCAATAGCTAGAACTTCAAGTACCATGTTGAAAAGGTATGGAGAGAGTGGACAGCCTTGTTTTGTTCCTGATTTTAGAGGAATTGCGTTGAGTTTCTGTCCATTTAGTTTGATGTTGGCTGTTGGTTTACTGTATATAGCTTTTATTATGTTTAAGTATGCCCCTGTTATCCCAGCTCTCTCCAAGACCTTTATCATGAAGGGGTGTTGGATTTTGTCAAAGGCTTTTTCAGCATCTAGTGAGATGATCATGTGATTTTTGTTTTTCAGCTTGTTTATATGGTGGATTACTTTGATGGATTTTCGTATGTTGAACCATCCCTGCATCCCTGGGATGAAACCTACTTGATCGTGGTGAATGATTGTTTTGATGTGTTCTTGGATCCGATTTGCCAGTATTTTATTGAGTATTTTTGCATCAATGTTCATGAGGGATATTGGTCTGAAGTTCTCTTTCTTAGTTGTATCTTTGTGTGGCTTGGGGATCAAGGTTATTGAAGCCTCATAGAAAGAGTTTGGCAAAGACCCTTCTGCTTCTATTGTGTGGAACAATTTGAGAAGAATTGGTATAAGCTGTTCTTTGAATTTCTGGTAGAATTCTGCACTGAGGCCATCTGGACCTGGGGTTTTTTTGGTTGGGAGACTTTTGATGACAGCTTCTATTTCCATAGGGGTTATAGGTCTATTTAAATTGCTTATCTGTTCTTGATTTAGTTTTGGCAAATGATAGCTGTCCAGTAAGTCATCCATTTCCTTTAAATTTTCGAATTTTGTGGAGTACAGGTTTTCAAAGTATGACCTAATGATTCTTTGGATTTCCTCAGAGTCTGTTGTTATGTCCCCCTTTTAATTTCTGATTTTGTTAATTTGCGTGTTCACTCTCTGCTGTTTGGTAAGTTTGGACAAAGGTTTGTCTATCTTGTTGATTTTCTCAAAGAACCAACTCTTCATTGCATTGATTCTTTGTATTGTTTTTCTGGTTTCTACTTTATTGATTTCAGCCCTCAATTTGATTATTTCCTGGCGTCTACTCCTCCTGGGGGAGTTTGCTTCTTTGTGTTCTAGAGCTTTTAGCTGTGATGTTAATTCTCTGGTACAACTGTTCTCCTGTTTCTTCATGTGAGCACTTAGTGCTATGAACTTCCCCCGTAGCACTGCTTTCAAAGTGTCCCATAGGTTTGGGTATGTTGTGTCTCCATTTTCATTGAATTCGAGGAAGTCTTTAATTTCTTTTTTTATTTCCTCTTTGACCCAGGGATGGTGCAGTTGAGCATTATTCAATTTCCATGAGTTTGTAGGTTTTCTGCAATTTGTGTTGTTGTTGGATTCTAATTTTAAGGCATGGTGGTCTGATAAGATGCATGGAGTTATTCCAATTTTTTTTGTAGCTGCTGAGGTTTGATATGTTGCCAAGTATGTGGTCGATTTTTGAGAAGGTTCCATGTGGTGGTGAGAAGAAGGTATATTCTTTTTTATGTGGATGAAATGTTCTATAGATATCTGCTAATCCCAGTTTGGTCATTACTTCTATTAGACCCTTTGCTTCTTTGTTGAGTTTCTGTCTGGTATTCCTGTCTAGTGGTGAGAGTGGTGTGTTGAAATCTCCCACTATAACTGTGTGGGGCTTTAGATGAGATTTAAGTTCTAATAATGTTTCTTTAACGAATGTGGATGCCTTTGTATTGGGGGCATAGATGTTCAGGATAGACACTTCATCTTGGTGGTTTTCACCTGTGATGAGTATGTAATGACCTCCTTCATCTCTTTTGATTGATTTTATTTTAAAGTCTAGTTTGTTAGATATTAGGATTGCTACCCCTGCTTGTTTCTTGGGTCCATTTGATTGAAAAATTTTTCCCCAACCTTTAACTCTCAGGTAATGTCTGTCTTTGAGGGTGAGGTGTGTTTCTTGTTACTATTCTTTTTACGATGTTCTAATTCTGCCTTTAATTATAGGCAGAGATTCTGCATGTATACTAGTAACTTGGTGCAAACATTAACCTCATGCTTTTAGTCCACCACCCACCAGGTATTATTGAAAGCAGCAAAAGGACTTTGGGTTGGTCAACAGGAAGACAGAAATCTTGATAGGTATACTTAAGGAACTTTTCCCAATCATATTTTCTCACATATCTAAGTTTTCTAGGCCTTCTGTACCAATATACCACAAACTGAGTTGTTTTGTATTCAGGAAAGTTTTAATTACAGTTGTGGTGACTAGAAGTTCAAGATCATGGTGTGGGAAGACTGGTATGAAAGATAATCTGTTTCACGTGTACTACTTCTGTAATATTCTGACAACCGTTTGCTATCCTCAGCATATAGATGCAGAACCTAGATCTCAGTCTTTACCTTTATATGTGGAAGTTCTATATGTGTCTGAATCCTATCTTATTAGGCCCAGCAACCTCACAGGACTAAGCCTCACCCCAATGCCTCTTTAAATGGGCTACATTTAAAAAGAGACTGTTTTCAAATAAACTTACATTTACAAGTGTTGAGGTTCAGACAATTATTGGAAGTCAGTAGATAGTACCACATGTTCCATAAAAATGCAAATACTCATATTACTCATGTATTTAGAATACACATTCTATATATTGAAGGATAGGGGAAATTATGTTGTAAAAATTGGGATAACTCTGCCAGAATTCCCCAAACCTCAGTCCTACACAGAATAACTGTGAACATTATAATGAAAACTACTTTATGATTGGAAAAAAGCATTCATAGAAATTAATATATAGAATCTAAAGTGCTTACAGAATCTTAGAGTGTTATAATAACAACATAATATTCTAGTTCTTGGCAAATTGTTTAACCTTTTCAAGCTTCAGGTTTTCCCATCTAGTACATATAATTATTCCCATATAATAATGTGTTTTTAAATGTTAAAACAAAACATGTTGAATAAATTATGTACAGTGCATAGAACATTTCACAGATAGTATATGAAATAGAAAGAATGACAGAGTATGATTTTCCCTAGCATTTACCACTTTGCTGCATATGTTCTAAAATGCTTTCAACTATGTTCTTTTGGATCCTCATAACAGTACTCTGGATGTTGTTCTTAATCCTATTTTTGTAGATAAAGATTCAGTACTGTGCTATTGTTAAATTACCTAATATCAGAATGAGGATTTAAACCCAGGTGTTTCAGGGTCCAGTGATTTCTCAACCCAATGCAGTATGCATGAGATAGTAATGATGTAGGCTCCAGGCAGTGGTGCAAATGGAGGCCATTTTTCTCACATATGAGTAACTTGAGAGGGAAACAACTGTAATATCAAGGCTGGCATCTCTGCAAGTCTCTTGGTTTTCCTATTGTCACAAAATAGCCTCCATATATTTGGGCACTGTGACAGTTTCAGCATAAGATGCTAGCACGGGGAGGCAATCAATAATGTCTGTTCTTGTGTCATGGTCACAGAAACCTTCCAAGATTTCCCCTGCTCCACATTCTTCCCCTTCTTTTTTGCCTCATTTGCCAGCATTCAAAAAGAGAATATAGGTTTCAGGAGACTGCCCTGATAGATGAGACAATACCTTTGAAAATAACATTTTCATTCTCACTTTTTAATCTATCTCTTTCTCCAAAACTTAAAAAGTTATCCACCCTTTTTCTACAGAAGGGTGGATAAGTAGTGAACAATCTTAACTGTGTAGGCCATGGAGTCCCCTTTGTGGTTATTCTGTTCTGCTGCTGTGTGACAAAAGTAGTTACTGATAAAAACCGAGCAGGTGATCTGCCTTTGTTTCAAAATGTATCCTAATTTGTGAAAGCAGGGGGTGGGAAAGCTTTGGCTGACAAGTTGTAGTTTGCTCACAGTTGCTGTATATCATAGTGCTTAGCAGGCAACACCCCTCTGATACTTGTGCAGGTGAGTATTTCATTACATGGGGTCAGGGAAGGATTCTGGAACCACTGGTATTCTTTCTAAAGTGCAAAGCAAAACTCATAGAAATGAAACTGAATTATGATACCACCTGGATCTTCATCTCCAGGAGGTAAAAATATTCATTTGTCTTGAGCTATTATACCAACTTGATCAGGTTACATTATTTTTATGAAAGAGTGTTTTATCATAATTCTGTTGCCAATTCCAACATCTAAGATACTAGAAGGTTGTAAGAACTCAGGAATCAGGCCAGTAGACTTAAAAAGATTGTTTGAAACATCATAATTTAAATATCAGGCTTGGGAGTACTTTGTTGAAACTTGCAATTTTCTCAAGTACAGAACTTTTGCTCTCTTCCAAGATGTTTCTTTCACATTATCGAAGTAAGTTGGCTTTCCAGATCCATGTTTCCCATAAAATTTGCTCCAGTTATTTCTCCAAGGTCAGCACAAATAATTTTTCCTACAGGAAAATTTGGAGAGAGAATCTGTGGGGAACTAATTGATGGAGCTGACTTTTCTTTTTCCCCTTCCTCTATGCCATGAGTTTGAATAGGCAATGTTTCTTTATGGGCACCCCTAATGCAACTGGACACTTCAGCCAAGGTGAGCTCTGGTTGGATACCTCAACCCTTTTACATATGGTATTAAGATTGTGTTACAAAGGACTGAAAAGTAATATATGAGGATTGAGTCTTTCCCCCCTACTTTGTCTTTTATTAAATATGCCAAGTTGTAATTCTACGTATTTCTCACTCTATAATTCTAGTAGTCTCAGACCTGATGATCCATATACTGGAAGAAATAATGAGTGGGAATTCAAAAATGCAGCCAAAACTTTTGAAATTGCTTTTCTTATGAGAATTTGGTTATGAAGCAATTTTAGCTGTGGAACTTTACTAACATGAGTATAAAATGTGGTGCCTTTGCCCTCCAGATAGACATCCTCAGGCAGGAAAGAGGCACTGGGGAATGAATGGTTGTCAAAAACTTTGGGATGATAAATTATTAGAACATGAAGGTATTTTTTAGGGAGTAGAGAGTTTGGAGTCAGTGAACCTGTTACTTTTAATGAATAAAGCAAAGTGGAAAAGAGATGTAAGCTTGCAGTTCGGCCTTGGTTTCTTTCTGTTAGGAAAGCTGAAGGTTTAAGAGTAGCCCTTTTAGTTAACAGTGACAACAATAGGTAACATGTGATCAGAACCTAATACAACGGGAGCTCTCTAAAAGCTTTACCAACACAAATTCACTGAAACCTCCTGAAAGCTTCAACATGGGTCCTATTATTGCTACAATTTTAGAGATCTACAGAGAGGAGTGCTGAAAATTTATGAACACAAGGCCACATGGTTCGTGAGTAGTGGAGGCATTTGTGAACCTGCTTGTCCTGCCCCAGAATCAGTTGGCTTAGCCTCCTTGTTCTATCTCCTCTGGTGACAAATAGGTTTCAAACTAGACTTTGTATCAGGTTTTGTTTCAGAATGACATTTCTCTTTATTTCTTCATTCTTCTCACCTTAATGGAGAAATCTATGGTCATTCTGTATTCTTCGGAGCACAACATGGGAACCATTAAATGTGTACTCACTCTGTGTGAGCATGCGGGCCTCATAATGGGCTCCATCTATTTTCTATCCATAAAAGAACCATTTAGGTGACATGAAGCATTGTACTGATTTTTCAATAACCAATCCAAGTAGTTGGCAATAAATACTTTGTGTTGCTAGGATGATTCCACACATGGTTTCCATTGATGACCGTCTTCATGTAAGAAAAGAATTACATTGTAGGTTGTTTACTTACTTAAGTTCAGTGCTTTAAATCATGAAGAGAGTGATAATGACACCTCTGCCTTATATTTACAAGTAGTCTTATACTCTTAGAGTCATACAACCTATACCAAGCATCCTCCAGTTAGGGAAGACAGTTACTACTCTTCCCACTATTTGAGATGTACAGGAATTCAGTGTAACAGCATTTCCTGATTGCTACCTTTTGAGTATTTCCAATCTCCCAACCTTCTCAAAGTGTTCTTTGCTTGTTAGACATTGATGATATACCTGATGTGTTTCAAGGTCTGCAGACATGATGTGCATCTCTTTTCACTGAGACACTATACCTGTCACAGAATAGATATTTAACAAATACACCCAAACAGCACATGACAGGCAAGTGTTAATGACACAGCTTTAATGAAAATACCTCACAGAGCATAAGCATAGGACGTTCCCTCCTGCTTGGAATATTTTCAACTCTGTAATAAATATAATTATAGCATTATAATGTGTTATGAGCTATCACATAAAATTATAAGAAATAAAAGTAATTAACCTTGAAGTCTCCTTGTACATTGGCTCTAGGTGAGAATTTAGTGTGTGATGAAAAATGAGTCATGCTAGGCTTATGTCTCAGCCCTTGCTCTTTTTTTTCAGGAACATTTCATTAGTCCTCTGGGTCCTCAAACAGCTGATCTTCCCAATAACACTTTCCCTTCTCCAGATAGCCTTGCCTTACCCTTGTTCAAATGTCATGGCCTAGTCACTTTTCTCATTGTTTTGATTGTTTGTTTCATTGATTGGTTTTTCATAGTGTGGTCATTATTCCTGGGAAAGTATGTGTTCTTTGCTGGATTCAAGAATCCTGCAGGGCAGAGTCTGGTGCTGTCCTCCATGCCTGGTGCTCTGCTGCGCTGGCAGGGAAGGATTTAAAGCAGCAAGTTCTGCTTTAATAGACATGAATTTCAGGTTCATGGGATGAAGCCCAAACGAGCTTTCCCCAGGACTTTGTTGCTAACATGTAGGCACTGTCAGTGATAGACCAAGTCCTGGTTTGCAATTTTATGCCAGGTAAATATGCTTAAAGTTTGTAGCCTTAAACTCATAATTTTCCTTGACACTATTGTCTGTAAGTGAGCTAAATTTTAAAAGTAAAGAAACCACTATTTAAACAAAATTATGAACTAACAATACCTGTGATTTGTGCTTAAATATTACTGTTTTGTATGCTTTATACATACTTTCACATTTAGTTTTCATAATAAACCTGAAATATACATAATTTACATCAACATATCTGCCCTATATCACACTTTAACTCTACCAGTGTTTAAGTTTTTAAAGTATAGTTTGTCATTCCATTATGGTGTAAGTCAATGGGAGGAATGAGCATTAAGTATGCCCATTACTCCCTGTTTGGGATACTCAGAGCTCTGATGGTGATCCCTAGGTGACAGACACAGAAGCAGCCCAGCATTGCACCAGGCCTCCAGACAAAGAAAGCAAAGGGACAAATTAAGAGGAGGGACCCATATGTGCAAAGGGAATAAGCCAACTAACTTAATTAACAAATGCAAATAAATCCTTTTGGTTTGATTCAGTGACATGCCCTCTGATGAAATGTGTTTTTACTTTAGAAGTATGGCATTTGGGGAAAACAGTTTCTTTGAAATGTTACTTTGTTGTCATGAATTGAAGCATAAAGATAGTCACTTACCACCATTGAAAAGGGGACAGCCTGTCCTGTGGGTGTCTGACTGTAGTATCTGCCTAATTAATGATCTCCTATGTCTCCAAAGCAGGCTACAAATCATAAATGCTTTTTCTTCATTCACTTCTTCCCTTGAGTAAGTAACTGGGGGCTTCTCTTCTACCAAGTTATTCCTTTAGTGGTCGGGCTCCTTTTTGACCCACTGAGGACTACAACACTACATATTCCTAAGTACCTTCCAGGAAGATTTAGATCATAATCTTTGGGAAAGGAGTTGGGAAATCATTTGATATATTTATTTTACAAGTTCTGTAACAGATGCCAAAGTTTGACCTATCTTATTTTGGGAAGTAATTTGCCGTTTCTTAATACAGCAAACAGCTTTTTTTTATTCTATTACCCTGTTCTTACCCATTCGTTTCCCTTTTCATCAAGTTTTATTCCATAGTTTTAATTACCAGCACCACCACCACCACCATTGCCATATATGAGGAACCTTAATATTATTAAAAAGAGCTAATAACCTTTCAAGAATGATATCTTGGGCACTAGAGAGACTGCTCAGTGGGTATGAATGCTTGCATCACATGTATGAGGACCTGACATCAGATCCTGACATCCATGGAAAAGGATGCTATGGTCCCACACACTCTTTAAACCCCAGCAATGTTGGGGCGGGAGGCAGAGTGAGGACATCTCTGAGGCTCACTTGCACCGGACAGGTCCAGGAAGAGACTGTCTCAAAGGAATAAGGAAGAAGTGAGAAAGCAGGACACTAGACATTCTCCCTGGCCTCTGTGCATGTGAGTTGTGCATATAACTTACATTCGTACATAGGTGTGTGCATGTGTGTGTGTTATATACACTAAATAAACATAAATAAGTAAACAAATTAATAAAACAAATATTAGGATACCTTCTTTATAACTTACCAAGAGCAATTTGCTTTTATCCTTACCTGGCCTGCTCAAACATATTTGAAGACATTTTTCTCTCCTCCATCCAGTGGTACTGGAGGTAAAGGTCCCCAACTGGGTTCCTTTTAATCATTTTTGATCCCACTGTTCATACTCCTCCCACATACCCATAATGCTCTGCACCTCACTTCAATAGTATCCCTTTAGCATCAGCCACTAAGCTTTTGATTTCACTTCTGTGTCTTTCAGTCTTGGGCCTCCTTCCTGGTAGGTTTTAGTAGAAGCAGACTTTAGTGATTGAGTGATTTGGGTTTCCTTCATGAAATAAGAAGAGCAATAGAGATCAAGATCAGAAGTGACCTGTTCCATTGTTGGTCCTTTGAGATAATGCCTGCTCTGAGTTCATACCCCTGGTGGTAAAATTATCTGTAAAACGTATCACAATGTCTGCTTTGTTGATGATATCCATACACGTTTTCTGATATAGGTAACCTGATTCCTAATGGACTAAATAGTTAAAATATTTGCTACCTTTAAAAATATCTTCCATACATCTTAAGTCTCTGTTGAAGCTTCATAATGAATTACTGTGACTAACATTACTGAGATGTCAGAAAGTCAACATGTTTGTCTAGTGAGCACTGAACTTAGAAAGAAATGTGTGGATCACAAGATGTAGGCTTTCTGGGTCTTTCCAATAGACAGCGTTTCTCTCCTGGGGCAGAGTTGGGTGGATTTTGTAAGAGCAAGTTGTAATTATTGGCTGGGAAATAGTGACTATGTCTGCATCCTCGCATATCACTTTTTTTTAGTTTAGCTATTACCAATCAGCAAATAAACAAAGTTCTTCCTAAGAGATGCCTCATTATCTTCCTTACTTTCTCTCTGTAACTGTATTTCTGACTGTGCTTACTGAGGGGCTTTCTATAATTGGGTTCACACGATTCAGTAAACATAGCAGTTCCCCATACACACTTAAAACTCATCTCTAAGTAAACAGCGAGGCTCTTGGTAGAATGTATAGCCAAGAGATTTCCTGGTAGAGAAGAAATTAAACCCTCTAACATTATTTTTCTATACTTGATTCTCTGGAGATTATAGAAGTAAAGCTGATGTGTTGATGAAATTTAGCTTATGACCATCAGCTATAATAACTCCATGTACCAACCATGCCATATGAATTAAAGCAAGAATTTCCTTTAAGAAAATTCTTTCGGTAAGAGTTTTTCCTCCTTTGAACCTATAGTGGCTCCCTTTATCAAGGCATCTCCTTTCTTGCAGAGGAAAAGGTAGGGGAAGTCACAGGGATAACCCCAACTAAGAATCAAGGCAATGGTGGAGAGGATGTCTTTGATGCCCTTCCCCTATAATGATATTGATGGCTACCTTGATTACCATTTCTAGAGCCTTGATCCAGTAGGTGATTGAAGCAGAAACAGGCACCCACAGCTGAGCACTGAGCCATACTCCCGAAATCCAGTTGTGGAGAGGAAGGAGAGATGACTCAATGAACCAAGACAGAACTGGAGATACCTGCATAAACAGAAACAGTTGACCTGACCTAATGAGAGCACACAGACCCTAGTTGTAAAGTGGGGGGACCAGCACTGGATCAACCCAAGCCCTCTGAATGTGGGTACCAGCTAGGAGGCTAAGACAGTCTATGGAACCTCTAACAGTGGAGCCAGGGTTTATTCCTAGGACACAAATGGACTTGGGGAGCCCATTCCCAATGGAGGGATACTATTGCAGCTCTGATACGGAAAGGATGGCCGGGGCCTCCCCCAATAGATGTGATAGACTATGATGATCCCCCATGAAGGGTCTCACTCTCCCGGGGGAGTGGGTGGTAGGTGGGTTGAGGGGTCAGTGGGAAGCATGGGAGGATGGGAGGGTGAGAAAATGGGGGGGCAGATATGTAATTGTCTATAAAATAAATATTAAAAAGGAAAATAAAGAGCTTCTTCTCTGGGGATATTATGAAAGTCCAGTGTCCAGAATTCAGCAGTGCTTCTTTTTTTTTTTAATTTTATTTTCCAGTTTAAATTTAGATAAGAAACAAGGTTGCTTCACAAGTCAGTTCCAGGTCCCTCTCCCATTCCCTCCCTTCCTCCCGTGCCCTCCCCCCCCCCCGTTATCCCCTCATTTCTCCAGGGAGGGTGAGGCCCTCCATGGGGGTGTGCATAGTGTGTCATTTCATATAGGGCAGGGCCTAGACCCTTCCCCAAGAGTTCAGGGTGAGAGTGTACCTCACATTGTTCTATGGGAGTCCAAAGTCCGTGTGTATACTTGGGATGGGTCCTGATCTGCTGCCCAATGCTCAATAGATTCCCTAGGCCTCTTCACTGACACCCAGATTCAGGGGGTCTTGATCAGTCCCATGCTGGCTTCCCAGGCTAATGCCTGGGATTCAAGAGTTAACCTTTGTCTGGTCAGCTGTTTCTGGGGGTTAAACCAGCCCAGTCTTAATCCCTTTGATCATCAGTCCTCCCTCTCTGTTACTGGCTTTCTTGAGTTCAACTCAGTACTTAACCAAGGGAGTCTGCCTCTTCTTCGATCAGCCACTAAATAAAGTTTCTGTTTCCCAGACTCTCTGGCCATAGGATTGTAGGCTGGCACTCCCCAGATCTATGTCTAAAATCCATATATGAGAGAGTACATGCCATGTTTCTCTTTTTGTGACTGGGTTACCTCACTCAGGATGGTTTCTTCTAGTGTCATCCATTTGCCTGCGAATCTCATGATTCCATTATTTTTTTCTGCTGAATAGTACTCCATTGTGTAGATGTACCACATTTTCTCTATCCACTCTTCGGGTGAGGGACATCTAGGTTGCTTCCACGTTCTGGCAATTACAAATAAAGCTGCTATGAACATAGTGGAACAGACATCTTTGTTGTATGAATGGGCATCTTTTGGATATATGCAGAAGAGTGGAGTTGCTGGGTCTTGTGGTAGGTTTATTCCCATTTTTCTGAGGAATCTCCATACTGATTTCCAAAGTGGCTGAACCAGTTGGCACTCCCACCAGCAATGGAGGAGTGTCCCCCTTTCACCACATCCTCTCCAGCATAAATTGTCATTGGTGTTTTTGATTTTAGCCATTCTGACAGGGGTGAGATGGTATCTGAGAGTTGTTTTGATTTGCATTTCCCGGATGGCTAAGGATGTTGAGCACTTTCTCAAGTGCCTCTCAGCCATTTTAGACTCCTCTATTGAAAACTCTCTATTTAGTTCTGCAGCCCACTTTTTAATAGGGTCCTTTGGTGTTTTGGAGACTTGCTTCTTGAGTTCTTTGTATATTTTGGAGATCAACCCTCTGTCAGATGTGGAATTAGTGAATATTTTTTCCCATTCTGTGGGCTGCCTTACAGTTATACCAGAGAATTAACATCGCAGCTGAAAGCTCTAGAACACAAAGAAGCACACTCCCCCAGGAGGAGTAGATGCCAGGAAATAATCAAATTGAGGGCTGAAATCAATAAAGTAGAAACCAGGAAAACAATACAAAGAATCAATGCAACGAAGAGTTGGTTCTTTGAGAAAATCAACAAGATAGACAAACCTTTGTCCAAACTTACCAAACAGCAGAGAGTGAACACACAAATTAACAAAATTAGAAATTAAAAGGGGGACATAACAACAGACTCTGAGGAAATCCAGAGAATCATTAGGTCATACTTTGAAAACCTGTACTCCACAAAATTCGAAAATTTAAAGGAAATGGATGACTTCCTGGACAGCTATCAATTGCCAAAACTAAATCAAGAACAGATAAGCAATTTAAATAGACCTATAACCCCTATGGAAATAGAAGCTGTCATCAAAAGTCTCCCAACCAAAAAAAGCCCAGGTCCAGATGGCCTCAGTGCAGAATTCTACCAGAAATTCAAAGAACAGCTTATACCAGTTCTTCTCAAAGTGTTCCACACAATAGAAGCAGAAGGGTCTTTGCCAAACTCTTTCTATGAGGCTTCAATAACCTTGATCCCCAAGCCACACAAAGATACAACTAAGAAAGAGAACTTCAGACCAATATCCCTCATGAACATTGATGCAAAAATACTCAATAAAATACTGGCAAATCGGATCCAAGAACACATCAAAACAATCATTCACCACGATCAAGTAGGTTTCATCCCAGGGATGCAGGGATGGTTCAACATACGAAAATCCATCAACGTAATCCACCATATAAACAAGCTGAAAAACAAAAATCACATGATCATCTCACTAGATGCTGAAAAAGCCTTTGACAAAATCCAACACCCCTTCATGATAAAGGTCTTGGAGAGATCTGGGATAACAGGGACATACTTAAACATAATAAAAGCTATATACAGTAAACCAACAGCCAACATCAAACTAAATGGACAGAAACTCAACGCAATTCCTCTAAAATCAGGAACAAAACAAGGCTGTCCACTTTCTCCATACCTTTTCAACATGGTACTTGAAGTTCTAGCTATTGCCATACGACAACAAAGGGGGATCAAGGGGATACAATTTGGGAAGGAAGAGGTCAAACTTTCACTGTTTGCAGATGATATGATAGTTTACAACAATGACCCAAAGAACTCTACAGGGAACTCTTACAGCTGATTAACACCTTCAGCAAAGTGGCAGGCTACAAGATCAACTCAAGAAAATCAGTAGCCCTACTATATACAGATGATAAAAGGGCTGAAAGAGAAATCAGAGAAACATCACCCTTTACAATTGCCACAAACAACATAAAATACCTTGGGGTAACGCTAACCAAACAAGTGAAAGACCTGTATTGTAAGAACTTTGAATCTTTAAAGAAAGAAATTAAAGAAGCCCTCAGAAAATGGAAAGACCTCCCATGCTCTTGGATAGGTAGGATCAATGTAGTAAAAATGGCAATCCTGCCAAAAGCAATCTACAGATTCAATGCAATCCCCATTAAAATCCCAGCACAGTTCTTCACAGACCTTGAAAGAACAATAATCAATTTTGTATGGAAAAACAAAAGACCCAGGATAGCCAAAACAGCAGTGCTTCTTAAAAGGGTCATCTTCCCAGAGAGAGTAAGCAAAAGGCATATAATCTAGGCTTGAATTATTAACATATCCATAATTGTATCAAGTAGATAGATGTGGGAAAGATGTTGGTGTAAGACATGTTCAGGGAACAGAAAGCAAAGAACCTAGCCCCAAACCCTTTACATTTTCTGTTCTAGCATTCTCTTTAAAATGAAGAGACAAGGACCTGCATAGATATCTCAAAGGTTAAAAACACTTGCTGCGAAACAATGATCAGAATTCAGATCCCAGCACCCACAAAACAAGCCACACATAACATAAACATCTGAAATTCTGGTTCATAGAGCTCCAAAATTCTCTTGACATGGCATGCACACAGGTCCAATTACACACACACACACACACACACACACACACACACACACACACACACACACACGAACTTTAAAGATAAGAAGAGGCAAGGAAGAGCTAGCTACATGTAGTTCCAGGATAGAATTCCTGCCAAACAGGTTTGATTCCTGGTGGGGATATGTAAATATTTGTTGAATATCCTATATGTGTGTGTGTGTGTGTGTGTGTGTGTGTGTGTGTGTGTGTATGAACTACAGAATGTAATTAACCTTTATAACTTCACCTCGAAGCCTAGAATGGAAATGGTGAACAGTGTTACCTTATGTAAAGGATTGATAAAGTAATGATTACAACAATCACTGGCATATTAATTTTTCATAAATGTGGCCTTGTCTCATGCTGCTTCCCTTGTTTTGACAAAATACCAATAGTTTTATTGAAGTTGATAGCTTTCTTTCTACTCAAGTCAGCTAAATTAAAAAGAAACGTCTAGGAAATTAAGTAACAGCTGCAAGAGTTGTGTGGAACAGGACAGAAAAGATATTCTAAATTTATTTATGATAAGTGAGTGCATGTGATCAAGATAGCCATGGGAACCTTTGTATATAAACGTGAAGGGAAGTGAACCATTGCTCTCTGTAGACATAAACATGTTTTGATATTTACAAGCACAAATATCTTTAATGAATGCTACTTCTAGGAAATCCACATTAATTTACAAGTAGCAAAATACTGTGTTAAAGATTACACTGCCTTATTTAACGCTCATTTACACATGTCATATATTGAATGTTAACTAGAACTTTGCATATGCAGGGAACAGAAACTCCTTGATAGTATACTCAACGTGATGAAGCAAGAGTCCAGTGGGAAATGCTATCTGCAATATTCCTATATTTATAGATATTTTTATTAAAGCCCTAGTAAAAGGAGTATTGGCAAAATATTATGCCAAGTTTTTAAAGCAATTATATGTTTAAGATAGCAGTTCTCAACCTATGGGTTACATCCACTTGGCAAAATATTTATATTATGGTTCGTAGCAGTAGCAAAATTACAGTAATGAAGTAGCAATGAAAATAATTTTATTTTGGGGGTCACCACAACACAAGGAACTGTATTAAAGGGTCACAGCATTAGAAAGGTTGAGGACCACTGAATTAGAGAAGAGGGTAGAATCCCTTTATACAGTAGAGTTAATTAAGGAAAGAAGCTGTGTGAGGATCCTACCAGGTGATAAAGAAAAGAGTGTGGTTGAAGTATAAATCCTTGTGAACTATTTTACCAGTGGAGGTATAGGATTTGTGTAAGTTGGGACTTTGATCTCTTTGTATTTGTTATTTGCTTCAAGCAGTATTTTCAAACACTTGTTTATGAATGAATGAACAATTGTGTATCTGTCTTTTTCATATTCTGGTACCAAGATGAATGTGGGGCACTGGTGATACTTTAGTTACCTGCTGGTAGCACTTTCTCACGCTTGCTTCCATTTCTGGTGATCTGTTTTTATCTGGGAGGAACATCCAGCTGGTTGTTTTGTACCAACTCTGAGCTGACAGCTCTCAGTTAAACCCATGCTTACTGTACCACATGGTATTTTGTAAAATGGTGTCTTCCTTAATAGTTGGAGAGAAATATCCTCTTTCTAAGGTCTTTGAATGCCTTGCGTTATGTTAAGTAAACTCTGAGTCACTGAAGTAGGGAATTTTATGGCAAACCTCGCTGAACACTAGGAAGGCTAAAAACTGCAGTGCATATGGCTTTAAAACCTAAAAGATATGCATATATGCATAGTACCCAAGAGAAGAGGATTGAGACAAGATCCTCTGAATGGATGGGGAACACAGCGAGGGGTGGGCGGAGTGGGAGCTGGGAAGAAGAGAGGGGGTGAAGAGGAAGAGAGTTGGTCATGGGGGGACAGGAAGTTGAGGGGGTGGGGGTAGGATAGGGGGAAGAGGGAATCATAGGATAGAAGACAGATCAGGCACCGGAGTGACCTCGAGTGATCTAAAGGTATAAGATCAATTGGCAAGCTAAGCAATAGTGGAGGGACCACTTCGAATGCCCATTCCTGATAATGAACTTGATGTCTATAACCATCCGGGAGCCTTCATCCTGTGACTGATGGAAGCAGAGGCAAACACACAATTAATCACTGAACTGAACCCAAGGAACCCAGTGACAGAGAGAGAGGAGGGATGAGTAAATTGGCAAAGAATGGGCTGGCAAAACCAGCAGAGACAGCTGATCTGAACAGGGGAGAGCTCTTGGACCCCAGAGCGACGGTGGGGAGGCCAGCATGGGACTGATCTGGACCCCCCAAATGTGAGTGTCAGCGAGAAGGCCTGGGCAACATATGGGGCCCTGAGCTGTGGATCAGTGTCTATCCCTGGAATACAAACAGTCTTCGTGTGCCTATAGCACAAAGAAGGATGCTCTCTCAGCCTGGACTCTTAGGGGAGTGCCTGGACCCTACCCAGAGTGAAATGATAGACTCTAGATATCCCCTATGTGGAAGGATTTGGCAATAGGGTGGGAGGGTGGGGGGGAAGGGGAGTGCGGGAGGAGGGGAGGGAGAGGGAACTGGGATTGACATGTAAAACAAGCTATTTAAAATTAAAATAAAAAATGATAAAAAAAACACCATCAGAGATGGCTGATCCGATTGGTGATACAAAATTATCCAAACACTTAAACCTAAGTTTTCTCTCACTTGATTAATGAATGATAATTATTGACATGATATTATATTTAAAATATCACCAAATTAAAATAAGATTAAAAACAGGCAAAATCTGATACTACTCTTCAGAGAATATGTATATATTTATATACATAAATTTTATATTTGTATCTAATTGGAAAAAGTTTAGAGAATTAAAATTGTCCTTGAACTAACTTAACTGATGATAAATTTGTCTTTGTGTTCCCTGTGGTGTTCTAATTATCTGATTTTCGCATATAAAACTTAAAGCTCATGAGTTGATTGAACTTGTCTATGTTTATATATAACACACTTGTAGTAAGAGGATGAAAGAGTAGGTGAAAGAACATTATCCTGATAATGACTCACAGAAACATAATGTGGTCAGGCACATTTGGTCCTTAGTATATTGAGATTCACAGCTACCCATTCAATTCAACTCAAGATTGGGAGAATCATAATTATATAATTATTACAATACTAAAATGACAAATATAATTGTATATGTAATAAACATGTACGTTTCTCCTTGTCAATATTTCATAAACAGTATCGTGCAATTTTCATTGTATTATGGATTATAAGGAATCTAGAAATGAGTTTGGTTTCATGGAAGTACATAGGTGATCTGGAAACTTGTGCATTTTGTAAAAGGGAACCAAGTCTCACAGATTTATGTCCATATACTTGAGTACCAAGGGACAATTGGATATAAAGTTGTTCGTGCATTCATATATTTATATGTGTTATGTATATGTACAAAGAAAAGAGAGAAACAGAGACAGGAATATCTATTTCTCCCTTGGATTGAATTTGGAAATTTAAAGTATAAAGTCAACAAATTTGCCAAGGTTGGATTCTCTGCTCTTCTCTCCCTGTCAGCTTTACCTAGCTTCTCTTCAATCCTGAACTGCAGAACCACAGACCTGCTTCAGGCTTGGATGACTGACTGTTTTCTTCCTCTTGGATTCTGGAGAGCTGTGTTGGTCATTTCACATGGTTGCAGATTCATGACTTACTATTAAAGATGATAGCCCTGCTGAGGAATGGAGAGGGAACCAAAGAAAGGAGTCAAGAAAGGAAACCAGGACAAGAAGCTTATCCATGGGCCTTGGTGGTTTGGGTAAAAGGAATCTCTCATGTGAAATTTAACTGTGAATTGAAGTAAGGTGGTAAGCGTTAAGACTCACGGTCTGAGTTGGGTAGACAAATATGGTGGGACAAGCCTATATGGAGTTGAATGCCTGAGAGGAACAGAATTCAGTCAATTACAGGAGACACCGATCCCAACAGAAGATTGGGGAATAGGAGGGTGTTGGGGGAAGTCCTGTGTATTTGTCAATAAACCACTGTTGGCCAATAGCGAACCAAGATAGGTGGGACTAGGAGTCCAGAAGGATTCTGGGAAGGAGAAACACAGAGAGTCAAGATGGAACGCCATAGGGTAGGAAGCCCGGAAAGTTCTCTGGTAAGAGAAATACTTAGATTAACAATTATGGAGTAATTACTTAAGTTAGAGCTAGCCAGTAAGAAATAAGCAAGGCCAACAGCTTCATAATTAATATAGCCTCCTGTGTGTTTATTTGGGACTGATGCGGCTCTAGAACCAGGCTGGCGGGAAGGCTTCTCTCAAGGAAAAGGTTTCCCTTTACAAATGGTTGTCAGAAGCGGGATTGAATTTCCACGTAGAATGACAAATGCTTTAAAGAAATTTTAGAAACAAAAGGACAGAGAGAAGCACGGCTTTTTGGTAGCAGCATTTTTCTTAGGTGGGCTCTGTTTTGCTAGCGACAAGCCGAGATTCATGCAGCTTGCTTAAGGGAGGCTTCCTGAAGGTTCTTTTAAGAGACTCTGCTAACAATTGAAAAGTTATACATACAGCTGGAAGTGGCAGTGACCACATCTCCAAGCCAGCAGCTTTTGGTGGATGTCAGCATGGACTGAGGCAGTAAGCTGGAGTCACGTTTATGCCCACCATCTTGGAAAAACTGCAATTTAAACAGCCGCGGTTTAACAGATAAGACACGTGGCCAGAAAAACATAAAGATTTACAGTAAAGTCAGACTTTGATGAAGAAAAACATCTAAAGGTTTACAGTATGTTTAAAAATATATGTAAGATTGAGAGAGAAAACCAAACGGCATAGTGGTAAATAGAGAAGCCGGCTGTGATGGTGCACGCTGGCAGGATTTGCTGCAGAGGCAGAGGTAGGCAGGTTTCCAAAGAGAACCCTGTCTCAGCAAAAAATAAATAAAAGTAAAAGAAATAAAGTAATAATAATAGATAAATAATTAAGCCATGTAAAGATGGAAAATACACAGAGAGTCTGGATACTGTACGCTATTGTGTTTTTCAGTTTTTTCATTGCTAAGGAAGGAACAACTGCTAAAGTACACTTGATTATAAATGCTGCTAAATTAAATCAACTTATATCTTTTGGAAATTCCTTGACTTCAAAATTTAAGTATAAGAATATGTTACTTGGGAAAAGAGTTTTTGTTTATGTTTCTACAGAAAATTTAAAGCTGAGGATTCCTTCCAGGCTTCTGTGGTTTGATGAACCAAGACCCCCAGAAGCAGTGGACCAGATGTTCCAACAATTGAAACAGCTAAGATGATGCAGTCTTACAGACCCTGAAACTAAGGACTTATACAGGTTTCTGAGTTTTGTCATGATCCCTATTGTATGAACAGTGCCCCCTTCCAGCAGGAAGCAGTTTGGAATGAGCGAAGTCCTAATTCCCATCTTGTTTATAAATCTTTGTTTTCATTCAAATGGGATTGTTTATAATTGGTTAATGATCACAACCAATCTCTTTTTAAAGGAAAAAGGGGATTATGGCATGGAAATGAATTCTTTGTATTGGTATGGTTTTTCATTTATTGATACAAATTCAAGGTCAATTTTGTGATATGTATATTTCTCCTCTTGATTAAGTATTGTGCTTATACTGATCTTTTAAAACATAATGCATAATTCAATACAGACTATAGATACCTATAATAGTCTGAACTTATAGTTAGGTAAGTTAGGTTTTCTAGATATACAGAGATATATTTGAGATACATAGACAACCTTCAAACCTTTCAAAGACCTTCAGAAAATGGCATTTAAAATGGTTTAGGGTTTTTCTTGACAATGAGAAATATCTGCTCCTGGCAGCACCAATTACGTCTGAGAGGAAGTTGGGCATCAAAGAAACTCGTTATCAAGTTTGCTTTCAACGTGGCAAGATTAGCCATTTGGGCAAGAAACTGCTTTTTCCTGGACTGCTTGACAGTTGCTGTATAATCTGGACATGCAGGACCCACAGGAAAATGACTGCTAAACTCAGTCTTACGGGGTTCCTGCTTCATGGAAGAGTCTACGAGACTTTCTACAGGACACAGAGAAATGACTGACAGACTGCCAATGCAGATGGACAGTTTTGAAATTTCCTGCTTTGCTGAGAAATCTTCTGGACACATTGTGGCCTATGGGCTGAAGATGGATGCTCCAATGTTACAGAGGAACTTTGGGTGACTGTCCAGGTAGCAAGATGTCTCTGTCAATCCTAGTGTTTATATATTATCCTTCTGTGGTCTTTGATGGAGTTGAAGACAAATAGTTATGATTATAGTTTTCTTTAGTTATCATAAAAGATAAGCTACATATAGAACTTTGGACTCACAAGAATGGGATGGATGATATTTTCTTTAAATGTTGCTAAAATATTGTAACTATGTTCTTACTTGATAACTGTTCTGTTAAATATAATTTGACTATGTTAAAGTTAAGACTTTCCTTTTTGTTTAAACAGAAAAGAGGAGATGTTGGGGGGAAGTCCTGTGTATTTGTCAATAAAGCACTGTTGGTCAATAGTGAACCAAGATAGGTGGGACTAGGAGTCCAGAAGGACTCTGGGAAGGAGAAACACAGAGAGTCAAGATGTAATGCCATGGGGTAGGAAGCCTGGAAAGTTCTCTGGTAAGAGAAATACTTAGATTAACAATTATGGGGTAATTACTTAAGTCAGAGCTAGCCAGGAAGAAACAAGCAAGGCCAACAGCTTCATAATTAATGTAGCCTCCTGTGTGTTTATTTGGGACTGATGCGGCTCTAGAACCAGGCTGGCGGGAAGGCTTCTCTCAAGGAAAAGGTTTCCCTTTACAGGAGGGGAAAAGTTAGAAAAGTTCTCTGTCAAGAAGTTACATTTCCCCAGTTATGATCACATCCAACTGGGAAGAAGCCTTCCATAGAAGGTTTCAGTATGCATCTTAGTATTTCCTCATCACCTTGGTTAAAGGAAGATTTGTAATAGGCAAAGTAAAGATACGCTTAAAGATACAGGAAAGCATGGAACTTCAAAGATAAACAAGTGATCCCATTGGTAAACATGTCCAAATTTGAATTCACAAAAAATGAAAAAAAGGAATAAAATTTTATGTAAAAGTGCATCATAAGCATAATCCTTATAAGGCTTGAGCTGTTAAATACCTTAATCCAGACTACTCTTGGAGTTGACAGTTCCAAATTGTTTTCAGCCTTTAAAGTAAGTCACTCTCAAGTCTGAACTTGTGCAACATACAAGTGGGTACAGAGCTGTTTATTCATCTTACTTTTACCAAATTATTACTCAAAATGTCCTAAGAGGAATATCGTTATCTTCACATTCCAAATGATGGGAGGGAGGCTAAAAGAGGTCAAATGACTGGTCTGAGCTATTTAATGGAGTATCTGGATTTCAAATCCATTTCTTCCTCTTCTGGAGCTCTCAAGGACTTCATGCATTAAAAGCTACACTACTGGCATCTCAGGGAGTTAGGGTACAATCACACTCCATGTTTAGTGTTTGTAAGTGCTCCAGCATACCATCATTGCTTTACAAGGACCATATTATCTTGTATGTTTGATGAGAAATTCCTCAGAAATCTATCAGTATTGTTTATTTAATTCACCAGTAAATATTACATAAATTATGTCCTTATCAAAACATGAGAATTATGTTTTAAGGGTCAGCCTAAAAGCAAAATTACCTTTATCAACTATATTAGTACAAATGTATATTCTTTTTAATTATAAGTATTAATAGATTATAGATCTTTGATGGTCACTCTTATATTTTCATACTTGTGGTTACCACACATTCATCCTGCCATCCATCCTATTTCTCCTTTATTCTACTCTCATTTCTCTCCTCCATCCTCTTGAACTCTTCCTCTCATCAAACAGTCTTCCTTCCAGTTTAAGTTCACCTTTCTCTATTTTCCAGGTTTTACTTATGAGAGAAAATATTTATTCTGTCTGCATATTGCTTGTTTCATTTTTATATGATGTCCTCTGCTTTTGTTCATTGTCCCCCAAAATAGTATAATTACATTCTTTGTGAATGAACAATATTTCACCAGGTTTTATCAAACACACACACACACACACACACACACATCTCACATTCTTTTTATCCATTCATTCTGTAGAGATACCTACTAAGTTGATTTCAGATCTTGTCTACAATAAATAATGGGCATTTCATTTTCTTCAAATACAGACCATTTAAAATTCCGTTCTCCTGACTTTTTTTTCATTCCTTTCTTTTCTGCCTTTCTATATTCTATTTCTTACTTGTTTAACTTCAGTGTCTTGCTTTGTTCTTTCCTTTTTTAATGGTAAAGGACTTAAAATATAAGGATTTGTGTGACACCTACTAGCACAAGCTCATTATTACAATTCAAGGGTCTACCTGGGATACAAAATGAATTCAAGGTTTTCTTGAATAGCTTACTAACACCTTTTCCCAACTGCAAAACAAAGGAGGGCAGGAATATAACTCAGTGACAAACCCCTCAACTAACAAATGCAAGGCCTTGCCTTTGATGTTAAGTGGTGAAAAAAAAGCCTTACTTTATTCTAAATGGAAGTAATTACAAAGAATAAAAAAATTGGAGGCTTATAATTTTTACTCTTTGTGCCTTAGAATACAACTTTTTCTGTGGTGGTATATTCATGTCAAAACACCCTCCTGTTTTATTTGCCAAATTCATCTTGAGTGGAGCAGTTGCAACGTCCATATGTACTGACTTTCTCATTTGAAATGCTGTTTTCTCAGAGAAGCCATCCCAAGAGTCTTCCTCATATGCTTTGATTGTCTCTACACTTCTCCCTCACTGGATCTAAAGACACAATGAAATGATGGTCTCAATGTTGTTTGCTCAAATGCTCCCCCTGTAGTCTGAAATCAATACCTTGCCACCCCTGCTATGGTGGCCATCTGATACATTGCTACAAACTGGGTGTCAGGTAAAGTGCTGAATTATAATAGATGGAAAATTAGTATTTACTCACTCAAAATGCTTCCTCTGTTCAGTTCTTAGCCTTATGGACAAATAGGTTTTAGGTCTTTCGATAGCCAACAAGTGACATTCCATCTGAAAGCTGACAGTTTTCTTAGAAAACTGTGTTAGGTGAACTTGTCTAATAAGTACATTCCAGTGTGCCTTCCAGTGAGTAACAGAGGCAAATTAACATGTATGGAGCATGAGTAAAATGCACAGCAATGTTGGTAATATCCTTTACCCATCTCACGTTCTCAATATCTCTCTACTGAAGAATCCAGAGTGTATTGTTCTGAGAATCCATGTTTAATATTTGACATCAGGAAGATATTCTTAGCCTCCACAGCATGTGAATATGCCACACCTGTAGGCAGACAGTACAGCTTAGGCAATACTGGTACACCCTTTTCTTGACTGCAAGCCCCAACACACACACACACACACACACACACACGCAATTCAGTACCATTTCTTAAAGCTTATTTTCTTAAAAATAACACTGTATTTGTAACACTAATTTTCTCCAGCACATGGTCTCCTTAAATACTTTATCTAGAATTTCATATCTTGAATAAATTAATTCACAGAATATATTATGCATATTAAGCATCACACACTTTGTACTCAGATGTAAGATTACTGCAATTTAAACAATTATAAGATAGTTAGAATCATCACTATGGCTAACTTTTGTTGCTGTTGTTCAAAAACCAAGTTTTTTTTTTAAAATTGATATTCCTGCTCTGGTGTGGGTATCTTTATTCTTAGTGAGGAAGTTCAGTTTAAGAATAAAAGGTATAATTAACTTTTTTCTTTCTTTTTTATACTTCAACTAAAAGGTAAAATTCAACTGCCAAAATTATTAGGAACTAGAATGATTGATTTAGGTTATATTTTAAAGGGGCCAGCACTTTTACAGTAGAGACCAGCAATGTCACAAAAGAAGTTGTCTATTAAATGCCAAATGCACTGTGGACCAAACTGCTTGGCACAGCCCTAAATCATAAGAACATTTACATTACTGTGAGTCTAACTTAAGGTGAAAGCAAATTGTTTGTGCTATTTGAGAAATCCTTGAGGGCACAGATGTTTAACAGTACAATTTAACTTTTAGAAACACTCCAGTGTTTTCAGAAGGTCTCCCCTTGGACAATAGCTGTAAGGGAAAACTGGTGCTTTCTTTCTGTGTAGAATTCTGTATATGGTAACAAGGGCTGACATGTGAGCAGCAAAAATACAGAGGCAATAGAAGAACATGGAGATTTCTAAAAGATGGGCAGAAACACAATAAATAGTAGTCAGATGTGCAAAATGTGCAAAACACCAAAACACTTGCACCTCTACTCATCTGGGTTCTGTTGAGACTCAAGAAGCCAGAAAACATGGGACTGGATAGATTTCTCATTGGTTAAGAACACTAACTGTTCTTCTAGAGGATTCAGGTTTAATTCCCAGCACTCACACGGCAACTCACAAACATCTGTAGCTCTAATACCAAGGAGATCGTATTCCCTCTTCTAGTTTCAGAAATGTACATGGTACACAGACAGACATACATGCAGGCAAAAATTCATACACATAAAACAGTAAAAATATTTTTTAAAAATACCTCCACTACAGCGCTGACATAAGACTCCCTACTAAATTCTCCCTCCTGGGAAGGTATGTACCATTGTTATTCTTCTTAGTGCATTTCTTTTTCTATTTTAGTAAAATTGATGTGACCATATTCAGTGGTCTGGGGCTTTTTGAAGGTTAAAGTACACATACCTCTTCCAGTACAGTATCCCTGACATTGAAGGATATGAGTGTTTGTATCAAGGTAGTTGTTTCAAGATCTCTTTTGAGGACTGATAGCAGTGCTCCTTTATGCCTGGTAGAAGGAGGTGCTGTTTTTGACATTCTGTCTGCCTAATAGAAGAAAGTAAAACACAGGCTACTGAGGTGATTAGACTACCCTTAGTTTCCCACTCATTACCTACTTCATGGAAGCCTGCAATTGAGAAACTGTATAGCACATGATTATTTAGGAAATCATATATCGTGATATTTAGTAATCACATATATTAAAATATAGGTGTTCCAAGGACAAACTAAATGGCCTTCTGCAGAAAATATTTTATTGTTGATTGTATGTTAACAAATTTGGACAGGGTGAACTTTCCCAAATGTAATTTCAATGTGTGTTCCTAACCTCCAACTGGTGCATCTAGGGATGAACTCTGGGGAGCAACCCAATTCTGAGAACTTAGGACACAGGTAATTTGCAATTCATAGCTGTTCCCTTGGTTTGAATGAGATCTAGAATACAGAGGATTGCCATGGAAGGTCTCACAGTGGGCATCTTGGCATTTGGTGCACAATACCACATTTCATTTGGCTCAGCAGGCCTAAATGAATACTCACTGTCAAGTGGCACAGAAAACCTCCACCCCAAAGTAGCTGATAATTCATTTCTGTTTGATGTTCTCATCAGCAGTGGATTTGTATAATTAGGGTTTGACTTTATTCCAAAAGCCTCCATAGTTTGACTCAGAGATTGACATTTAAAGGACTTATATTGGACAAAGAGGAAAAGATGGAGTGGGGAAATGAGACACACACACACACACACACACACACAGAGACAGAGACAGAGAAAGACAGAGAGAGACAGAGAAAGAGAGAAAGAGAGAGAGAGGAGGAGGAGGAGGAGGAAGAGGAGGAGGAGGAGGAGGAGGAGGAGGAGGAGGAGGAGGAATTGGCACAAGAGGAAAATTGGCATTGAGCTTTTAGTCAGCCTGCCTGGTTGCAGTGTAATAGCTATATGAGCTTGAACAGTTGGCTACCTTCTCAGAACACTCATTTTATCATCAAACAGGAATAATAATGTTAACTTGAGAACTGTTGGTAGAATTAGGTTTTCTATTCGAAATCTCTGGTACCTTGGTAGTATGTAACAGTGGGGGCTTGAATTTTTGTGAACACTTAGTGCCCCGTTGATGGCACTAGTAGGTATGTCACTGGAGGTGGCTTTGATAGTTTTCAAACTTTCACCATTTCTCTGTTCCTCTCTCTGCTTCCTGCCACCATGCCTATGGGCAGCTGCCAGGTGCCATGCCTTCCTGTCATGACTGACTCTTAACTCTCTGAAACCACAGATCAAATAGATTCTTTCTTCTATGAGTTATCATGGTCTTGGTATTTTATCAGCAACAGAAAAATGACCAAGACAGAGATCAGCAAATAGGAATTATAACTGCTGTGAAGGATACACAACTAGACAGAAGGGGTTTATATAAACTCAAACCTCTTTCTTGAGGTGGCCAGAAACTGTAGATGCTCCCATGCTTATATTCGAAAATATAATTAAAGCAAAAACTTTATTTCATTTAGGCTTTCAAGTTTAGGAAAAGCATTTCCATCAGACCCCAAAGTCCTAACTAGTCCTTTCCTTAGGAACTGCAAATAGGAACAGAGAAGGAAAATGCAAATCATATGCTGATGCTGAAATTAAAAACTTAAGTTCTCGGTTTATTAAATGTTTTTCCATTTTGTACCAGCCCACTGGCAGGAGAGTGACAGGGTATCACAGTTCTAATTCTAGGGAATGTACTCCATGGGGAAACTGGCTGAAAAAGTGGACAGGTTTTGGAACAATCACTGAGGTTTAAAGTTTGACTCTGACAATGTCATTTACTAATTGTGCTCTTACATGCATTAGTTCATGACAATAAAGCTCAGACTTCCACTGTACAATGTAAAGCTTTTAGAAGGATTAAAAAGAGTCAAGGATCTGGCAGTATTTTAAAAGGAAACATGTTGCAAAACATGAGATGTTACTTTTTTCTTCTATTGAAACAGAAATACATACCAATCCCAATTATATAATACATACCAATTACTGTTTCCCCTCCCTCTTCTCCTCCTAGTTTTTCCTTACCACCCATGCCATCTGAATCTACCCCTTTCTGTCTCTCATTGGAAAACAAACAGACTTCTAAGTGAAAAATAAAGCAAAATGAAAACTAACATGGGAATAGGACAAAGAAAACAGAAGAAAGAGCCCAAGAAATGGCACAAAAATCTGCAAAGACCCACTTGTTGACATACTCAGAAATCCCATTAAAACACTAAACTGCAAGCCGCAGTATATGATATACCCAAAGTACCTGTAGGATAAAAACAGAGAAAGTGAAGAAAGAAAATTAAAAAAAAACAGACATGAAACTCTAATGTTATAAGAGGAAGAACCTCCAAATATGCTGATGAGTTTGTATTCTATTAGTCATCTACTGCTGGGCATGCAGCCTATCCTTAAGTGTAGTTTACTTCCTCAGTGACACTTCCTTGGAGAAAACTAACTTTTCATTTGCAAGTGCCTATCAATTAAGATAACTTCTGTCTTAAGAATGGGGGCATATGGCCACTTCTCCTTTAAGCTCTAGAACCCCATCTGGTAGAGATCCATGCAGGCCCTGTGCATGCTGCCTCAGTCTCTGATTTAGAGGGCCTGATTTTCTTGATGTCCTCTATCCCTTTGGCTTTTACACTCTTCCTCTCCTCATCTGCAAGGTTCCCTGAGGCCTGAGGGGAGCAATTTGATAGAGATATTCTGTTTAGGGCTGAATGTTCCAAGGTCTCTCACTCTCTCCATATTGTCTGGCTGTGGTTCTCTGTGTTTGTTACCATCTGCTCCAGGAGGAAGCTTCCCTGCTGATAGCTGAGAAAGACACTGATATGAGTATAGTACAGTGCCATTAGGAGTCACTTTATTGTTATGTTCTTTTAGTAGAACGTTAGTATTTGGCTTTGTTCTAGGTCCCTGGACTATCTAGTTTCAGGGTTTTGATCATCCATGCAGGTATGGGTTCCATCTCATGTAATAGGGATTCAAGTTTGTTGCTATGATTGCACTAGCATATCTTTCAGACACAACAGCTTTGTCGATCTAATGATTTGTGGCTAAGTGTATACCTTTCTCTTTTGGTAGCATGCAGATACTTTCCTGCACCAAAGAGGTTAGAATGTAGGGATTAAGGCTCTATTTCAGCACCAGCTTGACTTCTTCATGTTCAATGAGTTGTCTGATACCTTTAATAATGGGGCCTTGCCATGAATTTGTGTAGAGCAACCTATAGTCTTGACAACACCTTGGGTTGTTAGGACATTCCCATGGGATGCCTTTGGTCAATAATTCAACTGAACGTAACCCATTCCCACTACTGGAAGCTTCATTTGGTGCAAGAGTTGGTCAGTTGGGGTTCTGTCTCCTGGATATTTTTTTACAATTTCATTTAGATTGTCTTCCTAAAATATATTTAGAAATACCAATATTTTAGGAAGCATCTACTCTGTTAGGTTTCCATACTATCCCTTAAATGGTTCCTAATTTTAGCTTTCTCTCTCCATACCAATTACTTCATCCCCATCTTCCCTTCCCCTCCCCACTTGATCCTCCTAAACCTCCATCCATAATTGTCTGTTCTATTTACCTTTTCTGGAGATGTCTGTCTGCTTTCCAAGTCCACTCTCCCAGTCCCTTACTTTATACCTAACCTCTGTGGTTCTACAGGTTGTAGTTTGCTTATTGTTAACTAAATAGCCAATATAATTATATAAGCAAATAGATACCATATTTGTCTTGCTTGGTCTGGGATAACTCACTCAAGGTGATATTTTTCTAGCGCAATTCATTTACCTGCAAATTTCATGATTTAATCTTTTTTAATACGTGAATGATACTCCATTATGTAAATGTTACACATTTTCTTTATCAATTAAACTGTTGAGGAACATCTAGGTTGTTTCTATTTTCTGGCTATTATGAAAAAAGAACTAATGAACATGGTTGACCAAGTATCTCTATAATATGATGAAGAATCCTTTGAGTATATGTCAAAGGATGGTATATCTAGATCTTGAGGGAGATCGATTCCCATCCCGAGGTAGTGCTACACTGATTTCAAAAGTGATTGTACAAGATTGCAATGTATGAGTGTGTTCCCCTTGCTTCACATCCTCCCCAGCCTGAACTGTCACTTTTTACTTGATATTAGTCATTCTGATTGGTGTAAGATTCAGATCTCAAACTAGTTTCGATTTGTGTTTCCCTATGACTAAGGATAATTAACATTTATTTGTTTCCCAGCCATTTGCATTTCCTCATTTGGCAATTCTTCTTTGATATGTATCCATTTTTAAATTTGTTTTCTTGTTAGTTATTTTTTAGTTCTTCATATGTTTTGGATATTAGCCCTCTTTTGAATGTTTTGCACCAATTTCATCGCACAATTCAGGTAGAGTCTGGACCTATGTTTTATTGAAGGTTCTAGTCCTTATTAATTCTGAGCAATGAGAGAATTATAGAACTATTCTATGTATTTTCAGATAATAAACTAGAATCTTTTCTATAATATAGAGTAACCAGGATTAAAAAATGCTATGTCTGAGACTCTTAAGTGTTCAATAAACAATAAATGTATTCTTGATGATTTTATTATTTTCATCTGTCCCAAGGCAACACCTTCCTCAAAATGGGAGTTAGGAAGACTAGTTTAGGACCAATATACAACACTGCTATTCAGTTGAAATCACTGACCTTTATTAATGATCTGTTCATGGAAATTGCAGATTTTTAAAATATCAACCTGTAGACCTTACAATTAGAATGGAGAGGGGTTTTGAAACTGGCATGTGAGTGAATAGGCAGATAGTTAGGTGGACAGACAGAAAAACAGTAGACTACTGAGTATTATGATGTACTGGACATTATGTCAAATTAACTCATGCTATCCTTATAAGATTCTGCTGAGGTAAAAATAATTCTTTTATAGGTGAAGAACTGAAATTCAGGGAGTTTATGTGACTTGCTCAAATTTGTGATTTGATATGATCAGACTTGGGATGTGAACCTAGAAGTCTGACTCTAGAGTTGCTGTCTCATCAATAATGAATGAAAAATAAGTGCATAAATGCTGCTCAAAGCTTTGTCACAGTGCTCAAAAATGCAGGCAGATGTTAGAAGAAAAAAGTGCCATCAGAAGTCAAATGTTTATACTTCCATGAAAATTTGCTCAACCTGTATGGAGATACAGTAGTGACCTGTCAGGGAAGGTGAGCAGATACTCATCCCTACCATTGAGTAGATGATTGAAAATAGGATATGATGATGGGTGCAGAGGACAGCCATTCATCGTAATATCATAGTAGTCTGTGTGGCAAACTTTATAGAAAGGATGAAAATTGATAATAGAAGACAAAAACTTCACAACGTCACATTTTAAGCCACCTTGTAGCATTGCATCAACATTTCTTAAGTTAAAATGAAAACAATAATTAAACCTAAAGATATTGACAGAGGATCATTGTCAGCTATCCCTGCTGTTTACAACTTACTATGATGCCATCATGAAAACTGAAAACTTACCAAGCTGTACTAATAAAAATACAGGTAATTGGTGACACTCTCTGAATTACAGCATGTGTCCTGAATGGAAGTGTTTTCTAAGTACAGTTCAATGACAGGTAAATAGATATTAAAGGGAGGGAGAAAGTGAAAAAGAGATTCTAAGTATAAAAGTCAAGGCTGACCCTAGCTCTTTAGTAACTTGCAGTGAAATGGTGAAGACAAATTTGCCCATATATAAAACTCACCTTGCTGGAGGACCCCACATCTTGTCTCCGTATATGCCATTTCATTACTCTGTGCATTCATGTATTTAATGCCTCTACCCTCACTAGAAGTTTATCCTGTCTACAGTTTCATAGCACATAGTATGAAATGGGCACCCACTAAATACACACTAAATCAAATGAATACACCTAAAAGCAAAACTCATATGGAACCACCAAGGAGATGACTAATTTAATGTAAAATTTAAAAACAGTAGCTACAGCCAGGCCAATTAAAGCTAACTTTATTCAACTGTTACAGCTCTGAGGAGAGGAACTTATTAAGCTGGAGGAGGGCCTGTCATTTCTATTAACCGATGCCTCTGCCTTTAAGCAAATCCACAGATGAATTACCTCTGACAAGCCAGGGTCTGCCTTATTTTTAACTCAGAAGGTTTTTGTAAAGCATTTCAATAAATTCAGAGACCTTCCATTACAAATAATGAAAACTAAAAGCTTGTAAAATTATTTTAACAAAAGACTGGTTTCACTTTCTGGTTGCCTCCCTAGTTCTGTGTATGACAACTTAAGGTTTCCAGCAATGATGCTTCAAGTGCAGGGAGGGAGGAATTGGGATGTTGCTCAACTTTTGTTATAACAAATACCTGAGATAATTAATTAATTAAT
Source organism: Mesocricetus auratus (assembly GCF_017639785.1). NCBI lineage: Eukaryota > Metazoa > Chordata > Mammalia > Rodentia > Cricetidae > Mesocricetus > Mesocricetus auratus. The sequence goes on along the minus strand of NW_024429182.1, from coordinate 106,612,195 downwards.
CAACAAAGGGAAATTGTTTATTTTGGCTAGCAGTTTAGGAAGTTCTAGTCCATGTTCATTTGATCCCATATCTTTGAGCCCATGATAAGACAGAACATCACAGCATAGGGTAGATAATGCCCATCAGACCACTCACTAAGTCCTGCCCCTTAAAGCTTTCACCTCTAATATTATCACTCTGGAAGCCTTAGTTGTAGTCATGTGTATACTGAGAGTTAGTTCCAACAGACTGGAAACTATTTAAATGTCTATCAGTAGATGGACAGTATTTATCTATGTAACTATGTATCTGTGTATATATTTGTTTGTCTATATACTAATATCTATCTCTATCCATCCTATACATCTATACTGTCTACCATATTCCATCACACACACACACAGAGAGGGGGGGGATAGTATTTAACCACAAAACACAAGAAAATTCTATTTTTAACACAGGTGACTCAAAGACATTATGAAGAATGAAATGAGACATTTACAGAAGGGTTAGGAATATATAAAGCAGTTTAATTCATAGAAACAGAAAATAGAATGGTGGTTGCCAGCAGTCAAGAGTAGCACTCCAAGACTTTGGAGTGATCATTTAATAACTCAGAATTTAAAAAATTAATTTATAAGAACTTGTAGATGATATATCTTAATCATAACCACCCCTCATTTTCTTTTAAGAAGGCCTCCAGGAGTTTCTGTCACATCCCCCTCCCAAGTTCATGTCCTCCTTTTATAAATTTTTATTCATTATTTTTTAGACCACTCATTTCAGTTACCGCTTCCCATGTTTGGTTGGGTATGGGGTCATCCACTGGTGTTGAAGGGGAGAGGGACCTAGGATTGACATGTGAAGAAATTTGTTTCTAATTTAAATTAAATTTTTTAAAAAGTTCATTGATTATAATTGAATGGAATGAATTAAATCATTTTAGTTTTAGTGTATTCCCCTTTATCTTTTTGAATTAACCAAACCTTGACATAAATACATATGCATCTTAGGTTGATTAAACTGGTACCGTCACAGGTGCTTAGTAAGACCAACAATCAGTAAATCACATACTTTACACATATAGTTTGCTGTAAGTCAATCATAAATCAGCAAAAGCATGAAAAATAAAATAAATAAAAGGCCTGTCATTTATTTATTTATTTATTTATTTATTTATTTATTTATTTATTTATCCCTGGAATATGAATGGACTTTGGGAGCCCATTCCATATAGAGGGATACTCTCTCAGCCTAGACATATGGGGGAGGGCCTAGACCCTGCTCCAAATGATATGACAGACTTTGAAGATCCCCCATGGAAGTGATCCAGATATCTCTCCATCCCCTACAATTATGAGGGAATTGACTTTTAACTGAAGACAAACATTCCAGGTTTCACACTACCAATAAAGTGAGAATATTTACAAAGACCTGAGAAAAAACATCCAGCTGTCAGGAAGTACCGTAATGAATTAGTATCTTGATAAAATAAATAAAGTACTTCAGTACTATTCAAGACCAAATATGTCAGTGGCCTCACCATTAATACATTTCTTCACAAAATTAAGTTTTAATAATCATGTAGCTAGCCGTAATAAGTACTGCACTGAATTGATGACCATGAGAATTTATTTTTGTTTTAGTCCTAAAATCACAATACTCCTTTATTCATTTTACACCGAGAGGTGTACCACAGATGAAAATACTCATGCTGGTGTGGTGACTGTAAAATACTTTGTCTTCCTCCTTAATGTTTTACTAAACACTAATTGTTACTTTATGCTGAGATAAGAAGGTGCAGATGCAAACAAGAGAGGCTTTCTTTACCCTGAAGGCCATGACTTATGTTTTGAGAAGGGAATGGACAAGTGAAAACCACAATTCCTATTTTATATACAATTACTATAGTCTTATAATAGAACACAGAAACCAAATAAATGTTAGATTGAAGGAAAGTGTGGTGTTTCCTCAAGAGAAGCCACTGTTCAAGAATACTTCCTGGAGTAGATGGTATTGAGACTTTCTGGGAGCAAGGAAGACTCCAGAATTGCTTAATAGAAGAGTCTTAGATATGTCAACTTAATAGACAACAAGGCTTGGAGCTTGATTTTGGAGCTGGTATGCAAAATAAACCCATTGCTTGGATCATGTGTCATTAGGGTTGGTTTAGAGAGAAAACTCCTAGTTAAGCCTACAATAAAATCAGTATAGCTTGTGTGATAATTTGGAGTGAGAAAAGCAGCATGACCAGTGATCACATGCTGCACCTGAGAAGATGTATTCAGGCTCTAGGTGAATTGAAGACACAAGAGGAATGAAGCATGAACCAGGCTGTTGGATGCAGCAGAGACAGGATCACACAGGACATGGGTCAGAGTCATGCACCCACTTTAAAGATGTCACTATCTGTGGGAATGAAGAACACTGCAAATGAGACTTGATTGATAAATAATTGGCAGGATAGGATGGTTTACAACTTATTTTAGTAAATAAATATTAACTTAGTAAATTTGCTAGCTTATACTAGGGTAGTCCTGGATTGTAAGTGAGAGAAAAAGACAAATACTAAAGATATTTAAATAGACAAATATAGCTACTTTATGGTGTAACATAATGTGCTGGGAGAGACAGGGGATGCTTACAGAAATTAGCTGAATCTCAGAGTATGAGAACAAATTACTTGTGGAGGTATAGCTCAGTACATAAATTCAATTGCTAAAATATGCAGATTAGAAAAGATTATTGCAATGTTACTATTGTTCTTTTCAGAATCTCTAAATAAGTCACATAATTAGTGTTTTGATATGTGGAGTGGTGCTGCTAAGTGCATTAGAATGTAATAAGTCCACATTTCCTGAAGACTGTTTCATAATTTAGTCTTATAACTAATTCTGATTAATTCTTCCCCTATTTCCACTCAAATTCAAATATGCTTTTGCATCTTCAGAGAATTTAAAAGTTTTTTTTCTCTTTTTTTGGTTTGTTATTTCCTATCAACATGGCTGTCCGGGATAAATCTCTGTATTCCTGGAAACATACCCACTGACTATGAATTCCTGCTAGTTCTGTCTCACAAGATCTATTACTGAATTGGTGTAGCATTTGGGAAGTCATTTTATAGTCTTGATATTTTAAATATTGTTGGGTACCTCAAATTGAAAGGTAAATTGCTTGCATCCTACAGTTATCAAGGCCAAAGAGATACAGAATAGTATTGACTTGCCAGCATTTAAACATTATATTTTTTTCACTTTTCAAATCAAAGATTCTATCTAGCGTGGTATAGCATTCTATGATTATTTCACTTACTGCTTGTGATAGCTAAAGAGCGTCTGCTTTTCAGTTCTCTTGCAGCAAGCACTTAGCTCTTTGTAATTAATATTTTCATTTCCCATATGGACAAAGGGCCTGAAAGAAATTTTATCTAGAAAAAATCTGCATAATATTTTAGTACACTTCAATTTATTTAGTGATTCATTGTGCTGTTTATTTATATTAAACAAACCAGACCAGGATATTAGTTTTGAACTCTCACTTTAAGGCTAGGGCTTGTTATAGAGTCACTGCCAGGTCATAGAGAGTTCAATAAGATATATCTCATTGGGCATTACTCTGTTCATCTTCTGCCCAAGTTAAATCATAATGATAAGTAGGATGTGGCTTGAACATTGCTAATTCTTGTTTCACTAGAATTTCATGTCATCTCATGGTTATTACATCTGTCCAATTACAAATGATCAAATTGGATTATTGTTAATTAGTGGGTCTGTCTCATAGTACAGAGACCTTGTTGGGCATATTTATCTGTATAAGTGGTCTGTCTTCAGATGTAGAAAGCTGAATGTCTTGTTTGAAAAGAAAAGAAAAATCTTTAGTGGAAAGGAGAGGGTGAAGATGAAAATTACTTTATACATACTAAAGTGAAATAATGATTTCAAATGCTCTTGGTAAGTTTCATAAAAGTTTATTGTGCTCTTAAGTATCTTTGAGGGAAAGTTAACATTAGCTGTGCAACATAGGCTACTTATTTATCTACTACTTATGGAAACGTATATCCTATGGCTTTTTGATGAAAAGAAACAGCTCATTTGAAAAATCACTTCATAGCAGATTTAGAATCCTGTGATAATTTATAACACTTTAATAGTGCCCATCCAGGAAACCCTGTCTGGCTACATACTGCATATACCATCATAGAACTGTGATGGATGCATACTAACTTACTCTATGCAGATTGATTCTTATCCTTGAAACGAAAATGAGTGAGGATGGGGCATGTCTTCCCTGCACATGCCAATGGGCCTTTGAGTGATGATACCTGCCTGAACCACCAGAGAAACAGCTATGGTTATATTAGATCAAAGGGATCCACAGTTTTCAGTTCTCCACATTGTCATTTGGAAGTGATGGCATTGTCATATTGTGTCGAGTGCCAGTGTGAAGCCATGCATCATGGTGATATCAGAGAAGTCTAAAGCTCTCTGGGGCTTTATTTAAGCCAGAAGTTCTTTCAGGTGTTAGTTATATCTTGATCCAGAATAAAGACAATAGGCTATGGTGTGGGGAGAGATTTCCTCTTTGCTTCCCATTGAGTACCCTGTAGTGATCTGTTTGCTTCAGTTGTAATGTCGTTTTAAATTGCTTCTGCCTCCTTGATTCTCTTATAGGGGGAAAATGATTATTGTCTCTACCTGATAGTTCAAATCATTGCCATCCTCCTTTTCCTAATCCTTTTCTTCTACATTAGATAAACACCCATATAAAGAACATCATCTCAAATCTAGCATCAAAATCTAAAAGGAATGCCTATGCCTGGTGCTTTGCTGACTTAAGTATCGCTATAAAATTTAATTATCTCCTTAATTCCTTTATCCTTTGTGTGTGTGTGTGTGTGTGTGTGTGTGTGTGTGTGTGTGTGTGTGTGTATACTTATTTGGTGGGAGGCACTAGTATAGGCACCCATATGAATACATACACTGGAGATATAAGGAGGACATTGGGTGACCTGTCCTATCACTCTCTACCTCATTCCTTTGAGACAGGGTCCCTCTCTTTTTTTTTTTTTTGCTTTTACATTTTTTAATTTATTTTTAAGTTTAAATTTAGATTAGAAACAAGGTTGCTTCACAAGTCAGTTCCAGGTCCATCTCCCTTTCTCTCCCCTCCTCCCGTGCCCTCCCCCATAACCCCCCATTACTCCCTCATTTCCCCAGGGAGGGTGAGGCCCTCCATGGGGGTGTCCATAGTCTGTCATTTCATCCAGGGCAGGGCCCAGACCCTCCCCAAAGAGTTCAGGGTGAGAGTGCATTGCTGGATGGGAGTCCAAAGTCCATGTGTATATTCGGGATGAATACTGATCTACTGCCCAAGGCTCAATAGATTACCTAGGCCTCTTCACAGACATCCACATTCAGGGGGTCTTGATCAGTCCCATGCTGGATTCCCAGGCATCAGCCTGGGATCCAAGAGTTCCCCCTTGTTCAGGTCAGCTGTTTTTGGGGGTTAAACAAGCCCAGCCTCGATCCCTATGATTATTAGTCCTCCCTCTCTGTCACTGGGTTATTTGAGTTCAGCTCAGTATTTAGCTAGAAACAAGTTTGTTTTACATATCAAGCCCAGTTCCCTCTCCCTCCCCTCCTCACCTGCCCCCACTAACCCCCATCCCATCCCCATTTTGCTCCCCAGGGAGGGTGAGGCCTTCCATGGGGGATCTTCAAAGTCTGTCATTTCATTTGGAGCACTTGGTTGTGTTTAGCCTTTCCCTTTACTGAAAATACTATGAATGTGTTCAGCAAACATACTGAAATTGAAATATAGGCATGCCCTCTTTGCAAAGAAATTGCTTTAAGTTGGATAGGTTTCACTCACTTTTAGGGAAATATTTTGAAAATTATGTCTTAGTAAACCAAACCATGAATGGCAGGATTGATACATCTTTCAGTCTAAAATGCAGGCTCTCTTTGTGGTGAAAGAACTTGTTGTAGTAAAGTATTTGGAAGTAAGTCCTCAGAATAATTTGGGGTGAGGAAAAATGCTGCTTTAACCAACCTATCATCTTTGAATCTTAGAAGTCATCATATTTTGAAAGAAATAGAATTAATAATTGTTCATAGTACAAAGAACATAAACTTTCATTATAGCATGTAATTATGATTTAAAGTAAATTAAATTCAATTTTTAAAGGATGCTTGTGTAACACTGTGACCTTGATCATCTTTTCAAAATTAATTGATTCTTTTGGGTTTTAATATTGAAGCTTTGATTTCATTATTTCCTGATTTGGTCCATGTCTTGGCAACTGGAAAAGTTATTCCCAGAAATAGTGAACATTTCCTTTCCAGGTTAACTTTCCCATCACTTCATACTGCTTACTCGATAGTGTTTCTGCCTGGATGCATCATTTCTCAAAAGGTCCTGCTACTCTGACAAAAAGTTCTCTTTTCCTGGGACCTGTATTTCGTGTGTGGATTGGGGAGGAGGGAAAAGCGAGAATGCCAAATTGTGTTGAGTATTTGCTACTGTGAGGCTCCATCCAAAACGGGCTTGTAACAAAGTGTACAGTCCTGTAGCCCAGCTGTGTGGAGCATTGATTGCTTCTGCCTAGAGCAGGGATACTGTCAAGTTGCTCTGTGAGTTGAGTCATCTATTGACAAAGAGCTACCAGCCCGCAGATAATGCTGTGCAGAGCTGCTCTCGCTGCTCCCTCTGCTCCCACGATGAACCGCTTATAGCAGCTGTCAAAGATACTGAGGCATCCACAGAGAGAAAAGACTTTTACAACTGCCTGGAAGAAAGGGGTGTGAGGGGGAAAGCCTTTCTATGCAGAGCTGACCAAAGAAAAGAGTAGGCATCAGTGCAGTATGAATGCATACCTCACCAAGCAACACAGCTGCAGCCGGGGGTCCGATGGGATGGATGCCGGCAGGAGTGCGCCCACCCTCATCAGGGATGCCCACTGTGCCTGTGGCTGGCAGAGGAATGCTCAGGGGCTCGGGTACAGTTCTCAAACTATGCCCTCTTCAGGACCCGGGGGCCCGGCTTCAAACAGGACTAAGCTGGTCACCTTGTGGGACAGTGTACGGAAAAGCCCCCACAAGACCAGCACTAAAGGCAAGGGGAACTGTGGGGAACGTTGTGCCTGCCCACATGGTTGGTTCAGCCCTGCACAGGTGAGCTTTTTCTTTGTGACTTTCGTTCTGTGCCATAAGAAAGTTGTGTTTAAGGTCAGGGTGGCTTGAAAACTTTGCTGAGTCCTCCTCGCTGTCTGGTTTTGTCTGCTTGGAAAAAATGTTAAACCAAAAGAAAAAAAAAAGCTTTCTAGTTTCACACGTGCTTGTGGTTTTACACTTCTGGGCAGTGGGTAGAAAGAAATCCAGGGATGTTATGAGTGGGTGTCGGTGACTTTTCCTCCCGCTTACGTTCTCAAATCCCCGAATGATTTTTAGGATTCTGTAGCAGGGTCTGTTAGCAGCCTTCTAGTTCTGATCACAGTTTGCTTTTCTCTTTAGCCTCCTTTTAAAATTATTATTATTATTTTAAGGAAAAGAAAATGAATTTTAATCAGACATTTTACCTGATAAAAATAAAAGAACATTTATTTTTCCACCAAAGGAAAGAATAGAAACTTGATGTGTGTTATTCTGGTTTTGCTCTTATAATGCTATGTGTCTTAACAAATGAAAAGACTAATTGGAAGCAAGAGGCAGGGGGATCCTACTTAGAATAAAAGAGGGAAACACATTTTATCATAGAGAAGCAATAAGGTCATTATATTTGGACTACACCATTTCTGAACATATGTATATTTAATTTGATTTCTAAATTTCTTTTGCCCTAGAACTACTAGCCTTTTACCAGAAATAAAATTGACTTATTTTTGTTTTCCTGCTTTCAGCAAAAAGGGGGGGGGGGCTTCCTGCAAATGCTGTAAATATAAATAAAATGCACCTGTAGACACTATCCTAATCACAGAGCAGAGATTATTCTTAAATATGCACTGCAAAGAAAAAGCTGTGTTTGCAGGGGGAAAAATCTCAATTTCAGCATTTCTTATACAATCAAGAAGTGAATATTGATCATGAATAAACTGTTATGACCTAAGAGATGTAGAGGGAGTTTTAATTTCAATAATAGTTTTTCTTAAGTACTTCCAACAATGCCGTATATCACTAATTTTTAGCAGTATGGTTACATACTCATGGCCAAGCATGTGGTTTTTTGATTCATTGGTAAGGAATTAGAAGCTTTACTTAGAAAGACAGACTCTCAGATCGTGTTTTATCAGTTAGTTCAGCTTTAAATGGACCCTGGTGTTGGGAAATGTAGGCAAATTTTAAAATTAATATGAAGTTCAAACTGAATAGAGAGTCTTGACAATTGTGATGATTCTGTGTGCTCATGGGCAAAGCGTTGATTTAATATTCTTTAACTTGTAAGTATGTGTAGGTTGTATTAAATTCTCCTAAGAAGACAAAACCTACTTAATAACATATACCTTATAATTTTTACACAGAGAAATCAAATTTTCTTTATTATTCAAATCCCTTTCTTTTTCAAGAGGAAATATGCTTTTAGAACCATTAAGTGATAATTTCCCAAACCAAAATCTTTAAAACCTTAAAATAACAACATAACAAAAATATCAATAAATGTCCTAGCCAAAAAAAAAACATTTCTTTCTTCCCTTTTAACCAAGTCAGCTTCCTGCTTGCCTGAAATTTATAACTGGTTAATATGTTAAGGATTGAAATAGACCCTGCACTGATAATTAAGGGGCTAGTGACACATGAGAAGGCAATATATATTTCTGGGCATTTTTTCAATCACATGTACTTTACTATTGGCTAGGATAGTGAACCTCAATGTTTAAGTTATTATCCCATATTGCTTAAGCTTTTCAATGTTATGATACCCTTTCCTCACCAGAATTTTCCTTTCCACTCTGTCTCATTCCTGACCTTTAAAAGTTCTATGCTAGCAAATTAGTCTCTCCATTTTACCCTTTTATGCACCCATCCAAATAAATAATAGTGAATAACTAACTTCTTAATTCATGTATATACATAAATTTAACATATACATGGCAATATCTCTAATACTGAACTATTTGTCTATATTTTTGTGTACATGCTATATTATACACACATATTCATATGTGCATATAAAATGTATTCACACATGTATGTAGCTTTAGACACATATAAACATTCTATATCATTCTTAGTGTATTTGTCACTGGGAAACTATTAGCTTACTTTCCAAAGAATGCTTCATTCTCTTCACTTGAAATGTTTCATTTAAAGCATTTCCCTTATTATTTAGTAAAAGAAATATACTGAAGTATAAACATATGCATTTCCTTGTCTTGATTCATTCATAGCACGTAACACAATATTTTAATTGTATGGATATGTCTGATCACTCAGAGACTCTATGTACTGTCACAAACACAAGATGTCCATGTCTATGTGTGAATGTCTGTTAATCTAAGGAATTTTTGAGAGGTTTTAATATTATCTTACCCTTCAATTTCACAAATAGTTTGTGAAAAGGTTCTGAAACCCAGGGTAGCGGCTAATGACACTAAAAATAATCTTTGTAGAGCAAAAAGCAAATGGATGATGCACATTTTAGAATATTCCAATAACCCACCTGTGGCTTAGAATGGATCTGAAGAATCTTTGTGTTTGGGAACTGAGATTGTGCTCTCATAGACATTTACTCTATTACCTGGAAACCAGCAGTGTGATTTCCTGGCTGCTATAATAGAGGACTAGAATAATGATTTGACTTCCTCTTGAGGCTCTTTGCCAAATTCCCTTCATTTAGGGTGCTGAGAACTAACAAAACTCTGTCATTATGTTTCTCCTTAGTTGATAAAAACTAACTCTATATCTTCTCAATAAGTTTTCATTCCATTTGAATCTATATAGTTAATATAACCATAATAATGGGCAATAAAAATGGAAAATTGTAGTATCCAGACATGAGTTATGTAATGTATGTCAAAATATTAGGGTTGCTTTTGCATAGAAACATACTCATAATTTCTTTCCACTTCAGGTTGAAGTAGGGAGACAGAACAGAACCATGGAAGCTTAGAGATCATAGTCATATGTATTTATTCCTCATTCTTCATCATTCATTGTTTATTCAACTACTGCATATTGAGTGCTTATGATATCTCCCTGTGTCACACCTTGTGGGTATTCTGGGAAACAAAGTAGACTGCTACTGCTTTAGAGCCCATATCTTATCATGGTCTATTCATTTGTCTATTATATCATGACCTAAAATGTTCAAGGAATGTGGCAGTTCCCATAGTACGCATCTATGGTACAGGCGGTTTGCAGAAGAATAAAAGGGCAAGACGCTGTTTTAAAATGATGCTGCTTCTCTTTATAAATAGGTTTTCAAAATAGTGCCTATGTCCTTGGGCTATGGTGAGGAATGGTTAGTATTGTGCATATAAATCACTTATCATGGTGTTTTCACCTAGCAAAGGCTGAAAAAATATTGTGAATGTGAAAAAGAAACTCACAATCAATGCAGCTACTGTTATATTACTTTGTCTTATTTTATTTTCTTGACTTACTAGGAAGAGAATGTACAAATTGATAAGGGGTCTATAGAGGTGATATTACTTGGACTAAGTTGGAATTAAATGTTAGATTAAGTTGATAAAAAGAAGCAAACCTTTTGAACTAAATTTTTTCTTTGAAAATGGCTCTTACTTCCTACTCTCCTCTAATTCCCATCCTGTCTAAAATTCACTTCCCCAATTCATATTTTTGTTTTTGTTTTGTTTTGTGATCCAGTGAGTTTATCTGAGGCTAACTGAGTGAACATGGGTTTAGAGTTCTCCTCTGGAACACCAGTGGGTATATAGCTAAAGACAATGACTCCCAGTTTGCCCAAATCTTTCAGTAGAAAGCAGATCAATAGAAAGGAACAGGACACCATGAGTCTTGAACCATCCATATTGATTGTCAATAGGCTGGTCTTTTAAATGTCTGTTGTAGATAACTAAAACTTCTTGAGAAGTATGAATATTAAAAATTTTATGCAACATCCTGATGTCTATTTTGAACTTCACATAGATCTGTCCAGAATCTTGGGCCCAGCAGGGAAGGTTTATCAGCACAGGAGTATGAGATGGTTCATGGGGCCAGGGACTATTTTATTCTTTGTGGGTCTACATAAGAACCCCTGAGTGCATGCTCTACCACTTTCTGTATGTTGAGCCTCTGGACCAAGGAACATTCCTAGACCTAAATTTCTCCAATCTTGCTGTTTTTCTTGCTGAGATTCAAAATCTCCTTCAGTTCTTTCTTAGCTAGTTTTCTACTGCTATGATAAAACCCTGTGATAAAAAGCAACCTGCTGCCAGGCATTGGTGGCACACGCCTTTAATCCTAGTACTTGGGAGGCAGAGGCAGGCAGATCTCTGTGAGTTCGAGGCCAGCCTGGTCTACAGAGTGAGTTCCAGGACAGCCTCCAAAGCCACAGAGAAACCTTGTCTCAAAAAATAAAAAAAAAGGCAACCTGCTATGATAAAACACTATAATAAGAAGCAACTTTGGGACGAAAGGGTATATTTTATCTTACTGTTTATAGTCCATCATGAAGGGAAGTCAAGACTGGAGGCAGGGACTGAGGCAGAGGCAGTGGAAGAATGCTTCTTAATGGCTTGCTCTTCATAGCTTGCTCAGCCTGCTTTCTTAAATACCCCAGGACCACCTGCTAAGGGATGTCACTATGCACAGTAGTTTGGACACTTCCATGTCAATCATTAGTTAAGAACATGTCCCAAGGACTTCCTATAGGCTGATCTATAGGCATTTTTTTCAATTGAGGTTCTCTCCTTTCAGATGACTCTAGTATATGTCAAGTTCACAGGAAACTATCCAGACAAGTACTAACAGTACTTCAGTTCCAGACCATATTAAATTTGAACTAACAGGCTCTGTGTTATCTCCTTTGCTTAATGTCTAAAAACCTCATTTTTCTCTTCTGTTTTACAGAAGTGAAATAAGAATTGAATGCAATTTCTATAAATACTCCAGCAAGGCACCTGGAGCCTAATTGTTCAGCACGCAGTATTTATTACTACAAGTAATATACTAATTTTTATTTTCCTAAGTTGAAGCACTTACTAATCTCCTGCTTTATGCCCTTTAATTATAATTTTACGGCTCCCCTTGAAGGTTAAGCTAGGCAATTGTCCAGAAAGTTTTGGCATAGGTCTGTACCACTGGGTGACATTTTGTCCTTTAGGTTCTCAGAAATTTAAAACTGTGCACAGATACACACACACCCAGAGAGAGAGAGAGAGAGAGAGAGAGAGAGAGAGAGAGAGAGAGACAGGAGAGACACAGAGAGAGAGACAGAAGAGACAGAGAGAGAGATAGAGACAGATTGGGGGGAGGAGGGGAGGGGGAGGTCAAGTAGGATTATCTTGATGAATAATTCCCATGATCTTACATTTAAAAGTTAAAAGAAATTAAATTTTCCAAAAATTCCTTTGGTGGGGAGGGGTCTACATTTGAAATATTTAGCCAAGCTCTGTGAATCTTGTCTCCCTCAACAGTCCTCTGGTATTAACTAAAAAATGAGCATTTTACAACAATATTTGGACAACTTTTTAATCGAAGTAGTAAGACTTCCCAACACTGAATCTCAGCTTCAGCTTATGCCCCATCAGAAATATCACAAAACTTCTTACAACTATTTGCCTTCTTTGAACAATCTCTCTGGTTACCAAAGGGAATGAGGCTTTTTTTTTAATTTCTGGGAAACACCAGGCCCTCTAGTGAAGGGAAATACAAGTTAAGGAAGAATTAAAGTTCCTGTGGCAGGCTTGAAGCCACTCAACACCGCTTCTACCCACATCACTGGGTGCTGACATCAGCAGAGCCCTCTCCACAAGGCAGAGCAAGGAGAAACTTAGCATAGAGGGCTGGGTGGAGAAGAGCAAAGGTTCCATGGCATCTACAGAGTACTGCTGATGCTGGTAGACAAAACATTGAAGTATGGGGTCTTACCACACTCAGTCACCCTTTAACACTGAAAAAGTCCTATTCTAGTACCTGTGTGAAGCTACAGAAACTACAGCTCAGAGCATCTTGGTCACAGTCACATTACTGAAAAGAGTGGAACTGGTTTCAACTGCATGTGTGTTTGGCTCACAATTTCTGCCTACCCCATCTGACAGTAACACTTGTTGTCTTCTCTGGAAAGGAGACTGTTATCATTTACAATCACCACACACACTATAGACCTCTATAACTGCCCAATTTATCAATAAATCCATAAAGGTTTAGAGTAATGTACACATTTAGGAGGACTGGCTTCCAATTGTAGAAGCCTAATTTCGTTTCTTCTGCATTATTTCTTTATCTCAGTAATCCTTACTGATGTCTTTGTAGGTCATTGCCCTGACTCATCAGGATGAAGGACAGTGCTAAGTTGAAGTGTTGAAAGCTATAAGCATCAACACCCTAATGAGATACTTACCCTAACCTCATTAATTTTCACTATTCTCAAGTTGTGTTAGGTCTGCAATGTGTGTAGGGAGGAATGGAGAACAATTGGTTAAAATGTAAAAATGAAGTAGAAGCCTATAACATTGCCCAGTGTTATTTGTTCTGTCTATGCATGAAAGTAGACAACCAAAGGCTAATACTCAAATGTCTCCTTGATACCACCGTTTCCATGGTCTGTCTTACTCTTTCTCATGTTCCTTGATTAGTTAATGTCATTCTTTGGTGTTCTTCACTGTGATTATACCGAATTACAGTCCTTTAAATTTTGAAATGCACCTAGATGCTTTATGATTAAGTCAGCACTGAATGGGAACTGCATGCCCACCTAAAGAAATTTCCAAATGAAAGAGTGAAGCCTAGAAAAGTTAAGAAACTTGTGCAAGGTCATTTAGTTTGTGAAAGATTTAGTTTGGCCTGGGTTTCTGAACTCAGAATTAAATTATCTTTTTACTGGTCCAAGATGCTATCACTCTCAGCCTTCTGCACTCATCTTCATGGGGATTTCTGCCAGAAAAGTTATTAGGCATAGAAGGTACTGGAAACTGAACAAAAATTATATTAATACACAAACCTAATTTTTACTTAGAAGTAAGGCCAGAAGTTCTGGAAAATGATAGTCACTAGAAAACATTATTTATTGTGTTGTTTTTATTTGTTTACTCAGTTTGGTTTGGTGTTCTGGGTTTTAGTTTTGCTGTATAGGCTAGGCTGGCCTAGAACACATGGCAAGGTACTGGTATCATACTCCTGAGTGATGAGCTTATAGGCATTACCACCAGTTCTTGTTTAGGAAACATTTCACACGCAGGAATTTATTGCTGCATGTTGACAATGACTGGGATGTTAGACTGGTATCTAGAAGTAGGAGACCAGGGATGCTAGATACACTAAAGTATGCAGAACAATCTTGTACAGCAATAAATTCCACCAGCTATATACTATAACTTTGAACTTCTTTCTGAACATTGATGATACAGATTATCCAAAAAATTATTACCTAAACCTAAAAATCAAGCTTAGCTTTTATGAATAAATGCAAAGTGTTCTTTGAACATGTTTATTTATCTTTGGATTTTCTAGGACAATTCTTGTATATACCAAGGGACCTTTGTACTTAATCCTATTGTAGTTATCAAGAATTGTTTGCCATTTTGGAAGACTCTAGACATATGCTAATCGTGTTTCAAGTAGTAGCATCCTTAATTTACCTTCTCAGCATTGATCTGTACCTGAAGGCTTCATCAGCAGAGGTGTAACTGAGCCGATTTCAAGTAAATCTGGATCTATCTTTTGTTTGTTTTACTTTTAAGTCTTATTTTATTAGCTGGCAAGTAATAAATGTGTATTAGGGATGTACAATGTGATTTTTAAACGTGTGTTTATGTTGTGGTGTGGGCTGGGGAACGAATTAATATACCCATCATCCCTTTCTTTCTGGTAAGAACATTTAAAAGCCTTTTTTTTCAGTTATTTTGGAATATGCTGTACAGTGTCATTAACTAGAGTTACCAGTGCTCAAAAAAAGTAAAATGTAACCAAAGGATATGTAATTAGATGTTTTAAATTAGTAGGAACATGAAATTCAGGAGCTCATAAAATTTCATTAATAAACAATTTTAAAAGACTTCATTCCATTAAAAGATCCATGGTATAATATTTCTTTAGTACTACTTATGTTAAATTTGTCCATTTTTTCTTTTTTCACCATCATTGTTTTAAGCATGAATTCCTTCATCGAGCAAAGAGCTCACATACTTATTGCTGTGTACATCAAGGAATCAAATCCAATGCCTCATTCATGCGGACAAATGCACCATCTCTGAGCCTATTTAGTTTGATAATTTGAATATTAGTCTGGTTTGGCTGAAGGTGTTAGCTGCCTTATCACCCCTTAGGGTTTTAGATGTATTAATTTTTAATTATTTATTTTTACTTATGTTTGTTGGCCTGGGAGAGTTCCTTGGAGGCAAAAGAGAGTTTTTGGATCCTTTGGAGCTAGTTACAAGGGACTGTGAGACACCTGACATGGATCCTGAGAGGTAAATGTGGGTCCTTGGTAAAAGCAACAGGTTCTCTTCAATGTTAAGCTGCCTTTCCAGCTCTAGATTTATTTCCTACCTATCTATCAGTAACCATTTTTTCTGTTTGTTTAATTTTAATATAATGATTGATACAAATTGTTAAACTAATTTATAGAAATTTTATAAAAGGTACATTACAGAAGAACCACTTTAAAACATACTTATTGAAAGAATTTACCCAGAATAATATATTTTCTTTCTACTCACATTTACTACACAAATTTTTTAGTCATATTCTGTAAATTGGTCATTTTCTCACATCAGATTATCATGTAAAGCCATCTTGCATTGTGATGTTTGGGTATACACTAAAGAAGATGATTTATTACTTATTCTTTGTGGAAACTGTATACAAATAAATGATATTTTAATCTTTACTTCAAAGCTTGAACATAAATGCTTAGTTTAAGTCATCATTTTCAAAACTGAAGGATATACCGTTATCAGTATATTTCCTATTATTCAGATCTTTCTGCAAATTTGAACTAGTGCTTACTGAAGAGGGTGCTATGCTTTTTTATTAACAAGTCATCATTTAAAAACAATATAGGAAAGTAAAACAGTTTCACAAGTGTCACAAATGATGAATTAAGTAGAAATGACATATTGAGAATTACTATATAAACATATACCATATTTACTTCCTTTATTTAATTCTTTTTTTAATTTTTAAATTAGAAACAAGGTTGCTTCACATGTCAATCCCAGCTACCTCTCCCTCTCCTTCCCCTCCTCCCACACTCTCCCACCAACTCCATCATTCTCCCTCCCCCAATCCCTACTCCTTTCTCCAGGGAGGGTGAGACCCTCCATGGGGGGTATCATAGACTGCCATTTCATCCAGGGCAGGGTCTAGGCCCTCCCCCAAGGGTCCAGCCTGAGAGAGCATCTCTCATTGTGGGATGGGCACCCAAAGTCCATTTGTATGCCAGGAATAAATATTGATCTACTACCCAAGGCCCCATAGATTGCCTAAGCCTCCTTACTGACACCCACATTCAGGGTGTCTGAATCAGTCCCATTCTGGATTTCCAGCCATCAGTCTGGGGTTCAAGAGCTCCCCCTTGTTCAGGTCAGCTGTTTCTGTGGGTTAAACAAGCCTAGCCTTGACCCCTATGATTATTAGTCCTCCCTCTCCGTCACTGGGTTCTTTGAGTTCAGCTCAGTGTTGAGCTGTGGGTGTTTGCCTCTGCTTCCATCAGTCATTGGTTGGAGGTTCTGTTTCCCGGACTCTCTGGCAGTGGGATTGTAGGCTGGAACTCCCCTGATGCATGTCTAAGAAACCATCCTGAGTGAGGTAACCCAGTCACAAAAAGACAAACATGGTATGTATTCCCTCACATATGGATTTTAGGCATGGATCAGTGCCCATTTTTAATGAAGAATTTGAATTTAGAAGTAGTAGAAATCAGTGATGTTACCTTTACAGGATAGAGAATTATATGCATGAAGAGATGGCAGTTAGATTAATTAAAACATACATACATACATAAATACATACATATTAAATAAGTGATAGCCAGCTAGGAAAATGCTTCTCTGGCATGCCTTTATTTATTTAATTAATTTTAATGAAAGCTTTGCACTTTGTTCATACAATGGTGTGCTAATACGTGTATATATGACATTGTTGCCAACTCAAAAGTAACATATATCTCCTTAACTATAAGCTTCATATAAAACTTTTTTTCAATCCTGAGACTAAGATTAAAAATATGACCTGTTTGTTTGCAAGAATATGACATTCTTAATTTTTACCTCAATTATCTACGATTTTCTTTTAAATAATGCACACATCAAATTACTTCCTTTAACCTTTCATCACATATCCAATATTGTTTGTTTCTCATATGAATTTATTTACATGTCTGCTCTAACATATTTCTGTGCTTTTTAAGTAAATTGCATCTTGTTATTCCATTCAAATCCATATTTATTCATTATCAGAACAAGTAATCATTTGACTCTTTTAATACATCATCTAATATAATTGAGTTTTCATGCTGAAAACTTCATACATTAAGTATTTTTTTTCATTTTTCCTTTTGACTTCTGTTTTTGCACTTTGTAAAAAATTGCATGTAGGTGACTGTTATAGGGAGAGATCTTAGGTACCTGTACCGCTGACCACGCCCATTTGGGGGTGGGCATGGTCACAGGTATGTATAGAGAGTGGAAATAAAGAGGGGAAAGGGAAAAGGAAACATAATGCAAGGGCCATACAAAATGATGCTCAATGTTGGTTGCGTGAATTTCCACCTAAACATGAAAAAATCTTAGAAAGGGATTTTAAAAACAAAGGAACAGAGACAAGTGTGGCTTGTTGGTAGCAGCAGCATTTCCCCTGATGATCTCTGTTTTGCTGGAGACAAGCACAAACTCAGCTCCTTTAAGGACTGACTTGGCATATGTGGCGAAAAAAAAAAAAAACGCAGGGCTCTTTTAATCCCAGCACTCCTGAGACAGAGGCAGGAGGAGCTCTTTGAGTTTGAGACCAGTCTGGTCTACAAGAGTTAGTTCTAGGACAGCCTCCAAAGCCACAGAGAAAACCTGTCTTGAAAACAAAACAAAACAAAACAAAAAATAACAACAACAACAAAAAAACCCCAAAAAAGTAATACAGGTACCTAAGATCTCTCCTTATAAACTGTAGTATAGATAGTATCTATAAATGCCATTTCACATGAAGCTAGGAAGGAATTATAATTCATTTATTATGTAATAGAAATACTGGCCCCTATATGAACAGGACCACTGGTTCAGATATTCAAAAATGTTGTGCCTGTTCAATTTGCTCTTAAAATAGTCCAGAAGTCAGTAAAGTGCAGTCTGCAAACCAAGGCCAGTGAATCTTTGTATAGACTGTGAATTAAGAAATATGTGTATATTTTAATAGATAAAAACATCAAAGAAGTATTGTATCAAAGATGACAACTATATGAAATCATTTTGTGTTATCTGTAAATTATTTTTATTCAATCACTCAGGTATTCTGTCTGTAGATCTTTTGGTGTTGAAACAGCAGAGTTGAACAGTTGCAACAAAGACCCTAAAGTCTTAAGGTACTTAAATAATTATTACCAAACTCTTCACAGAATACTCCTTACCAACTTCTGCCTGGACCAGCTGATTTCCGTTTTCTGCTGATATATGATCTCTTTCTGCCTAACAAAACCTATACATTTTTAAGGTGTGGTTTGAGCCTGTCTTCCTCTTCAGTCCTTTCATCTCTCAAAATTTCTTAATGTGAAATCCTGTGTTACTAGAGTATTACCTTGTATTGTGGCTAGTTGGATATCCTCTTACAAAATGTGAGATCCCTTACATCCCTTGTTGTATAATCATACCTTTGTAACAATTCTTCTAATAACATTATAGTGAATACATATCTCTATATACTATTTGTAGTTATATTTTGTACCTATACAGAGGCAGTATTCACATTAATGTGTGTTTTGTTTTCTCTTGAGTCAGATTCTTTTTCTGGTCTACAGTGCTTTTCAAATATTGTAATAACTATTCAAAGGTCAGTTTCAGCTATCCAAGTAGGCTGTATAACCTCAGTGAAAAAAGACAAAATACTGTATTTGTAAGCACAGAGAAGCAAATTTATTTAACTTAATATTGTATTTTAATATAGGAGTTAGTCTTCTGCAAGGTTGAGATAATGTCACAGAATAGTGTCTTATATTCAATTCCTATGCACTGTAATGTAGATTCTCTAATTGTTTTCTTCATCATTTTTTGTGGCTAAATATAAATGTTTAGAGAATTTTAGTTAGCATCATCACATTGAGAACCCATGAATGAACACACTCTTGAACTTTATTGTGACAGCTGGTGGTTTTCATTAGTGGTGAACATCAATGACAGTAGCTTTTATGTAGATACATTGTAGTTATTTGGCATGACTTAATTATTCTTCAAGACCCCATTTTACATGCCTATTGGTTGTGCTTGCAAAGTGACCTGTCATTTCTTTGATCTATTTTGCTTATTCTCTATTACACAAATTCATATCCTTAATTGAAGTCCTTGTTTGTATTCAACCTTCAATTTCACTTAATTTACCAAGTAAAAATTAAAACTAAGTGAATAATGACATAGTTTTGATTTTTAAAAAAGACATTTTATTATTTTAAAATGATTTTATTTTTTACTGTTAGAGAAGTAACACAAACTTCCAGTAAACATATTATGAGGTAAAGATGTTAAAATCTCAAAGTCACCTGTAATTTCATCTAGAGTTTACCATTATTAACATTATATCTTGATAATCATAGCTGTGTGTGTGTGTGTGTGTGTGTGTGTGTGTGTGTGTGTGTGTGTGGTGTTTGGAGGCCAGAAACTGACATTAAAGTGTCCTCTCTGTTTTCTTTCCTGAGATAGGATCTCTCTCCTTGAATCTGGAATTCACTGTTTTGATAGCCTCCCTGGCCAGAGGGCTTCAGAGATTAATCTGTCTCCACCTTCCGAGTGCTGTGTTTTAGGGGCACCCTGCTACATCTGACTTTCACATAAGTGTTAGGGATCTGAACTCTGGCTCTTAAGCTTGCAATGTAACACTTTGCCAACTGAGTCCTTGTCCATGCAAACATCTTCAGCAGTGAATACATTGTTTTCATTTACCTGCTCACAAATGTAGCTAAACCTGTACTGATCAACTGGGTTAATAATATTAAATTATACATTTTTTCTTTTATTAAAATAGATATTTTTTCACATAATGTGTCCTTCATCTACTCCTCCTAGTTCTTCCCCATCTCATCTCCCATTAAGATCCACTCCATTTCTGTCACTCATTAGAAAACCAACAGGTTCCTAAGGGATAATAATAAAGTAAAATACAATACTAAACTAGAAACCATAATATATATATGAAAAGGACTGACAGAGTAAAAAGAGAAAAGAAATTATATAGTTTTTAATTAAAATCGTATTGTCAACATTTTCCCATGTTGTGAATTATTTTGTATTATGAATTATTTGGTATAAATTTTAATAACTGCCCAAATTATTTACCTACCTAAAGCCATGTTGTTAGATATTGGAGTTATCTTGGAAAACTTTCTTTTTAAGCTTTACTATAAAAATCACTGAAGTAATCATTTGTGTATATGGGAATTTGACCACATTTCTCATGGTAGATGAGTTTTCAGAAAGGGATCACTGAGTGCAAAGCTATGAAATTTTTTAAGCCTCATATTATTTACATAGTCCTTCTGTCAATATTTATTTAAAAATTCATTATTGAACTATCCCACATCCCAAAGCACCATGTTAATCAATGGAAAATGAGAGACTGATTCTTGTCCCACAGAGCTTAGAATTAATTGCCAAATTACTTTAAAGAAGATTTGCATATTTATAACCCTGCCATCATGGGAGTATATGAGCACATCTTTCCTCCACATTTGTACACATTTGGTCATTTAACCTTTGTAAAATTCTTTATAAAATTGGTCAAATAAAAAGTTCATGCCATTGGTAATTTAATTAGGTTTTCAGTGTTAATTAGAATGAGAATTTAGTGTGCCTTTTTCTGATAATTATAGTACTCTGCATAGCCCCTGTCTAGTAGCTCAGTAGTACAGAGGTGGCAGTTAATACATGCCTTGTCAGTTGAATAGATGAGAGGAATAATGCATGATGGATGGTTATATTTACAGGAGAGTAGTTTCTGTTTAAAAGTCCTGATGAAAGAAATTTCCACCTATTCTAAATATAGGAAGATAGGCAATACTTCACTACATTCATGGGTGATCTGTGCTTTTCTGTCACTATACTTCATTTCCTGAATCTGTTCTCTCGAAGGAAAGGAACTAACCATTCTTTTCAGCCTGACGTAGGTGAACAAGCTTTTACGTGTGACAAATGCAATGGTAATTAGTATAACAGGCAGAAGTACACAGGCTGTTTTTCTAAGTCTAGAGAGGTCGCTGAGGAGTCCATCATAGACATTAAATTGACACTAGGAAAACTAGAGGAAGTAGGTATGGAGAAAGCTATCCTGAAAGTTTCCCCCTTCACTATGGTTATCTATTAGGAAGAGTTTAGTCAAATTCATATAGAATCATGTGAAGAATAAGGGGTAGGAGTACAGAAATTCTGTCCCTGAATTTCAAAGGAATCCAACCATACAACAAGAATGTCAAATTTTAGTCCTTAAAAACATACTATTTTTAATTGTTGATGTGAATATTTAGAAAAGAAAAAAAACCTGTGGACCCTACCAGTCTCTGGATTCCTTTTATCAAAATACCCTCTTGTTGTTTTAAAAATGGAAGGAAGGAAGGAAGGAAGGAAAGAAGGAAAGAAGGAAAGAAGGAAAGAAGGAAGATCTGCAATTGGGAAACAGTTTGGCCTCTAGAACAGGAAAAATAAATGGACACATAAGAGTTAAATAGGTTAAGAAGTGAGCATAGATTAAAGAGCAAGATTCTCTTCAGTTTGTGAAAGCTCTTCTCTCTAGGAGTTCCTAGTTCAGTTGTAATTATTATTTTCCAATAATTAAGTAGCGTAACAGTATAACAATTGACATTATGACCACAGCTCTTTTTATACATCTCACCTCGGACTTCCAGCTTACCATCATAATTCTCCTTGCCCACCTGCCCTGCAGTCAAACCTGTCCTGCAATGATCCTGGTTTTGCAAGGCTGAAACTGTGACTTCATTTTAGTTGTAGGTGAAAACCCAATAACTAATCACTATTAATTAGCACAGAATTACATATTACATTTAAAAGCATCTCAAGCATTTCTCTTTTTTTTGCATTTCTACTCCCAGTGTCTATTCACAATTGCTAGTACCACTTGTTTCTCTTCGATCCATTGTGAATATCGCTACTAAATTTATCACTCAGATATTTTTCCCTCATTTAATATTCAGAAGTATTCATATTACTCGGTGTTTTAAAAACAAATCACTAAACATAGCATTTCCTTTAAGTGCAATCTAATGTGTGGACAAGGCAAGCAGGTCTGGAAATCTTGGTGAGTGTTCCACACAAGAGTGAAAGCAGCAAGCACTTGTTTCTTTTTTATTGAAGGATTATTTTTTCAGAAACTGTTATGTCCACAAGAGTCAGGTAGAGTTCCTGAGATATTTGTTTTAATTGTGAATAAACACTGTGTGTTTTTTAATTTCCAATTTCTTATTTAAATTAGAAACAAGGTTGCTTCACCTGTCAGTCCCAGCTCCCTCTCCACTGTTTTTTATGATAATCATAATCATGGAAAACAGGTTTCCAAATACTGTTTTACAGAGTGAATGTGGAATCCATAGCAGAGCACTGGAAGTCGTCTTTAGTTTGGCCTAAGCATGAATTCAGGCTCTCTCCAACCACTCTTTGTTTTGCTCTGATCATGACCAGTCACTCACTTTCCCTGATTCCCCGAAGCCACCATGCAGCATCCTATAATTCCTTCCTCTGTCTTTAATGACAGTCTCCATCCCTGTGCCTGATTTAATCACATTCACCATTAAAGGATCATCTCTCATTGTGTCCTTTCTGTGTTCCCAGTGAATACTGTACAAATGCCTGCTTTTCAGTTAGCACTGTGATTATTGCCATGCCTGCTTCATCCACCACACTGCAAGCTTTGTGAGATCACTATGCTGTACTTATTTCTGGATTCTGAACTCTAAGACAGAAGATGACAATTTATAAATTGTGGAATATACTGTATTTTCAGAATTTGGTAGGTGAAGAATAGTGTTGTCTTAGGCAAGACCAGCTAAGGATAACTTCTTTTTGGTATATGGTAATTAGTCCTCAAATGCACAGAGTGTTCTTCTGAAAGCCTAGATAACAATTCTAATCATTTTAGGAGAATAAGGAGCTAAGATATTAACTCAGACTCACTAAAATGTGTGTTATTTGCAGTCCATAAAACTCATGAATTTCAGTGAAAAATGTAATTGTCACACCCATATTAAAAAGCAAAAAACTCCCATACTCTAAATCACCAGCGTTTATATTTTTTGCTCATGGATTATAGGAAACCCCCTTTTCTAACAACTTGACAATATAGCAAGAAGTACAATCCATATGCTAGTGGGTAAATAAAATTAACAAATATTTATTTAAACAGGGATATACTACTAAAAATCCAGTAAGACAATATGATGTGCTGAATAGATAGGAAAATGCTTCTTTAAAGGGATGTTGAAGTGAGGCAAGAAATTAATATGGAGGAAACAATTCAGTTGACAACTGTGAATGAAAGTGTTAAGGAAGAAGCCTTGTGGTGATCCTTCATGATATCACAAATAAAGAGAAAAGAGTATCAGGGGACCTCGGGTTGTATAACTGTGGCATATTCTTGCAAAACAAGAAAGCTGGTGTGGAGAAAAGAAAGTGTAGAGGTGAAGGGAAGGGATGGAAGGACATATAGGTAAGTTTGAGACATGTAGGCTTTAGAGGCATTGAAGATGATTTTTTCAGATTTAACTGACAACTACTGTTACATATAAACACACCATAATCTAAAGAACACAGTGATGTTGGGTTGGCAGCAGACTAACTGGAATGCTATTTAACACGTTTCTAAGAAAGAAATAATGATAGCCAGACTCAGGTGGCAGAAATGGGGAGCTATATGGGGGGAGGTTACATTTTATGTGCAGAGCAATGGATCAAACTGCGTAGATTTCAGAGACAGAATGTACCAATTAGATCACGGCCTACCAGAGTTATGACATTGACCCTTTCCTCCTGCTTCAGTTCTACCCTCATCTCTTCCTCATGATATGTTTATGAAGAAGGTATTTGGAATATCTCATTTAAATATATGGGGGTGATCACTACAAATATAATAGGCTAATCAACAAGGAGATGGTTTGAGTGAGGGTGTTTAGAAAACATAATCAGTTGGCCCTACAGAAAGGTATTATAATATTTTTATAGAAATTTCTGTTCTTTTTCCCTTTATTTTTGAGTTCAGATATGAAATCATGAGTGCATCTCCTGGACACTGCCCACTAGATTCATCAGAAATTTCTCCACCTCTGAAAGAGAGGTAGGGTAAGAAATTGAGTCCATTTAAATTTAAGCCTTTCATCTTCCAATGATTAAGGTTCAAGTGAAGAGTTATGGGCCTATGGTCATTTTTCAGTTTTATCTTTTAGGGGTTGATATTGGTTATATTCTTTTGAGGTTCCAAAAAGTTACAAATAAAAACTTTTTTTCTGCTTTAAACTTTGGGTTAATTTCAAGATAGTAATAAGTAAGTCAAATATTCAGGACCCAGATTCAGTCAGGAGACACAAATAGTTCCTTTGTACATGCTGGAATGATCGACTGAACAGATGTAGAATCTAGGAGGTCTGAAAGTGTCCTCTCATCATGTAATACCTGCAGCCAGACTGGCAGCAGCTTGGCATGAATGTTCATTGTCCTATCACAACTGTGTCATAGAACCACACTATGGCAATGGCCTTGACAGAGTAAATAAATCATTTTCTAAACAGTTCCTTGTTTCTGATCGGTTCATAAACTGTGTTTCAAGGGCCCTGTTTAATTCATAGCTCAGCAGAAATCACATCCTGGCAGGCTGTGTTAAGTAACCGCACTCTTGCAATTTGGAGTAACGGTCAGATTTACGGTTCAGAGGAGCATGAGTAGAATAGGTCAGTGGAAAGATACAGACTGGAAATTAGGAGAGCTGGACTCTGATAGCTGTGCTACTGTATCCTTTGAATCACCCTAGGCATGTTGCAGAATCATAGTGTCTGCAGTCAACCATAAAATGAGGAAGTTAGACCAGATGAAAACGTGACTCATGTTTCACTCTGTCATCTTGCAATGATTCATGGTAGTTCTCTGAACCATGAAAAAAATGTGTGGATTCTACAGCAAAACCCCTTAGAAAAGAATGTAGCGAAAATTAGTAATGGATGAATGAGGAAGAAAAATATGTGTCCCATATTTCTTGATAAATTTATAGCCTGGGATTATAATGATGGTGGATGCTTTATGTGACTGATTTATATTATAATTATTTATGATTATAGCTATGCTTAGTTAGGCATTTCTCCTATGCAGCTATCTTAATTTAGACTGAACTCCATAACAAGAAGGTCAGTCATCTTATACCCAGTCATACATGACACTGGATTTTAGAAGTCAAAAAAGTTGTTCTAATTTACACCATAGGAAGGACTAGATTTATGTATGTAGCATGTGTTCTGATCCCAAAGGAGCATCCTTTCTATTGTTCTTTATATATTCTTTTTAAATTTTATTTTATGATGATGATGGTGATGTATGTATGTGATGCCTGTGCATGGGTATAGTGCCTGTGAGAATAGGTATTCATGGAAACCAGAAGGTATCATATCCCCAGGGAGCCTCCTGGTGTGGTTTCTGGTAACTAATCTCAGGTCCTCTGGAAGAGCATTATACACACTTAACAGCAGAGTCATTTTTCTAGCCCTGTCCTATACAAAGTCTATAGACCTTGCATTTGTTGATGTGGATTTCATTCATGCATGGATTTTAGGTATAAAATGGTAAGATTTTAAATTTATTGGAGTCATCACATTACTCAGAAATGCAGATACACTTCTGTAAATGTTGTGACTTTTAGGAAATGATGGAAACCATATAGTGTTCACAGTAGGTTAAAGCTCTTCTTGAGTACTGTGGTACCTTTTGTTTGTTTGTTTGGTATTTTTTTCTTTGTAAAGCATGATATTGTAACAGGAATAAATGTATCAAGTTTTGCAATAAAAACAGCCTTTTAAGTTCATCTGAAATTTGGAAGGTAATTGAAGATCATTTAAAACATAATCTTCCCTTGGCCTTGTGCTGGTGTAGCGAATGTTACCCAAAAGACAAGTCCATCAACCTTGGCACTCAACAGATAACATCCCATGTGTTTTAATACTTTATTGCCATGTTGAAAGGTGGTGATTTTGGGTTCCTAAATTTCATCTGACTTCTGTAATGGACAATAAAATATAAAAACCTAGCTCTTTGCTTTGCCTGCATAATAATTTTAAGCCATAAGCCTACATGTATGTATTATGAAAATTTTGACATAAACCTTGATGTATGAACAGCTAAGTGCTTATTCATCAGGATGAACTTTAGCCAGAATATGGGCAGTGACACTGAAAGCTGTGGTGGCATCAATGGCGTCTAGCCTGTCTGTATCCTATAGGATGTGCCTCCTGCCAGGTTACAGGGTTGCTTAAATAGCTAAGTCATGGGAAATACTGTCTATGCTGCAGTTTGATATCTCAGCCTGCTGCAGCGGTATGATTACATGCAGACCCTCTTTTCTGGTAGTGACCATGACGCAAGTCGGGAGGAGAAATTGCATTAAATAAGAAGTCCATCTCATCTGTTTCTTTGTCTTCTTTCTTTGTCTCCCTCCCTTCTTTCCTTCCTTCCTTTCTTCTTTTCTGGGAAGACATCTAGTGTGATTGGTGAAACTGGCTAAGGGTTTAGACAATGTCTTTTAAATTAGGTGTGATTGTTTCTGATGAGGACTAGATTGGCCACATAATCATCTTTTCATCTCAGCAGTAGCTGAGCTCCCTTTATACCCCTCCTGTTGGAACTCATTACATCAAGTTTTCCCACACCCCAGGCCCCGTGAAACTTCCAGAGTATTATTTCACAGTAAGCTATGGTGACCTTTGTCTGCCATTTCTTCCACTGACCTGAAGGAAATGTGGAGATCAAGAGGAAATCTGTTGCTGAATCTCCTTGCAAAGATCTTCTTGTGGACTATTCCAATGGCCTTAGACTGGTCTTCTGCAACCAATGCAGCATGAAACACATCTACCCTAAAACCACTGGGATGTGTTTAATTTTTTGACCCTCTACAAAATGCTTGATCATTCTACAGTTTGAAATACTTCAGGGACCCCACTATATATATATATATATATATATATATATATATATATATATATATATATATATATAAAATGTAATCCAAATGCAGTTTCTTAGAGTGATGGGGAAGTTCCCACACACTCACACTGACCTGTGAGTTCCTTGCAAACCAGTTCCTTTTATCTTCTCCCTAATCAGTTTACCGATAGAAACTTGCCACTTTTTCAATCCACTGTGTTATCTATTATAAACATTCATTCTCCATCAAGGGTGATGAAGCTCAATAAATAAAATGATTTTTCTTAGGATAAAAACAGACATGATTTCAATATTACATTCTGAAAAAGGGTTTGCAAACAAGATTTATTACTGATAATAAAAGTAGCTTTTCAAGAACCAGCTGCCAAATAGTTCTCTTAGCACTTCACAGGCATCTCTAATCTCCCAGTAAAGTTGTGAGCTTATCCTGAACAGACCTTTTGGCTCTCCCTTGTTAAGATCATCTCCTATTAGCCTCCAGGGGGACACTTGGCTCCTGGAGGACGAAGTTGATAATTCTCAGTTCCTTCTATCTTGCTTCTGCAGTATTCAGTTGCTTTCCCATGAAGATAGGGAAACAGGGCAATAGCATAGCATTTGACAGGTTCTTCACTTGCATCCCTAGATATGAAGAATGATCTACCACCTCCTGGATCATCCTTCTCTCCTTTTCTTCTCTCTTAATTTGTGTCAATCCTGTGTATTCAGCCAGAGTGGCATTTTCTACAGCCCAAACCTTTAATTAGTCCACTAATTCCCCATGTTAAGATCAGCAAACAATCCAGTCATGGAGTTTCTATAGCAATCTACATTTATTCCAGCATGGCAGAGGATGATGCTCATCCATTCAAACA
This sequence comes from Mesocricetus auratus, assembly GCF_017639785.1. NCBI lineage: Eukaryota > Metazoa > Chordata > Mammalia > Rodentia > Cricetidae > Mesocricetus > Mesocricetus auratus. The sequence continues at coordinate 106,583,844 of NW_024429182.1, read as the reverse complement.
ATTAGACTGGAAAGTTACTCAGATGCAGGCTCATTATGAATCTTCACTGCTACTCAAGAGAGCTTAATGACAAGTATGTTCCGTCTACAGTTCATGGGCCACATGTGTCCCAAAATAGCTATGAATACAGGCCAACACTTCATAGATGATGAAATAAAATTGCAATGTCAAAAAAGTTAGATATCCCTGGTATAACCTTGTGGGTATTCAACAAACAGAAGAAATATTTTCTACAATACTTAAGTAAAAGAGACTGAGTAAGGGTAAGTAACTTCTTTTGTTGTTGTTGTTTTATGAGACAGGATTTCTCTGTGTAACATTGCAGCCTATTCAGGCTGATCTTGAGCTCACAGAGATCTACCTGACTCTGCCTCCCAAATGCTGGGATTAAAGGTGTGTGTCACCACTGCCTGATGATGAGGGTAACTTCTTTTAATGATGGTTTGCTAGATACCAGGAAACTTGGATGAAACTGTATCCAGTTTAGTAAGTGATCTAGTATAACCCCTGTAACAGCCCTGTGAGAATGAAACTATCAGTCCCATGGCACAGATGAAGAAATAGGTTCACAGAATCTTTGCCTAGTAAGATAACTATTTGTATAGCTTGTATCCAATAACAAAATGGCCTATTGTTCTTACATAAATCCTTGTATCTCTCTGATTTGAGGGTCATTTTTAAAGTTGAATTATATATATTTTTTTAAAGATTTTTTTATTTATTTATTATGAATACAACATCCTGCCTCTATGTATGTCTGCAAGCCAGGAAAGGGCACCAGATCTCATTACAGATGGTTGTGAGCCACCATGTGGTTGCTGGGAATTGAACTCATGACCTCTGGAAGAGCAGTCAATGCTCTTAACCTTTGAGCCATCTCTCCAGCCCCCATCATAGGATCGAAGACAGATCAGGCACCAGAGTGACCTCGAGTGATCTAAAGGTATAACATCAATTGGCAAGCTAAGCAATAGTGGAAGGACCACCTCGAATGCCCATTCCTGATAATGAACTTGATGTCTATAACTATCCGGGAGCCTACATCCTGGGACTGATGGAAGCAGAGGCAAACACACAACTAAGCACTGAACTGAACCCAAGGAACCCAGTGACAGAGAGAGAGGAATGATGAGCAAATTGGCAAAGAATGGGCTGGCAAAACCAGCAGAGACAGCTGATCTGAACAGGGGAGTGCTCTTGGACCCCAGACTGACAGTGGGGAGGCCAGAATGGGACTGATCTGGACCCCCCAAATGTGAGTGTCAGTGAGAAGGCCTGGACAACCTAGGGGCTCTGAGCTGTGGATCAGTGTCTATCCCTGGTATACAATCTGTCTTCATGTGCCTATAGCACAAAGAGAGATGCTCTCTCAGCCTGGACTCTTAGGGGAGTGCCTTGACCCTACCAAGAGTAAAATGATAGACTCTAGACATCCCCTATGTGGAAGGATTTGGCAATAGGGTGGGAGGAAGGGTGGAAGGGGAGTGCGGGAGGAGGGGAGGGAGAGGGAACTGGGATTGACATGTAAAACAAGCTATTTAAAATTAAAATAAAAAAATAATGTAAATCATCAAAAAAAGTTGAATTATATTTGCTTTACAGAATATAAATGAATATAGAGATAAATGCTATCATATAAAGAATTTGTACATACATTTAGAAATGACCTCTTAGGTTTAGACAACTTATCATGGAACTTGTCCTTTGAGAAAATTGATTCTCCCTCTCTCCACAGTCATTGACTCCCTATTGCTCTTCATCTAGGGGTAGGCCCTTGTGAAATTTCTCCCATTGACATTGGCAGGTTCACTGGTCTTGCCAGTATGCAGGTTTAAGTAGCCATGTTGTTGAGATGTTATGGGTGCAGCAACTCTGTGATGTCTAGAAGACACTAGCAGCAGATGTTCTCACTCTCTGTTTCTCTCATCTTATGTCCCTCTTCCATTATGTTCTCTGTACCTTAGGCACAGGGAAAACATTGTAGATGTGCCATTTAGGGTTAGGTACCTCACTCATTCTAGACATAACCATTCACATTGTATGTTTCTGAATTTAGTTCTTCCATTTCATATACCTGAGCTCACCCACCTATCATTTAAGCATTTAAGATAAGGTTCAGTAATCTTTGATAATTTTTTCCTTTTCTCTAGACTATTCAGAGTAAATTGTAAGATGTCATAAGAACTGTAGATACTTTAGTGTACTGTGAAGAATGATAAAAAATAATAGTCAGCATACTAAATTATATGTTCTATTTATGCTAGCATGTGCTATGTATAAACATTTTTCTAGAATTTGTCATAAATTATATGGGATAATTGATATTATTATTGATTTCTAGATGATAAAACAATGATGTACAAAGAATTTAAATTATTTACTGTTACTATGGCAACAGGGTGATTGTTAGCATTAGAATTCAAAGTGTGGCCTACTCATTATGAAACCATACTTTTTAAATCACCGTGCTCCCAATAGTCTAATTCCTAATATCTCAGAGATGAGTGTTGCCTTGGAAATAGAAAAAAATTGATTTTAGTTCCTATCTGCAAATAATAATATATTTGTCAATAGATCTATCCATTCCTTTTCTCACTAAATGGCCATGTGCTTATATTGTGAGATCTGTTTATTAAGAATACAGTATATGAACATCTTTATGCTCTAACTGGTACTACTTGATGGATGTTAATAAATGCTGGATTCCTTTTCCCTCTTACAAAATAAATGTTCCCAGAGCTTTATACATTTCTTATTTGAACATCAGAAGAGCTCTGTGATAACAGGTTATTGTCTATTTTATATTAGAAAAAAATTGTTTCAGAAAAGTCACAAGGCTATATCTGAACATATACACATTACCAACAACAAAGCAAGAACCACACATTTCTCATTCCTTCTCATTACACCATGTATTCCAGTATCCTTACTTTTATCATGCCAATGACCAATTACATGGCAAGCAGATTCGTGGAAGAAAGACTTTGGCTCAATTCGTTATGGTTCAGAGGGAATGGCAGCAGGAGGGACTCCCAACAATTGTGGTTGGAGGTTTACTCACATCTGGGCAGAAGAGGAATCAGAGAAAGAAAATGTGAACACTCAGCTGGTTCTCTCCTCTTTTCCCTTTGATTAACTCCAGTACCTCTCCCTATAGGATGGTGCTACCCACATTCATGGATGTCTTTCTATCTTACCTTAATCCTTTTTGTAAATGCCTTTATAGATACACCCCCAAGTGTGTTATCCTGGGTATTTCTTCTTAAGTTGACAACAATAGATCCACTTAGAAAAATAAATTCAAAATGGGTATGAAATATAAGGAACATCTATATGAGAAAATATTTTCCATCCCTTCCCTGGGAGGCAAATTTGTAGAAAGAGGTCTATCTGGAATTATGATGCTATTCCATTAGGAAGCTCATTCCCTTTGCTCAGTGAAGGCTATAATCAGAGTTGACATCTAGTCCTACTTGATTGTTTTGCAGCTGTGGATATTCAAGCTTTACTGAGTATTATTTATAATAGAGGAAAAGCCACACTGAGTATTATTGCAGTAAGTAGACAGTTGTTGGGAATAATCTTGCTAGCTGGTCCTGTTAATGAAAAACAGGAAGACTCCTTAAAAAAACACACATAAAAAGAGGCCCTCCTGATTCTTTCTGAACAGCAATAGAGTAGGAATGAATTGGGGGTGGTGGGGAAGTGGGGAGGCAATGAGAGGAGAGGAGAAAGGGGAAAATGAAGTCGAAAGTAAAATAAATATTATGAATGTATATGTTATGAATCTGGTTGCCATTCCCTGAGGCCTGGCAATCCAGAAAATCATGTTAGCCTTTCTGTCTTTGATCATCTCACAGTCTCCCAAAATATCTAACAGGTAAACTAGAAGTAGATGAGGTCAATGAGGACCCATTCATCCTGCAGTATGATCTTAGAACTTTAATTCCTGCCCTCAGAATAAATCAGTAAGTTCTGGTTAGACATGCCCTGTATTTGATTAGTAATCTTGTTTTGCCTTGTCCACCAGGTTTCCGGCATTGGAATGTGGTTTTAAATGGCTGATTGTGTGGGAGGCAAGAATTATACCACCAAGCCACCAATGCATTACTAGCTGTAAAGTAAAGGATAACCATGCTAAAATCCACAGAACCAGGGAGGCTAGGTTAACAAGGAGGGCTTAAAGGAGAAATGTTTTGATCTACCTGGGAAAGGGAAATAGAAGAGATCTGGGTGGACTGGTGGTGGGTGGGCATGGAAACTTTAGGGATTAAGGGGTTGGTGGGCGGGAGAATCCTGTCAGAGATGACTAGAAAGTGGGGCCATTTGAGGGTCAGATAGAAACCTGATGCAAAGAGACTCCCAAAAATGTACAAGGATGACCCGAACTAATACTCCTAACAATAGTGGATACATAGCCTAAACTGGTCATCTTCTATGAACAGATTGGTTACTAACCCAATAGTCATCAGATAGTCTTCATTGAATAACTGATGGAAGCAGATGCAGAGACCCACATCCAAACATTAGGCCAAGCTCAGAGAATCCTGCTGAAGAGAGGGAGGAAGGATTGTGGGGACTAGGAGATTCAAGGACATCACAAGAAACCCACAGAAACAACTAATCTGACTCATAGGAACTCACACAGTAGTCTGAACCAACAACCAGGAATCCTGCATGGGACCAACCTAGGCCCTCTACATATATGCAAGAGATGTATAGCTTGATTTACTTGTGGAACTCATAACAATGACAGCAGAGGCTGTCCTTAACGTGTTGGCTGGCTCTTGGGAACCTATTTCTGGTACTGGATTGCCTTTCCCAACCTTAATAAAGGGGAAGTGTTTGGTCTTATTGCAACTTAATATGACATGCATTGTTGATACCTATGGGAGGCCTGCCCCATTCTGAGCCGAAACAGAGGAGGAGTGGATAGGGAGCAGAGGGGAGGAGGGGAGAGGGAAAGGGAGGAGGAGAGAAGGGGGAAATTCAGTCAGAATATAAAATAAATAAATTAATTAATGTGATTGTGTGAGTGTGTGTGTGTCTGCGCGTGCATGCGTTCACATGTGTTTATTATGGCTGACTGTGGGGCTGTAGGGATGACTACTCATTAAGAGTATTTGCTGCTTTTCCACATGACCCCAGTTTGGTTCCAAGCACACACATTGGTTAGCTCACAACCTCCTGTAACTCCGACTGTGTGTGGGGCAGAGGTAGCTCTTTTCTAGCATTCATAGGCAGCTCATGAATATCTAATACACACAGAGACACGTACATATATACTTAAATACAAATAAAATAGATTTTTAAGGTTGTTCATTCCTCTTCATCTTGGTGGCTTAGCTATCTGAAAGTACTCTCCTCTAGGTCCTTCATTGACCTATTATTGTTTTAACACATTCTAGCAGAGTGAGTTATTTTGCATACCGGTGAGATGCAAAGATTGTCTCCATATATGAAAGGTTTTGGTTGCAATTACCTTTTTGAACCCCTACTGTCAGCTATAATGGTTTTTGCTATATTAAAAACAGGTCAATAAAGGTTAAGGTTTGGTAGGATTTTATAATTCTCTTAATTCCCTCAAAATAGCTTGAGCCAATATTCTTTAATTCCATTTGTGCCTTTGCCATAGAAGCTGTATTACCTAATAACTATGCTTTTGTCTCCCAGTTTTGAAAGAGGAACTCTTTTATTGCATTTGAAAGAATTTAAAAATGAGAAGCCTAAGGATTAACTTTTTAATTAGATATGATGATTAAAAATCTTCATCACAGTAGTTTTCCTTTCATTATAACAGGAAAGTGGACAGGTTCTCCTTCATTTGTGTTCACTGAAATGTCTTTTTAAAATGAGATTAATGCTGAATAAAAGTACTCTGAAAAGTCTAAGAGAGAGAGAGAGACAAAGAGACAGAGAGAGACAGAGAGACTGGTGATTAAAAAGACATGAGTGCATAGTCCAACAAGATTATACTTCTGCATTTACTCTTTCAAGTTTCAGTGTGTAGAACTTCAGGCTTCACCACATTGTACAGGTTAACTGATTCTTACTTACACCACTGTGTGTCAGCAGATATGATTTGCTGCCATGAATTATTTGTCACTGTGGTCCTAGTCTTTCAACACTGGCAGAGTTTCTTGACTGCATAGTGTAATTCCAAACATGTTATCCAGTATGACATGGGGTTTTCTATTAGCATTCAATGAATGGTTCCATTTTAGGGTAAAAAGTTTTAGAACTCATGAGTGCTAGAGGCTGTGTTATATCTCTGGATTTAACTGTTCCTTATACCTGTCTTCTGGCTCTGACTCACTTTATGTTTTCAAGGAAGTCTACCTGAATGACCATAGTATTTTCTTTTCTAGTCAGTTAACAGATTGTTCCTAGCAATACTTTCATTGTACACAGTCTTCTCTTGTAGCTTTTAATTGCATGACAAAATGCATTATCCTTGTTTTCGGGGCTCCCCTTCTCCATTCTGATATCACTAATAATAGTAATAATGGTATTGCTGGTATCTCACAATTAGTAATATTTTAGCACTTTTTTATCCTCCAAGAAAAGCTAAATTCACATATTCCTTTGATCCTTCTAAAATTCTTGAAGATTGGTAATTTGTCTTCATAATTTATAAGGGAGAAAAATCAAGGCTTGGTGATTGCAATCAGCTTCCTCAAATTCATGAAGTAAATAGTTTATGGACAGAAGAAATAAGGCTTTTCTTCTTCTTTTGGTATTATTTTGTCTTAATGTTTTATTGCTTGTAGACATAATAGAATCAAGGACAATCTCTTTACTCTCTGAGTCCATTTTTTAAAAATCAAGCTCCAACTCAAGCCCTGTATAGGCTAGAAATAAAGGCACATTTCCTCTAATCTTTTGGCTGATCCCCGTCATTACAGAAATTTGGTTCCTACATGCAATATTAATGCTGCATTCACAGGAATTCTACCAAAATGTTATTCCTGTTTGTATATGTGTATAGAAGTAAAATGGACCAAGTGGGAGATCTGGAGGAAGGGAGAGAGATAGGAGCAAGAAAGAACAAACAAGCATAAAGGAGTAGAAGAAGCTAGTCAACAAAACACCAACTGATTCAACTAAAATGTGGGGTATAGAAGTAAACAGAATTCTCAATAGGAGCATCTAAAATGGCTGGAAGACACTTAAAAAAGTGTGCAAATTCCTTAGCTATCAGGGAAATGCAAGTCAAAATGACTCTGAGATATCATCTTACACTTGTTAGAATGGCTAAAATCAAAAAACACCAACAACAGTTTATGCTGGAGAGGATGTGGAGAAAGGGGAACGCTCCTCCATTGCTGGTGGGAGGGCAAACTTGTACAGCAACTTTGGAAATCAGTATGGCAGTTTCTCTGGAAAATGGGAACCAGTCTACCTCAAGATCCAGCAATTCCACTCTTAGGCATGTACCCAAATGATGCACATTCATACAAGGGCATCTGTTCAACTATGTTCATAGCATCATTATTTGTAATAGCCAGAACCTGGAAGCAACCTAGGTGCCCCTCAACTGAAAAATGGATGGAGAAAATGTGGTACATTTACACAACGGAGTACTACTCAGCGGAAAAAAAATTAACAGAATCATGAAATTCACAGGCAAATTATGGAACTAGAAGAAACCATCCTAAGGGAGGTATCTCAGTCACAGAAAGATAAACATGGTATGTACTCACTCATGTATGGATTCTAGACATTCTAAAAAAGACTACCCGCCTACAGTCCACATTTCCAGAGAAGCTAGGAAACAAGGACCATAAGAGAGACATGCATGGTCCCTTGGTGAAGCATAAAGGGACAAGAGCCCCTGAACAAATGGGGAGTATTGGGGGAAGGAGCAGGGAGGTAGGAGAAAGAGGAGGGGAGAAGAGGAAGGAAGAGAACATGAGGGATCAGGAAGATTGAGTGGGGAGAGGAATAGAGGAGAGCAAGAAAAGAGACATCAATAGAGGGAGCCACTATAAGTTTCAAGAGAAATCTGGCATTAGGGAATTATACAGAGATCCAAAAGGATGACCCTAACTAGGACCCTAAGCAATAGTGGAGAGGCTAACTTAAATGCCTGTCCACTGTAATAACAATGATGACTACCTTAAATGCCATCCTATAGCCTTCATCTAGTAGCTGATGGAAGCAAAAGCAGAGATCCACAGCCAAGCACTGAGCAAAACTCCTGTAGTCCAGTTTCAGAGAGGGAGGAGTAACAAACAAAGGGGTCAAGATCACACTGGGAAAACCCACAGAAACAGCTGACCTGAGCAAGTGGGAACTCATGGACCCTAGTCTGACAGCTGGGGAACAAACATAGGACCATACCAGGCCCCGTGAACATAGGTATCAGTTAGGAGCACTCGGCAGCCTAAGCGGCCTTTGGTAGTGGAACCAGGATGTATCCCTAGTACAAAAATGGACTTCGGGAGCCCATTTCCCATGGAGGGATACTCTCTTAGCCTAGATACACAGGGAAGGGCCTAGGCCCTGCCCCAAATGACTTGACAGATTTAATAATCCCTCATTGAAGGCCTCACCCTCCCTGGTGAGTGGATGGGATGGGGGATCATTGAGGGGTATGGGAGGATGGGAGGGAGAGAGAACTGGGATTGATATATAAAGTAAGATTGTTTCTAATTTAAATAAAATTTATATAAAAAAAGAAAAGAAGGACTGGGAGAGGTAGGCAGGCCTGCAGACTTGGCAGCTCTGACTGAGACAAGTGGAAATGTATTATCTAGAGCAGTGGTTCTCAACCTGGGGAATCAAATGACCTTTTCACAGGAGTCAACTAAGACTATTAGAAAACACAGATTTTTACATTATGATTCATAACAGTAGCAAAATTACAGTTATGAATTAGCAATGAAAATAATTTTATGGGTAGGGGTCACTACAACCTTGTTGCAACATTGGAAAGGTTGAGAACCACTGATTTAACAGAATGAATGCATTAGGTACCTTAACATGATTGTGACAAAAACTGAATCCGTGAAAATTTGATGCTCCTAATATAGTGTTAGGAAATCTGTATTTGAGTCCAGATCTTCACCTGACTATATAATCATAGATATATTTTAATTAGTGAGGTCTCACTTTGTTGTCTATTAAATGGATGGAACAACCCCAGTGTCATATTCAACTATATACTTAAATGATAATAAAAGGCAATACATTGACTATATATATATATATATATATATATATATATATATATATTAGAAAATAGAAGTATACTGGGCATGCTCCAAATTCTATTTGAGAGACTTTTAGTTTCCAATTGAGATTTTTCTCCATGGCCATACTTAGGCAGCATGGAAATAAAGGACAATTTTAATCAACCACCCCTAGAATTTCTTTCATATTCTAGTTAACACTTCTAAAATGCCTTCATTAAGATCAGAGTCTCTTAGCCTGCCATGTGATTACTTTCTTCAAGTTGCTTACTACAGTGGACTGCAAGGCTAAGGGTACCATGAAAGTGTATTCACTATTGATTTTTAAAAGCACTCTTTTATTTCTCCTGCCTACAAAGTCCTCACTGTTCCTCTCATGTTTAATATGATATGAGGTTTTAAAAGCATCAGACTAAAGCTTCATAGTGTACCCTGGTGAGTCTCTGAGGGGTTTATCCCTGCAAGCAGTGCTAGGTATATATCACTGTGCAGAGACTATTAGAACAAAATAAAATAGCAGGTTTGCAAAGCAGGGAAGCAAAGACTAAACATTTGAGAAATGATGGGAAAATGATGCACACTGGTAAAAGAACATAATGTGATCAGACCTAGCTTCAAGTTTGAGATTTACTGTCCTCGTTTACTTTTATATTACTATGATAAAGCATTTGACCAAAACCAACTTGAGTTAAAAAAAAAAAGATCTATTTGATTTACATGGCAAATCTATTTTGGAGAAAGACAAAACAGGGACCTGGATGCAGGGTTTGAAGCAAGGACTATAAAGGTTTATTGGTTTGTTTCCTGTGGTCTCCTCAGGTTGCCCAGATTTCTATAGCATACAACCCAAGACACCTGCCAACAGGTGGCACCTCCCATGTAGGACAGAGCCCTCCCACAGCGATCATTATTGTTAATCGAGAAAATACACCACAAATATGCTCACAAGCCAATATGACAGAGGCTGTTTCTCAAGTGAGGTTCTCTCTTCCAGGTATAGATGTGTTGACCTGATTAGAACAAACCATCAGATTTATCATTTAAAAAATTTAGTTTTAAAATCATGTTTATATGAGTATCTCTATGCAGACATGTGCATATGCATGCAGGTGACTACAAAAGGCAGCAGAACGCATCAGACTCCTGGAGCTGGAGTTGCAGGCAATTTGTGAGCTGCCAGACATGGGTTCTGAGAGCCACAATTAGTTACTATGCAAGAGGAGTATATGCTCTTCCCTGGAGAGCCTTGTCTCCAGCCCTAATATTTACCCTTGCTTAATGATGTGATTCAGCAACCTTCATTTAACTACTTGCATGTCATGTGTCTTTTCCCTCATTTTAAGCACAGGAGTTCTCATTCTGACTCTGTAGGTGAGAATAAAATTCATTCATGTATTCATGTATGTATGTGTATATGTATATTTGCATGTATGTATGTGTTTGAATTTAAAACAAATATATATGTGACAAAAGGCAAGGAACTGGTTTCTATGTGTTTGGCACAGTAGTTTGGGAGTTTAAAAATAATTTAAACACCTCCCTCACAAAACTCACCAAAAAAGAGCTTTGTAAGTCATGAAAAGTTAGTATGGTTCTCAAATGGATATAATATTGCTCCCGGTGACATTTGGTGATGTCTGTTATCACAAGTTGGCACAGAAGCAGTACTGTCATCTAGTGAATCCCAAGCCTTCTACAATATGGGGAAGAAGTAAAGTCTAAACTAAAGCAAGACAAACAAAAAACAGAAAGCCAACTCACCCTGAAACTCTCATCTCTTCTAACCCCTGCCCATATTGTTGCTTAAAACTTTAGCATCCAATATTCATAGGTGAACAGTACTGGCCCTGGAAGACCTAAGGAATCCACAAGGATGAACCCAACTAAAACTCCTAGCAATGGGGAGTGGGTACTTGAACTTGCCTTCTCTTCTAATCAGACTGGTGACTACACTAATTGTCATCATAGAGCCTCTATCCAGTAGCTGATGGAAGCAGGCATAGAGATCCAGAGCCAAGAACTGATCTGAACTCCAGAAGTCCATTCAAAGGGAGAGAGGTGGGATTATATGAGCAAGATCACGATGAGAAAACCTACAGAGACAGCTGATCCAAGCCATGGAATCTCAAGGACTCTGAAACAACAGCTGGGGAGCCTGCATAGAACTGAATTAGGCCCTCTGCATGTGGGTGACAGTTATATGGCTTGATCTATTTGTGCGACCCCTGGAAGTGGGACCAAGTTCTATTCCTGGTGCCTGAGCCAGCTTTTTGAAACCTTTGTATGGGGTATACTTTTCACAGCCTTGATGCAGGGGTAGGGGCTTCTTCCTGCCTCAACTAGAAGTGCCAGGCTTCAGTTGTTTCCCCATAAGAGGCCTTGTGCTTTCTGGGGAGTGGATGGGGATGGGGTAATTGGGAGGTGGGGTGAAGCAGGTGGAAGAGAAGGAGGAGGATCTTGGTTCCTATATAAAATGAATACAAAACTTAAAGTAAAAAGGGGGAAAGGCATGAAGATAGAAAGGGAAACAGAAGTCATTGGGACACATAGGGGTTTGGAGAGGGAATAGGTATGAAAAAATTACTATATAATACTACTATATAATAGTAAGTGTGTGTGTGTGTGTGTGTGTGTGTGTGTGTAATACTTTAAACTTGATGAGAATTCTAGAGCGAATGTGGGAGAAGACTTGAGGCAGAGGACCTATCATTTGCATAGGAGCCAACATGAGAATGGAATTAATCAAATCCCATTCTGGGAACTCATAAGGGCAGATGACACAGAATATTGGTTACAGGAAAAACCAGTATTTGCAAAGCCAGTCTGTGATGGGGGAAACACTGTTGGCCAATAGGGAAGCAAGATAGGTGGGGTTAAGAGTTGAGAAGGACTCTGGGAAATGTAGTAAGAGGGAGAGGGTCATCACCATGTGATCTCCTGGGAGGAAAGTACACATCACGAGGGCATCCTTGGAAAGATAAGTCCTTATAAAAAATACATTAGTAATTATGAGTCAATAATTAAGTCAGAGCTAGTCTATAAGAAATCAAAGGAAACGACCAATATCTTCATAATTAATATAGTACTTCATGTGTTATTTGGGGCCTGAGACAGCAGCCGGACACAAGCAGATGGTGGAAAGACTACATGTTACAAGTCTGTGCAAAGAAGTCAGACCAAAGCACAAAAAGCCATGATGAGTACTCTGGAGAGAAAGGAATCTCACTTTAGCAACTAAGAGGAAGAAGTTGGTGTTTACTAGATGAGGAAGATAAAAGAGGAGCATATTTGACGGGGGTGTGGAGAAAACATGGTCACATTTGGAGTGAGAAGTCTGAGAAATGTGTGAGATATCTAACTAGAGATGACCAGCCAATACAAGATATCTGTTCACACAGAAAATTTGTGACAAGAATGTGAGCAAAGGGACCATCAATGTGGCTTGAAGAAGAAAAGCAGCAGAGAGGAGAGCTAACTGTCAATCAAAATATGTTCTGCAAATATAGAATTACTTTTTTCAAATTTCAAGAACTTTTCTTTATTAGTTTTTTGAGAATTCTATAGAATGTGTTTTGATCTTTACCCCTTACACTGACTGCTCCCAGAAGTACCATCCTTTCCTACACATCAAACTTTATATCTTCTTTTTTGTTTGTTTGTTTGAATACCCATCAATTCCAATCTGTGCTTCCCAAATATTTTCAGATGTGTAAATTTATACATGGCTTTAGTAGACTTACCAGGGACTATAGCCTTACAGAAAACTGACTTTCCTTATCCCTGTAGTTATCAATTAATGTACAAAACAATGGCCACATATGCAGTAGGCCATTTTAAATTCACAAGACCCTGGTAAAATATATTAAAATGTGGTTCAATTAGTAGTAACAATATCATTCAATCCATATGAGATACCTTCTCAGGCACTGTACTAGAACTTGCTAAACAGGGGCTTCTGCTCTCTGAACTTAGTCATTAGGAAAGCTGAATCAATAATTATCATAATAATTACTGATCATTAGGTAAATAAATATTGAGATAAAAGAAAAGCAATAGTATTAATAGTGTAATTATTGTTTACTAAGTAAATTAAAATAATTTCATAGAAGATAATAGTCAGAGTTGCTACATGTTTTCCAAGTATTAACTCATTTAATCCTCAACTCTTGTGTGAGGTAAGAGCTAGGACTGTCTCTAGAGTGAGAACTTAAGTCCAGTCCATGTAACTCACAGGTGGTGAAGCAGGTTACCTTACCCTCTGTGAGCTTGTTTCTCCATCTGTAAATTAGGAATGGGGGTGCAGTGGAAAGTAGATTTTAAATAGAGAAATTGCAAACTGTATTCTTATTCTTTTGTTGCCATTACTAATGTCACTATTACACCAATATAGGTTCTGATAGTGCTACAGAACAATCATGAATTTTAAGTTTGTAAACTCAAGATATTTTGCTATCTTTCTGGAAATAAAGTTCCAGCTTCTATGCCATTCAGCATTCCATATTGTAGGACATAGCTTTGCCAACTTTGAGGCTACTTGGAAGTGCTTAGTGAGGAATAAAATTTATTGAAGATTAGAATGTGTCTGCATATCCATACATTATAAGTGCAAGATACTTGAGGCATTTTTGAAGTGAGTAAAGATTGTCAAGGGAAACAATTGAGCCAAGAGATACAAATTTATTTGAAAGCTTGCCCTTCCTTCTGACAGGCTTATCTGTACCTTTTGCTCATCTTCCTGCTGTAAAGACATTGCTTCCTAAATCTCTCTCTCTCTCTTTCTCTCTTTACCACCTTTCCCAGAGAGAAAGGTTAAATTATAAGATTAAAATATGAAATGATGAAAAACTTGTCATTTAGGATAAAAACTCAGTAGTGTGAGACTTCCTAATGGTTCCAGGAAATTTTAAGGAAAACATTTAAAATAGCTTCAGCAAGGAACAAACTGATAAATTTTGACATACATGACCATTTGTTCAAGATAGTGATTTTATCCATCACTCTCAAAAGTGTCTTCATTCCCCTTTATAATCTCTCTACTCAATCTCTACACTACATCCTCTACCCCAAATCCCAGGCAACTACTTTTCTCCATTCTGTTACCCTGTATGAGAGTTTTATGGAAATAGGTTCATTAAGTATGTACCCTTTGATTATTTTGAGAGATATCCATTTTGCTGCATACATCAGTAGTTCAGTCCTTCTTGTTGCAGAATAGTACTCCATTGTATGGGTACAACACAATTTGCTTATATGTTCAACTTTGGTGGTGTTATTCATTTTGGGATATTAAAAATAAAATATCTAATTAACATTTGTAATAATCTGACTTCTCATATGCTTTTATTTCTCTTGCATAAATGCCTAACAAGCGTTTAATATTTAACTTATAGAGTAGGATTGTGTTTAGATTTTCACTGAACTACTATGAAGGGCTTGTACCATTATAGTCTCACAATATATTAGAATTCCAAACCTCTGTCTCTTAATTCAGTATGCTCTACTTTTAGTCATTTCACAAGGTGTGTCATAGTACCTCGTTAAGGATTTAATGAGCTTATATAATAATTTACACTCTTCATCACCTCCTCATGCTTATTTGATACTTGTGTATCTACAAGTTTGAATTATCTACTCAGATTTTCTTATTCTGACTTGATTGTTCTCTTTTAATTGATTGCTTCTTTTTACTTTGTGTTTTGTGTTTCTCTGTTTATGTTATAGACTTGTACATCATCAAATATGTGACTCTAAGTATTTTCTTGCATTAAATACCTTGTCTGTTTTTTCCTTCTGTTGAAAATATATTCTTGTCTCACATGTTATATTCTGATTACAGTTTCCATTCCCTCTACCCTTCCAGATCCTCTCCACTTTGTCTTCCCTCAGAATCGACTCTCTTACTGTCTCTCATTAGAAAAGAAAAATGCTTCTGAAGGACAGTAATACTTTACAGCAAAATAAAATATAATACAATAAAACAAAAACTATCACATCAATGTTGGACAAAATAGAAGGAAAGGAGCCCAAAAGAAGACACAGGAATCAGAGAGCCACTCATTTGCACACTCAAGAATTCCATGAGAACACTTAATCAGAAGCCATAATATATACACTAAGACCTCATGCAGATCCATACAGTTACTTTCCATATAGTTTCAGTCTTAGTGAGTTCATGTGAGCTTTGATCGTGTTGATTTGCTGAGCTTTGCTTTCTTGGTGTCCTCCTTCCCCTTTTGCTCTAACATTCTTTCTGCTGCCTCTTCTGTGGGGTTCCTTGTACTCTGAGGGGAGGAATTTGATGGAGTTATCCTATTTATGGATGTGTTCCAAGGTCTCACACTCTCTGCATAATGTCGTATTAATTTGTTCCCATCATTTGCAGGAGAAAGCATCTCTGATGATAACTGAGCAGGGCATTGATCTATGAGTACAGAAGAATATCCTTAGAAGTGATTTCTTTTCTTTTTTTTTTGGTTTTTATGAGACAGGGTTTCTCTGTATTGTTTTGGAGGCTGTCAGTCCAGCCCAGCCTTGAACTCACAGAGATCCGCCTGCCTCTGCCTCTTGAGTGCTGGGATTAAAGGCATGCACCACCACAGCCCGGCTAGAAGTGATTTCATTGCTGTTTTTGTTATTTTGTTGCTTTGGACCAATAGTATGTTTCTTTAACACTGTTTTCAACAACAGTAACTTTTAATTTAGCCATAATTGCTTTACAAGTTTGTTCTTTTCTTCTGGATTATCCTGAATGTTACCCCTAATGGTCATGACAATTCTTCATGCAGGTATATAATCCATTTGAAAGAAGATATATAGATTAAAGTTTGTTATTTTGCATATTGGATAACTAATACATCAAACAGCATTGTGTTAAAAGATTTGCCTTGCCTCCACTGAACAGCCCTGTTTCTTTGTTGAAGATCCTCTGTCTGCAGGTCTATGGATTTAAATTGATGCTATCTCCAGACCTTTTTGCTCATCTTTGCTTTGTAAGTCAAGAAATCCAGTAGTGTTTGGTTTGATTTTTGTTTTTGTTTTTGTTTTTGTTTTTGTTTTCTTCTTCTTCTTCTTCTTCTTCTTCTTCTTCTTCTTCTTCTTCTTCTTCTTCTTCTTCTTCTTCTTCTTCTTCTTCTTCTTCTTCTTCTTCTCTTCCTCCTCCTTCTCTTTCTCCTCCTCCTTCTCTTTATCCTTCTCCTTCTCCTTCTTCTTGTTCTTGTTCTTGATCTTCTTCCTCTTCTGTTTTCTTTTTCAAAGCTGTCTCATAACTTCTGGTATTTTGTTTGGGACTATGTTAAATCTAAGAGTCAATTTCTAATACATTTTATCATTACTATAATACACCTTTGAAAGTTATTCTTTAAGACTGGGATATAACTTAATTGTATAGCCCTTGCTTGGCAAGGGAAAGTCCCTAGAGTCTGTCTCTAGGATGTTCACTCACAAACACACACACACACACACACACACACACACACACACACACTTCATACATAAATCTTCACAGTTTCAGTGCATGTGGCTTATGCATATATCTTTCTATGACATTTTTGATCGTGACAAAAGCATCGTTTACTTTTTTATCCACCCATAGTGTATATAGTACAGTTGATCTTTATGTGTTAAGTTTATATCTAGAAGGCTTTTTAAATTTGCTTAGAACTTTAAGTAGCTTCCCTTAACGACTTCCTTAGATTTTCTGCATACATGTTTTTATAATCAATAATCAAATGTAAATTTCATTTCTTTTCCCTGCTTTGTTGCATTATCTAGAAGCTTCCAGGCAATGCTGATGGGAAGTAATAAGAAGGAAGATTCTTACATTTTTGTTCTTATGTCAGGAATAGATATCAGTATTTGTAAAGCCTCCCCTCTGTGCTTATTGTGATGGTGAGCTACCATTTGTCTTTTTTCTGTCAAAATCTTAAGAAAATGATTTATATACTTTATTTTCATATGGTAAACCATCTAGTTTAATGCCTGCTTGTTCATACATTGCCTTTTTCTATTTATCATTGATAAATTTAATAAAGTTTTGTTTTAAAAAATTTGCACCTATAACTGTGAAGGGATTTCAGTGTTAGTTTTCCTGCACTATCCTATCTGGATTAATAGAAGGATAACTTTTTCTTCCTGCTTTATCTCTTCATAAAACCCACTTTGTCTTTTCAATACATGTGCATGTGGCTACAACCATCTTCCCTCTCCTCGATGTTTGTAAGAGAAGGATGGAAAGGGGCACCTTCTTTCTTTATTTGGGTATTGCACTGATTTTTGTAGTTTTGTGCTCATCCTTGGAATGTAGTTAACCAGGCAGCTCATCCTAGTTTTGGTGATTTAACTTGAGAGAATCAATCTAGGCTCCGTTATTTCATTTTTATTGCAAGTAAAATGTAGTGAAACCAGTTAACAGAAGAAAACACACTTTTGTGTACCTGGTATGGGTGGCAGCACTAACTGGGCTTAGAGGATTAATTTTAATGATATTATTGTTATTATTTTATATCACGACCACACTTCCCCTCCTTTCCCTCCGCCCAGTAACTTCCCCTCCTCTTCTCTCCCCCCTTCCATCCAGTCCTCTTCCATTTCTATTCAGGAAAGGACAGGTCACCCATGAATATTAATCAAATATTGCATATCAAGTTGCAGTAAGACTAGGAATCTCCCCTTGTACTAGTGGATCATTAAAAAGAAAAAAAAACAGAGTCATAAAGTTGGGAGGACACATTTCAGGGTTTGGAAGGTGGAAATAGGGTAGAAATAATCTTGTTTAGATGTATACATGTATGAAATTCTCACAAATAAAGACATCTTTAAAAATTTAACAAAACTTTAAAAATAATAATAATAGACTTGGCTGCAGTCCTTGGTGTGCAGATTTCCCTTGTGGTATCATGTTCCTTCCAAGCACTATCAATTCCCCCTTTCCACCCTGAATCTTTTCACTCCCTACCATTGTCTCTTTCCCACATGCCTTTGCATATTCCATTTCATTATCAACCTCAGGCTCTAGCCAAATGTGGGGTCTTCATGAGCCTACAGCGATGTTCCAGAGATGTTTGGTTTAGTTTCCATTGCTGTAAGATTAGCTTGTGACACTCGTTCTTTCTCATATAGATGTTTTAGACTTGTCTTCTTTTTGTTTGAACCAATCTGTCATCCATCCTACTGCATGTAAAGTTCCTTAAGAATGGATTTAACATTTTTTGTTTTGTTTTGAGACAGGGTTTCTCTGTGTAGCTTTGGAGCCTATCCTGGCACTCACTCTTTAGATCAGGCTGGCCTAGAACTCACAAGAGATCTGCCTATCTCTGCCTCCCGAGTGCTGGGATTAAAGGCATAAACCACCAATGCCCATCGGATTTAACTTTTTATATGTCCATTTGCTCCAAGAATTTTCAGAAAGTGCTGCACACAAAAGATGCATCTTGTGGTTATAAACTAAGTGAATAGACATGGTAATAGAGATCTAAAGAACATTTTTATGTTCACTTTCTACAGGCAGATTCTATAACTCATTTTTTACAAGGATTAAGAAAAACAGGACCAAGGTTGTTGAGCACTTTCTTAAGTGTCTCTTGGCCATTTTAGCCTCCTCTATTGAGAATTCTCTATTTAGTTCTGTACCAGTGATAGAGAGAGAGGAGTGATGAGCAAATTGGCAAAGATTGGGCTGGCAAAACCAGCAGAGACAGCTGATCTGAACAGGGGAGAGCTCTTGGACCCCAGACCAACAGTGGGGAGGCCAGCATGGGACTGATCTGGACCCCCCCAAATGTGAGTGTCAGCGAGAAGGCCTGGGCAACCTATGGGGCCCTAAGCTGTGGATCAGTGTCTATCCCTGGAATACAAACAGTCATCGTGTGCCTATAGCACAAAGAGGGATGCTCTCTCAGCCTGTACTCCTAGGGGAGTGCCTGGACCCTACCCAGAGTGAAATGACAGACTCTAGATATCCCCTATGTGGAAGGATTTGGCAATAGAGTGGGAGGGTGGGGGGGGAAGGGGAGTGCGGGAGGAGGGGAGGAGAGGGAACTGGGATTGACATGTAAAACAAGCTATTTAAAATTAAAAAAAAAGAAAAGAAAAACGGGACCTTTTAGGAGCTTCTGATCAAATTATCAATAAGGTCTCTTGAACAAAGGGCGTGACTGGGACTCAGAAACTTCTCTGTAAAATAGTGGTGCTGTTTTGCTCAAGGGAATTAGAAAAGGTAGGTTAGGATTTTGAAAGATGACTTTAAAAACAAAAGCACTTATTTTCCAGTCACTTCCTGAGAAATTCAGAACATTTACTAGTGAGGGAATATTTTCGGGAAGCTGTGGGCTGGCCAGCCGACAGTGCATGAAGCAGAAGCATGTGGCTGGGGCAGATGGGAGTGGATAAGGGCAGGAATAAAGGCAGAGGAGGGACTGTGGGTGTGAGCTGAACAGAACACCATGAATGAGAAAAAGAAAAGGTTGGTTGAATTGATATTGAAAAGCAAACTGTCTGATGGCAATAGCCATATGGTATATGTGCACAATACTAAGGAAAAATAATCTTTCTACCATTTGCCCAGGTAGAAAGTCCTGGGAAAATTACATATATAATGTAAATGAGATAAGGAGTCTGGGCATCAGTTTGTAGGACTTTTGTACTACAAGGTCATTAGCATGCATAAATGCGCCATCATCAGGGTACAAATGCAGAAAAACTAGGTAACCCAAATAATGCAGGTCTTCCAAAAATAATACAGCAGGAGTCTTTCATTTGTGCAACCAGGCTACTGCCTACACTTACACCTTGCTTTACACTATTTGGGATTTTGAGGTCAATTGAATGTACATTATATTCATTATGTTATGTATTTTTCCCATTCATCTTTTCCTTCTCACGGCGCATCAATAAATATTGTCATTTTGTCATTGTTGACTGTGAAACTAGCTTTGAACATCTGCGGCCCTTACCATCTTGCTACAACTAAGCATTTTCTTCAGATGCTTTCCCCCTACCTCAGCGAACCCTTAGAGACTCTGGAGACTGTGGCAGGCTGCTGACTTTGGTGAAATAAAATCAGAAAATAATATATCTTGAAAGTCTGTGTATGTTCTGCTTAGTGACTATATTAGTCTTTTGTTGTTAAACTGTACAACATATTTCTTTGGAATTAACACAAGCTAGCTCTGTGCAGACAACTCTTAAGTCCCAAGAATACACAACGTCATGGCTGTCCTTACATTATCTCTGTGAATGCTTTCTAAAACAAGAAATAAGTATGACTGTTTTCTTATGCATAAGCACCATGAAGTTCTTCTAACCACTTTTAAACTCTAAAATATATAGCTGGCCTTATTTGATTATCATAAGCTCCCTGATTAGTCTTTAAGGGATAATCTCAGAAGGAGAATTTCTGGTGCTGAAAGGTGATAATACACTACAAAAGAGTTATATCAGTTCTGTCTTATCTTAGATGAGAGCTGGAGATACAAAAAGACTGTGAGTGTGCATGCATTGTTCACATAGTAGACAAGTGCAGGTACCTGCCTGTGTACATGCGTATGTTACTCATTTGCTGCCATTTTACTAGTTTCTACTCACATTCTACCTCTGTAGCCTGCCACCCAAAGCTTATGGTAGAAGTATTTCTCACCATTCTCTACCTCCTACTTCCTCCCCCCCCCACACACACACTTATGGTATGTGCAGTTTTGCCAGACTCATATGAAGACAGGGGAACACTGATAGGATTGCTTCTCACAAGTGTGGGAATGAAAATACTTCACAATGAAAACATCTGTCTCTATTCAAGTCATGCCCAGTTATCACCTCCCCAAAAGAAATGTTCTGATTTACTTTTTTTAAAGTCTTAAGATAGCAGTTTGTGTAGCCGATCTAATTAAGAAGTTTATGTAACAGATCTGCGGGGTTTTTTTTTTCCTTCTTCAACTGGGTTCTTTGAGCTCAGTTTGAATGTTACCGGCTTTCGATATGCAACGGCCAAGTGCTTCCCGAGCTGAGAATTATCAGCTTTTGTGGGATACGATTGCTTCCTTAAAACAATGTGAAGAAGCTATGCAACATGCATTCATTCCGGTAAGGAAAATGACTTATTTCCTTAGGGATTCTTTTATTCATCTCATTTGTTCTTGTCATGTTAGAAAGAAAAGCATTATGTGTATTTAAAGATGTATCAGCTCTGTAGTTCTTGCTAAGGATGAATCTGTGTCTGTTTCTGTCTACTTTGTATGAATTCTGGATTCTTAAAATTGCCAAACATTATCAATGAGAGAAAGTCATAGTGATCCAAACTAATACCATGAGGACAGTAGTGTCTAATAGTGGCATGTATAATACTGATATTTCTCGTACTAATATTTGAAGTTATTTGCAGTTCATAGTTCCTGGTTGGTACACAAAATGGACTCAGAGTAACTTGACTATCTTTGGCTGTGGTTGTGATAGACAAATCAAGAGGTCATGAAGTAGCGTTCAATTTCATATCGTGTGCTGATGTGAATGGACTGCAAATTACAGACTCTCTTAAGAAGTAAAATCATTTCTTCTCTAGAGATGCTATGATTACAGATCTGTAAACAAGCCTGATAGAATCGATAGATATACAAAATGATTCTATAAATGAGTTTTTCTTATTCTGTGTTGTAAAAATGATTACTCTTCATACAATTTATTAGCTAGGGTGATGAGACTGACTGACGGTGATTGTAGCCTGAGGTGACTTGAATAATACCTGGAAGAAGTGTGTTAAAGTAGTTTATTCTTTTGGTTTAATGTGTTTTGGAATAATGACACAACATTTTTCAAATTAATCCCTATTAAAAATCATGATGACCTTACTTCATAAAATATATTACATATGCCATAGAAACTCAAGAGATATGCTTCTTTCAACAATTGAAAACTCCAAATTTTCTTTAAAGTTCAGACCACTCTTAAAGTTCTCATACTGGGCAGAATCATGATTTTTCTCTGTGTTATAGGAATCACCTAAATGTTTCAAGGACTGATATATTTGAGTTTCTTCTGACTTAACTCTGTGTTCTTGCGATATGACCATAGGCCCATCTTGAATATCAATACCACAAGACAGTTTTTGTAAGGAATTTTAAAAACAGGTGTTTGGAAACTCTGCAAACCATGTGAAGCTATAATGATTTTGTTTTGAATTGAAACCTGTAAAAAAAAGTTTGCTTCTATGTTTGTAAAACTCTTCTCTGTTTTATGAAGAAAAGTTTGATATTCTCCATGAACCCTCAGAGTCTACTCCTTAGGCAATAGTCTCGTAGACACAAATGCTTTCCTTATTCGGGGTTGCTAGCATGAGCCTCTAATTTATCATCAAACATATTTAAGTGTGTTACTCTTGATCTTCCTGATATTTTGTAATTTTTCAGAGAGGTGAAAATAAGAAAAAGGAACTGATATTTGCTTGTTTTTTTCTCTCTTAAACTCTGTGACTGTATATATTTTTCTACTCTCAGAATTAAATACAGTGCCTGACACAAAAGTGCTCAGTAAGCATTTGAGAAAAGTCTAATTCAAAATTGAAAATTTCAAGTTGCTTCATGGTACTTTATCAGTCATTTTGTCTATATTGACCACTAAAATTATTTCTGTCTTAACAAGAATAGAAAAAAACCAATATTCTTTATCTGATCATTGCAGATAGGATAGTAGTACTGACATGTTATATCTTAATGCATGGAATATGCTCCTATGTGGAACACAGCTGTCAACTCAGTTCTGATATCTGTCTTCTTCTCCAATATCTCTTCCCAACATCTGCTAGTGTGCACATACACATACATATACCAAATTTAGTTTGAAGCTACTGGGAAATTCCCAATATTTCAAACATTTTCTAATATATTCAAAGCTTTATTAAATATATTCCATCAGTTTATGAAAATATAAGAAACTATAGTTAGTGTTAAAATAACAAGAAAACACTTTTTAAATTGAGCTTCAATTTAGTTTGGTCAGTTAATTTTAGACCTTAGAAAAGGACTCTGTTCTCAACTATATGTACTCTGCAGTCTTGTGATATATATTTTATATAATTACATATGTATTTATAGAAACATATCTGCATACACAAACATACACATACATAGTTACCTATGGCATTTCAGCTTAATGATACCCTTCACTGTTTAGGATATTTTAAATCCTGTTTTGGTAATGAAATGACAATTTATTTAACTCAGATAATTGTCCACTTAAAAATAATCCTAATAATTTTAAAAGTTAAATATTTCAAAATGAATGTTGTATAAGAAGTACAGGTGCATGCCAGTGTTGCTGATCTTAGGGAAACTGCCCTGAACAGTTTCCAAACAGGTACATGCTCTCCCCTGCGTGGACTGTGAGAATGTGGATCCAAGCACATGATGAGAATGGTCTGGATCTTAGATGTTCTGGATCTTTTCTCACACACGGTGACTCTGCAGGGAATTTCAGTCAACACAGTTCTGCAGATTAATAAGAACCCTAGTGTATATACAATCTAAAACTCTAGTGTAGTGTACTTCCAGAGGATCACCCAGTAATCATACTGCCTGAAATTCATCTTGGTGATGATAAACTTGGAGAAGCCAACACCTGTATCATATAAATCAATCTAGTCTGGAGAGAAGATGGAAACCAAATTGCGATACCCCTCAATTTCAACTTTTGATTCACAAATCATATTGTGCGCTATAGTAACAAGATAGAAATCAAGGGAGGTAGGTTTATCTGCTAGACCCAACAGCCCTGAGTTTAAAATATCAACAAAGATTTTCCATATCTTTTGGCATTAATTGATTTGCCTATCTAAGCTAATAAATATTTAATGGAGAGATGAGTACAAACCTTTCATGAAATCTTAGTAACTCAATCTATCAGGGAGCTTTGGAGAATCTTCTAGTATCTCTGGGCATTTGACAAATCAAAAGCTTTTTTATTTTATTAGAGTGACTACATAAGTTTGTAAAAACAGTCCCATAGTTAGGAACTCTATTTCATAAAGACGTCTCTGTGTTTTTATTCACTTATCAGTTTGTTGAGCTCATGTTCTGGAGTCCCTGGCATCTGCCAGTCTCTATTCTAAGCCCTTTACAAAGGGACACCTAGATTTCTTTGTGACACCATTAATTCATAAGAGACTTCATTGCCTCTTGACTAAATGGTGCCTACTATATCTTCCTTCCATGAGCTGTGTTGTTTTCCTTTATGGTTTTAATGATCAAATTAGGATTTAATAAAGTCATTCACTCTGGCATGCCATAGGAGTCCACCATTTTGCTACTAGGCACTAGGCTTCTGTCAATCAAAGACCAGGTGCAATGGCATTTATTCGTCTAGACAAATAGTCTTCATTATCAGTTCAGGTTCCTCAAATGGCCTGCCTCATTGCTCCTCCTACGTCTTTAGCCTGACAGTAAATTCAGGGTTTCTCTGAAGCTACCTCAAATGGCTTTCTGTGCTTACAACCAGAGAACCTGAGTACACTGGCCAGTGAGTGACCAGTGACATAGAGATAAAATGCAGAAGGAAAGGATAGAACAACCTTGAAGAAATTATGAACAAGTCAGTTGAGAACAGCTGACCTCAAAGTAAGATTCTGTAATTCAAGAAGTGACTCACATCCTCCCTATATAACTTCCCACAAGCCTGACATCACTTGGTACTCTATTTTCCTCATTTTGAAGCTTCTATGAACAGTGAGTAGGGAATCAAGTAAAATGTTCTGTGTGATGGCACTGCCTTCATCACTTCCAAGTTAGAAAGCCAGTGGGGCCAGGTTCCTTTTCAAAATCAAATAGCCAGTAAGATAAGTGGTTCTGGCCTCCTAACACCCATCCCACTTGATTTTATCCTTGCCCTGTTTTTTTTTTTTTAACTTTTGTGTTTTGTACTGTAAGTAGTCAAAATGGGTTTCTCCTGTGTCCTTATGATCCTGTGAACTCCTCGCATGACAAGACTATGTGATTCTCACCACTCCCTATAGCATAAAACAAGATGTTTGCTAAGTAAATCTGTAGCGACTGATTAATCCATGACTGTACCAGTTTAAGCAGTGATGAAATGAGGAAAAGGAAGTGATCCTTGTCTCATGTATTCTCAAAATCTGCCTTCTCAGCTCCAGGATGACTTTCCCTGACTCCCTCTGGCTCTTCTTTAGGGGCCTGCTTAGGTCATCCCTAAATAGCATTTGTTCAGTGATGGCTTCCAGTCCTAGTTCATGGTGTTCCAAGTGTGTTTTTTCCTCTCTGGATTCTAAATATTACTTGATGCATAATCTTCCATCTTGCTGGATTCATTTTTCTATTTTATTCTTATTGCCCTTACTTCCCATTTTGGTTAATAATACCCCAATTTTCAGTCTAATACTTTCTGAAGAATATGAATAAATTTGTTAAAGGAATTCCTAATAGTAAAGAAATAAAGATGACACTTAATCTATGGAAACATTCACTTTAAGGTGGGGGAAAACACTTAACTATAAGTAACCTGGATAATTACAGCAGTGTAAGGCTGTGTGAACTTTTTGAGATTGCTGATAAAATGCAGTGAGTTGCTGCTTTCTCATTTTAAGTAAAAAAAAAACACAACAAAAACCATCTATCTTCTGTACATCAGATGTGTATTTTTCATTTCATTATCTTTACAACACACACACACACACACACACACACACACACACACAGTGACACCAGATACAGAACACCTTCCCTATATTCCAGCATTACTCATTTGTACAGCTTTTATTAACTCATCAATTCCAGGCTATTAGCAGTTATGTGATACTGTACAATAGATACAATCTGTTCTCACCTTTCCCACCTGCCTTACACACTCTGGAAACTGCAAAACCTGAACTCTAATAAAAGTATTTGTTACAACAAAAACAAAAAATAAGTCATTCAGAGTTAACAACAGAAACTTCCTCAAAACAGAATTAAAAGTTGTGTACATCAAAACCTGTCTTAAGTTGGTGTCACGTTAGGGTACTATTAATGTTCAAGATTCAATTAAATATTTCTGCTTAGTAGGAAGATGCTCAAAAGCAATGCCATATATAGTATTTAATTTAGAAACAATCTTATTTTACATATCAATCCCATTTCCTGCTCCCTCCCATCCTCCCATACCCCATAATGACTCCCCATCCCATCCCCCCATCCACCTCCCAAGGAGGGTGAGGCCTTCAATGAGGGATTATTAAAATCTGTCAAGTTATTTGGGGCAGGGCCTAGACCCTCCCCTGTATATCTAGGCTAAGACAGTATCTCTCCATGGGAAATGGGCTCCCAAAGTTCATTCGTGCACTGGTGATACATGCTGGTTCCACTGCCAGAGGCCCCATAGACTGTCCAGTGCTCCTATCTGACACCCACATTCAGAGGGCTTGGTTTGGTCCTATATTGGTTCCCCAGCTGTCAGACTAGGTCCAGGAGTTCCCACTTGCTCAGGTCAGCTGTTTCTGTGGTTTTTCTCAGAGTGGTCTTGATCCCTTTGTTTGTCACTCCCCATCCCCCACCCTGAAACTGGATTCCAGGAGTTTGGCTTAGTGCTTTGTTTTAATCATGAAAGCACAAAGGAAATATTTGTTCAAAGTGGATACACTAGGAAGAGACTAGAGACATATCAGATCCAGTGACATCTTCTAACACACACACACACACACAGAGAGAGAGAGACAGAGACAGAGACAAAGAGAGACAGAGAAAGATGAAGACAGAGAGAGACACACTATCTTTGGGGTCCTGACCTGAAAGAAGGGTTTTGATAGAAAGCAAGAGACATGCTTAATGAAGCAAGTCAACCAAGGTATGGTCCTCTGCCCACGACTGTGTCAGATCCAAGTGCCTCCTTCATAGTTAGTGTGTCCTGTGAGGTCATCTGACAAACTGTAAATCTTTATCCATGAGATGAATTCTTCCTCTGAGTGCCTACAAGACTGCAGACTTCTCCCAAAAGATTCCTGGGAATTCCTTTTCCCTCCCATTTCTTTCTTTCAATAGGCTCATAGCCAAAGAGAAGGAATACAAGTATTTGTTTAGAATATATGCTTTACTGCCAAAAAGGTTAGTCACCTTTCCCTACTCTTTGCTTTAACAACTCAATCTTGAGGTAAAACATGCTTACATCTGAAATAGATACAAGAAACAATGCAAATAGGAACCAGGGTTAGGAAACATTCAACTAGTGTCAGGTACTGTGCATAAGAATCTTTTATCCATCACCTCTGAGCATTTCAGTGCTTTTAGAATGAATGGCTGGAATGAGTAACTCCATCTTGTCAGACTGGATCTCCCCATATAACCTAGGCTGACCTTAACTTAAAATCCTCTTCCATCAAACTCTTACATGCTGAGATTACAGACATTTCTCATTTTTAGCTTGTATAGAAACTAAAAATTTATTCTACCAATGCTGTTAGTGGGCCTGTTGCTGGCACAGGTGGGACTATGGGAAAAACCTATAGTCCTTACCTGTGTTTCTGGTTATAACTTTCAAAAAAGTTTAAATTCAATTAGTTTTCATTACCAAAAGCTGAAATGACTGGAATCTGAAATAATTCAGCAGATCGAACTCCACTAGACTCTCAGTCGAGTGTAATGTTTTGTCCTGATTTAGTCTTGGTTAGGCTTGGGACCTGGGTCCTACCTTTGCTCTGCAGCTTTATAGTTTAGGTGACTTCCTCAGACTCTGGTCCTCAGTTTATTCTATACAAATCTAGATAGTATACTGCTGTAGGATTCTTTGATATTTACTGAGGTGTGAGTTAAACCCTGAGGATAATTTATGGCTAATGTGCACAGTCAACGTTGCCCCCATTTTTAATTAATTTATTTTAAATTCATTTTACATCCCAATCACAACTCTTCCCCTTGTCCTCCCACTCCCTCCCCCCACTCCTGCCCCATCCACTCCTCCCAAAGGGTAAGGCCTCCCATGGGGAGTCAACAAAGCCTGGTACTTTAAGTAGAAGCAGTTCTAAGCCACCCCCCACTTCTTTAAGGTTGAGCACAGCATCCCACCATAGAAAATGGGCTCTACAAAATAGATCCTGCTCCTACTGTCAGGGGCCCCTCAGATAGATAAAGTACACCAGTGTCTCCCACATGCAGAGGGCCTTGCTCAGACCCATGGAGGCTCCACAGCTGTCAGTCCAGAGTTCATGAGTTTACATGAACTTAGTTCAGCTGCCCGTGTAGGTTTCCCCTTCATGATCTTGACCTCCCTTGCTCATATATTCCCTCTTCCCTCTCTTGAACTGGATTCCCAGAGCTTGGCCTGGTGCTTGGTTGTAGATCTCTGCATCTGGTTCCATGAATTACTGGATGAAGGCTCTATGATAACAGTTGGAGTATCCACCCAGTCTGATTACAGGAGAAGGGCAGTGTAGGTACCCTCTCCACCATTGCTAAGAGTCTTAGCTGAGGTCATCCTTGTTGATTTTTGGGAATTTCCCTAACATCAGGTTTCTTCCTAACCTCATAATGGCTTTCTCTATCAAGATATCTCTTTCATTGCTCCCCCACTCCTTTCCTCCCTCAACTCAACCAACTTGTTGTCCATGTTCTCATCTACCACCCCTCCCCTTTACCACTCTCCCTTGTCCCCAGTTTACCCAGGAGATGTCATCTAATTCCCTTTCTCAGAGCGATGTCTCTTAGGGTCCACCTTATTACCTAGCTTCTCTGGAGCTTTATATCTAGAATCCACTTATGAGTGAGTTCATGTTGTGTTTGTCTTTCTGAGTCTGGATTGACTCACTCAGGATGTTTTTTTTCTAGTTTCATCTATTTCCCTGCAAGTTTCATGATGTCATTGCTTTTTACAGCTGAGCAATACTCCATTGCATTGACCCATTCTCGTAACGCTACTGAAGTTTTTATTGTCACAAAGTAACATCTGCTCTCAGGAGCTACATGTGTTCACATAGGAATCCAATGTCTTTTCCTAGTATGTCATAGATGACAAAATAAAATGCCATTTACATTTAAATATGACTAGAAATTTCAAAGAGATTAATTCAATCTGATAATAGCATCATAAATGTGAGATGTCTTAAACTCTGATCTGATAACTACTACTGGAAACTATTTGTATTGACACTTTAATAATATGGATTTTTTATATTTTATTTAAATTAAAAACAATCTTGTTTTACATCCAATCCCACTTCCCTCTCCCTCTTGTCCTCCTGTTCTCCCACCATCTCCCCATCCCACCTCTTCCATCCACTCCTCAGAGAGGGTAAGGCCTCCCATGGGGGATCATTAAGGTCTGTCACATGGAGTTAAACTCAGAAATCATCTAACCCTTCTTAATTGTCGGCCTTGATATAAGTTAGAGTTTAATGACACTGCCAAGCTATGCCAATTCCAGAGACCACTGCTGAAAGCAGAGTTGTGGGCTCCATGCCTTCTGGCATCAAGGCAAACAGGGCAAAGCTTGCTATGGAGTGGGAGTGGATAAGGAAGTCTCATGTGTGTGTGTGTGTGTGTGTGTGTGTGTGTTTTTGTTCACAATTTCAATGGACACATACGTCTGTGAGTACAGAGGGAAGACAATTGTTTACCTCTAACTTCTGATGGCATTCTCTGTGTGTGCATAAATGCATGTTAGTGTGGGTGTATCTTCATCTGAAGGTGTGCATAAATGAATATTCAGGTCTGAGGTCAGCACCTTGTTTTTTGAGTCAGGGTCTTTCTCTGGCCTGGTATTCATTCTGTTAGGTTAGCTGGGTGTTAATCCTAGGGTTCTTCTTGTGTTTTCCTTCCCACCTTAGGAATTACAAACGTGAGTCATTGCTCTTTACTATTTTACAAGAGGTCTGGGCATCAAACTTCCTGAGCTTGTACAGGAAGAACTTTATTAAGCTATATCTCCAGCCTCAATATCCCTTCATTTTACCCCAAAATATTGTTGAAGTACAGCAAAAAAACCCTTATGTTACATACAAAATAACTTACCATTAGAAAGCCTGTATAAAACCAGAAGTCAAGAAAAAATATTCTGCTTCCCTGGGAAGCTAAGGCAGATGCAGGACCAGGAACTGGTTGGCATTTCAGATCTAGAGATTTGTAGTCCCCTGGCATGAAGAACAAAGCATCCATTGCTTACTTAATGACAATGTACAAGGACATCTGAACAATGTATTCTCTGCTACCAACAAATTTCAGCAGCATTTAGCAAACCTCTGTTTTCTAAATACCATCATTTTTTATATATCCTTAATATTTTCTTCATGAAACAGATTCCAAGGAGGGTACTGATCTTAATGCAAATGGAGATAGGCTACATTGCTAGGCCTTTAGCATTATCACAGTTGTAAGATGAAAAATAAAACTAAAATATTCTCTACCATGTTCCTATTATCCCCCAAACAAAGTGATGATTTCAAAGGCAAGCCTTATAAGGCTTCAGACCCACTATAGACATGAGCACATTGCGATCAATAGCAATCACACAGCCATGAACTCACAATTCCTCCCGTCTCTCCTAGCATTTCCTCTCACACAAAAGATTCATTTTAAGTGCAAAATGTTTTACGACTTTCTCCATGACTTCATCTGTGTTTCAAACGTTGTATGACTTAGGATTTAGGAGTAAAAGGAACATGCTGGACTTTCCCCCCAGAGTTAGAACTTAGAAAACATGGAGAAAAGCAAGCCAAGAAGAAAGTATTTGGGATAAGTCTCTGATTCGATTCAAATCTTTACAGTGCTTCAATAAAGATCATTTTTGCTTCTGGTTTTGTTTGCTTCTGTTGCTAGTGTCAGGAATAGAATCCAGGACCTGGTGAGTGCTAGACAAGTGCTCTCCCACTGAACTACATCCCTAGGCCTTCTGTGTTATGTTCTTGAGGCTCAGTTAACCAGTTTACAAGGGAAATATATAGACTATGAACACAGAATATGCAAATCATTTATGAAGATAATCTCTAAGACATACAATAACTCACCCATTAGCCAATTTATTAGACACCTACTTATATCATTCACCCTTATCTCATTAAACTTCGGTCTTTCATCTCAGCTTGTCTTTCTTAAAACCAATGTGGAAAGATGATAATAGCAGAGCAAGAAGTCATTTCCCTGCAGGAAGAATTGTACATCCTGTGCCAGGCCCCTTTCAGTCCCTAGTGCTTCCCAATAGGGTAAAATTTATGATGAGTGAAATCACATCCTTGATGGGGTGCATTCTTAGAGGTCACCAACTGTACTTTTTATTTTTCAACTAGAGAAATAAATTCAGAGGTTCACTGAAACACCTTTTTATTCTGAGTTATGAAAGTTGTTGGTTTCAGTTTCAAAGTTGGTATCTCCAGACTCTGGTTCTTGTCATCTTTTACTAGGGACATAATTCCTTACATGCACCATGGTCATTCCCAGGTAGATGTGGTACTTGGCTTTTGATAGCCAGGGAAGAACTACTGAAGATATCAAATTGACTCTATTACAAATATTTTGAACTGCTTTTATACTAAAAATAGGAGTTTATGGAGTAAAAGAGGGACAACATGCATTCACTGTTAAAATAAATCATGAGATATGAAATGAGTGTGTATAGTTTGAGGTGGATCTCAGGTTTAAAATTGTTATCAGCTTCAGCTTGCTTCTTCCAAGATTTTTGAATCCCTAGGGTTCTTTTTTTTTCGAATTCCACGTTTCCTCTAAAATCTCAAATTTCTTATGGAACGTGTGGTGGGATCGTAACTTTGGGCAGATTGTGCTGACAGTAGCTGCCTACTGTATTCCAAGCAAAGCAGTTTGAGTGAAAAATAATGGATTTTGAGTCAAGATGAGCAACTTTTCCCTCCACTAGTTATTAGCGTAGTGGCCTTAGACAAGTTATGTTAGAGGCCAGCATCTCATCTAACTCAGCTACAGACAGAACAGAGCAGGAGGACATAATTCTTCCTGTGGTAATGAGGGGAGGAAAAGGGAGCCCAAGTGAACATGTGGTTGGGGAGTTCCCCTTGATGGATATTCCACAGTTTAGAATAGTACAGCAGGAATTCATTTCATTAGTGCAGTACAACAGCTTTCACAGAAGGACGACATTGCCCTTTCTGCCTATCTCACTAATTCTGTGGTTTTAGGGACCAACTCATAAATCTTTTATCTTGTTTTCATTCTACTTCCACATAACTAAGAGCCAATTAAGAATCACTTTAAGTGAATAGTTAAATTTTTTGAAGAAATTATGAGTATCATATATGAACAAACAACATGAAAGACTTTTAAGCAGAAAGATTAGGGATGGGCGATCTGAGTAATCAACTGAACATACCTGGGAAAAGGTAATTTCATTTGAAGAAGTGACTACATTAGATTGGATGTCTATGAAACATTTTCTTGATGAGAGTTAGTTGATGTAGAAGGGCTCAGCCAGTAAGAAATATTGTGAGCCTGGGGACAACAGAAAGCAGCATTGAACTGTGCTCTCTGACTCAGTGCCTGCTTGAGCTCCTGCCTTGGCTTCCCTCAATGATGGACTCTAACCTGTAAGATGAAATAAACCATTTCTTCCCCAAGTTTCTTTTGGCCATAGTGGCTTTTTGTTAGTTTGATTATCATAGCATCCAAAAGCAAACTAGTACAAAACTGCTCTTTGAGAATTCTAGGTCATGATGCTTTCACACAAAGACAAGTCTTTAAAGTGAGGGCTTTAAAGGTGTTTGTGTGGTTGGTTATTCTTGATACTCCAAGACGGGGAAGCTCATAGAGGACTTTGGATATTAAATTGCTCTTCAGGGATATAGAATTTGATTAGGTTCTGCTGGTTTGCCCTCTTCCACTGGGACTGGCCCCCACTATGTCAGGGTAGTTTGATGCCAGATGGGCATGTTGACCCGGCTCTGTAGCCAGTTGATGTAATCCTCTTGAGGCATATGGATGATGTGTTATCACACGAACTGTGGGGTAAACATAGTGTTACTCTCAGCGTCTGGTTTGAAAACTAGACTAGACTACCCCTCTGCAGACCTCTTCTTGACATTTCAGAAGACGGTGATTGATATCCAGGATGCCTCTGATGATTTAGACATTCATATTTAGGTTGGTAAATTGAGACTGTTGCATTGTTGAAATCTGCTGCTTGACATTGGAATGTGTTCTTAAATAAATGCGGATGTGTTATATACAAAAAAAAGAATTTGGTTACGTTCATAAGAGTGGAGACTACAACTAATTCAGAATGTGGAAAAAGGAAGACATAAAAGCAAAGGTGCTGTGTAGGCATGAACAAATATGTTCCTGTAGGAGTAACTCCTGGCATTGTGAAAAGAGAGAATAAGAAGAAAGGCAATCTGAATAACACAACCACAAAATTTATAGCTCTTGGGGAACTTATGGTATCCATACTATAGACAGCTCTGAGAACAACACCACATGGAATGAATCAGTGACTTCAGTGGGTATGGTTACTGTGGCAGGGCCACACTGATTGAACCACTTCTGAGGCTTGAATGAGTGGTTCCATTTCTGTGGATCTTCACAGAGCATTTATGTAAGTTGATATGTTCTTTTTCACTGTGAATTGGGAATTTGAAGTATTGTGGATGAATGGCAAAGAGCAAGGGGTGTAAAAATCAGAAGACTTGGGTCTGAGATCCAGCTTTGATTCATTCTACATGTCTAAATTTGACAAATTCACCAAGTCACCCTTGTTGTTTCTTATCTGTAGACAAGAGAAAGCTCTATTACCCCCCCACACACACACACCTTGGGGTTATAAAAGGAATAAGTAAAAACACACAACATAAAATCTTGCCTTTTTGCCTAGCACAGTGGGAACTTGATAAATCAATATTTTGTCCCTTCCCCTTCCTGTGGCAATTTAATTATCAAATATGTATAAACATTTTACATATGGTATGAAACATGATCAAGACATTTGAAATAATTATCAATTTAGGTATTATTACTTTCCATAAGTCTTTATTTTAGCTTGTGTACTAAATACAAGGAAGAATGAGGAGACAGTGCAGGGTCTGGAGTCTATACAGAACTCCTTTCTGATCCAAGTGGTAGTGAATCTAGTGGAAACATAAAGAAAACTATTTGATTCACTGGCCCCTTATTTCTGTGTCTCTACTCCAGACAACACCATATTTCCTATACCAGGGAGAAAGGGATGATTAACTTAACCTAACTAAGATCTTTAGAATATCATCAGTTTTCTGCAAAACATTACATTACTTACATCTTGTTTCATTTTAGTGTTGGAGATCTAAGCCATGGTTTCACATAAGCTAGGTAAATACTCCACCACTGAGCTATATGCAAAGCTTGTAGGTCCTTGTGTTAGAGGATCAAGTGGTGATGGGAAAACTTTTATCCAAGGAACTGAAGTACTATGGCGGTATTCATGAGGAAATTTGCTGAGTAGAACAGACTTTTATATACTCATGAAGTCTTCACAGGGTCATGAGAAAAGTACTGCAAAGTGAGTGGCTAAGAGTTACTCTTTTTGGAAGAAAGATTGATAGGTTTGACATCTTTCTTTTCCCAGCTGAACACTAGAGAAGTTACTTCATACCATTTTTTGCCTTACCCATTAGAATAGAATAATGTTCCTTTTTATACTTAAGACAACTCATTGCACCCAGTAATATAAACTTGGAGAATCATGAGCTTCAGGACACTCTGATTTATAGAAGCTGTCTCAAAAAGACAAATGAATCAGTCAATGAATGAATAAATGAAAAGAAATAAAGTAATTAATAGAAGTACTCAAGAGGAATGGTTTCAGAATTGAATTTGTTCAAGTGAAAAACATGCAACTGCTAATCAGTCTTCCTATGTTTTTAACTAAGCTGATGGAAAGGAGGTAGGTTGCCATCTATAGGTATTTTAGGATTAGGGAGGGCATATATAGTGAAGTACAACTTGCTAAGTCCTTAGACACCCATGCGGCTCTCTTACCTACTCTTCATGTACTTTTGCTGTGAGAGGCATGCTCCTTCACTTAAGGTTTGAGCACAGATCAGATGACAAGAATCCATTGGTGAATTTAGTAGTGATGATATACAGCTGGGTTGAATGGCACAGCACTTACCTGGTTAGTATCATGGAGAAGGGAACATGAGACTACGATATTTTAAAAAGCAAAAGCTAAATCCAGCAATAACATAACCTTCCATTTATATGGATCTATTTGGCTTCACATGCATTATTTTTTCACTTCACTTCTTGAGAAATAGGTTAGCTAGAAAATAGCATTGTCCCATTTTTTTAAAGCAGAAGTTTGCAGTAGATTAGGGGACCTAGAAACCTTATGAGAATTGGGAAATTGAATCTCAGTATGAAGAGAAACTTTCCTTTAGAGTATGAAACAGAAACTCCTAACTTTCCAGGCCATGAAAGAAGACAAAGAGAAAGAGAGAAAAAGAGAAAAAAAGACAGGAAATAAGAAACGAAGGAAGGAAGGAACAAAGGAAGGAATGAAGGAAGGAGAAGGAATTTCAGTCTGCTTACCTGAAATTCAACAGATCAATCAGAAAATTAATTGGATTGCACCTGGGTTCTGATGCCAGAAAGTCGTGAATGGAACCCTCTCATAGATCATCTTAGATTTATGACCTTAAGTCAACTTGGGTTTCTTTCCTTTCCTTCTCCTTTTCTCCCTGACCTCAGCAACACCTCTCCTTTCCCCTCCCCTTTCCCTTATTCCACCTTCCCTTCCCTTCTGGTCTCTCTGCTCCTCCCCTTCCTGTCCCCTGTCTTCCCTTTCTGCCTTCTGCCTTCCCTACTTTTCTGTTTCTTTTCAGCGGTCACAATATCATTTCTTTTAAATACTGAGAAAATTAAGTGCACTGATTTATCTTAAAGTACGATCACTGATGCATATCTCACCAATGGCTTAATACTTCTATTGCTACTATTGTTATTACTGTTATTATTGTAGCCTCAGTTCTTTTTGTTTGTTTGTTTGTTTTGTTTTTCGAGACAGGATTTCTCTGTATTGTTTTGGAGGCTGTCCTGGAATTTGCTCTGTAGTCCAGGCTGGCCTCGAACTCACAGAGATCCACCTGCCTCTGCCTCCTGAGTGCTGGGATTAAAGGCATGCACCACCAACGCCCGGCACCTTAGTTCTTATTTTTAAGTAATTATGAGATCTGAAGCATGTCACTTTTCTTTATTATTATCATATTTGTATAATTGAATAATTGAAGTTGCATGGCTCTCCCTAGGAGGGGGAAATAGAATAGATTTCATGGGTGAACTGGGAGCGAGTAGAGATAGGAACAGGAGGGACCAGGTTGTGGGAGTGATGGAGGGAAAGAGTACTGGGAGAGACAACTAGAACTGGGAGCATTTGGGGGAGTGATGTGGAAAACTAAAGCAATGGAAACTTCCTGAATCTATGAGGGTGAACCTAATGAAGACTCCTAGAAATGAAAAATGTGGAGACTGAACTGGCCATCTTCTATAACTAGGCAAGGCTTCCAAGGTGAGACTGAGATACCAACCCAACCACAAAAACTTCAACCTACAGTTTGTCCTACGTAAAAGATCTGCTGGAGTAAATGTGACACAGAACTGTAGGAGCAGCCAACCAATGACTGGTGCAACTTGAGACCCACACCATGAGAGGGGTGGGTCAGAGATCAAGGGTATAATCAAACATGATTGGTCACCAACAACAAAAAAGTCAATGAACTGATTCCTAATGATATTCTGCTGCCTAGCCCAATCATCCACAGTGAGGCTTCATCCAGTAATTGATGGAACTAGAAGTTGCCTCTGTCTCTATTTCCAGCTCTTGGGACATTTTTTCTCCTACTGAGTTACCTCACTCAGCCTTGATATCAGGGTATGTGCCTAGTTTCATTGTAACTTGTTATGCCATTTCTGATTGATATCCCTGGGAGGTGTGCTGTTTTCTAAAAGGAAATGAGGGAGGAGTGAACTGGGAGAAAGGAGAGGTGGGGGAGGAACTGGAATGAGTGAGAGAAGGGAAGCTGTGGTTGAGATGTACTATATGAAATACCAAATAATAATACCAAATACCAAATACCAAATAAATACCAAAATAAAATTAAAAATAAACAAATAAGAAAATGAAAAAAAGAAAATAAACATTCCTTATCTCAGCATTAAAATCCTCTTATTTCCCCACATGTAAATTATAGCTAGCTGTTCTTCTCTCGTAGTATTACATGATGATTTATTAAGCTAATTTATATGAACTAGGTGCCACGTTAGTGCATGTGCAATTGTTAGCTTCCCGCTCTTAAAGGGCAGGAAGCTAGATATGACTGAGTGGTGGTACTGGAAGTCTTCAACTGATGGTAATTATAGGTTGAAGTACTGCCTTCAACAGGGAATAGAAACCAGAGAATTTTCCAGGAATGTGGGAATCCAGCCCTGCAAACTGTGGGAAATAAGGAGAAGGTAGAGAAAGTTTTCATTTCAAAAGAGAACATGAGTACAATTTAGGAAAAAAAGAAACGAAGTATCTTTTCAAACATTCTTGATTCCATAAAAGCCAGCTTAATGGAGGGTGTAAGGAAAAGCTTACCAATAGCACAGCCATCTTAGTTATCAGTCCTTGACATATCCAATTCAGTCCTTAATACCAAGTTTTTTATTCTCAACAAATTGTACAGATAGATAACCCCAATATGCTACTACTCTCCTGGACAGGATAAAACTATACTCCAACTGGGGCTTATCCCTCTGGCATCCTCTACAGATCATGAAACTAAAGGTTGGCTAACAGAGTATCTAGCAGAAGTCAGCGAAGGCCAGATAATGAGTAACTTGAGGTTGAGAGGTTTATAGCTTTCAGGGAAATATCTCTCTCTCTCTCTCTCTCTCTCTCTCTCTCTCTCTCTCTCTCTCTCTCTCTCTCTCTCTCACACACACACACACACACACACACACACACACTCTCTCTCTCTCTCCAGTGGCTTCCATTTGGTTTCAAGTTATCATAATATGGGCTTATATTAAGGTCATTTTAGGGACTATACCCTTGCCAGTGTTTAATGAGGAGTCATCCTCAAAGACAGAAGAAAATCAAGATGCCAGGCCCTAACAGCAGCTCATATTCTGGTCATATTTTACTCCTTAGTTGGCAATTGTTTGCTTTTTTCAATTTTCATGCTCTGGCTCTGCTGAAATGCTTACACAAATCTTACTGTTCATGGCAGGTTTGTTCCTTTGTTTTCTTATGTTGCTCCTTGAAATGTTAGAAGTGGCCTGGATTTAGTCTTTGACCTTGTTCACCCTGCACTTCCTGGCATGACCTCCCTGATACCCAGCATGGTTTCCAGAAACTGCAACTCCCTACTAAAACCTTGTTGGAGGAGACTTATTCGCTGTAGGTGGTCTGAAACAACCTGATTACTTTTATCAGAAATATTTCAAAGTTAGCAACAACCAAAAGTAGACAGCATCAGGGTGAGCATCTTTGTGCTAGCTAGTTTTATGTCTACTTGACACAAGCTTGAGTCATTGGAGATGACAGAGCCTCAGTTGAGAAAATTCTCCCTTAAATCATGCTGTAGGCAAGCTTGTAGAGCATTTTCTTAATTAGTGATTGATGTGGTAGGGCACAGCCTGTGATTGCTTGGGCTACACTTAGGTTGGTGGCCTTGTGTTCTATAGGAAAGCAGGCTGAATAAGCCAGGAGGAACAAGCAAGTGAGTAGCACTCCTCCATGGCCTCTGCATCAGATCCTGCCTCCAGGTTCCGGCCCTTTTTGAGTTCCTATCCTTAATTCCTTCAATGATGAACAGGGATGTGGAAAAGTGTATGTCAAATAGAGCCTTTCCTCCCCAAGTTGCCTTGATCAAGGTGTTTTCTTAAAGCAATAACAACCACGACTAAGGCAATCATGAACTCTGCAAAATATACCTTCACTGTGTTGACTTCCTTATTAATGTGATTCTCTTCATGGCAATCCCAGAAATTTTTCTTTGACTGGAAAAAGCAAAGTCACCACTGTAATCTCAGAAACACAAACAGAAAGGAAGCTGCAACAGATGAATTACTTGATCTAATAATTCACATTCTATTCTCTCCACCTGCTTCTTGATTCTTGTGATTAGTTTCATTTTTCTGCTGTAAACTGACTTTCTCCATATGCAAGAGGTTGCAAAGTGAAGGGAAAACCACTTGTCCTTTTCTGTTCGGGTCACCCATGAAAAGCTGTTTTTCTTAATCCTTTAAAATTTCAAAATG
The DNA here is from genome assembly GCF_017639785.1 of Mesocricetus auratus. NCBI lineage: Eukaryota > Metazoa > Chordata > Mammalia > Rodentia > Cricetidae > Mesocricetus > Mesocricetus auratus. The sequence goes on along the minus strand of NW_024429182.1, from coordinate 106,544,456 downwards.
CCTGCCTAGATTTAGATAAACACCAGGTCAAAGCCACTGATGAAAAGAAATTATTTTTCTCTCTCAAGATTTGTTATGAGTCTCCTTCCAGTGGATTGAAATGAGCATATGGGAAAGGGAGGCTGGAGTGTGCTGAGTCACCAGTTGGATTGATGGGTTCAATTAGGAAGGATATCTACTACAAAACAAGGGTGTATATATGGGGTAGTGTGGAGAAAAAACTTAGAGGAAACCATGAAAGAAACCAAGGAACTGATTTCTAAAACTCAGAAACCCAACAAGAACAAATGCAGGACTGACTTCTGCCCTTGAAAAAGTCAACAGAACAGTGAAGCAGAAGCCAGAATGAACAAATCTTATGTAAGCCAGATATTAGCATGGGGGCAGACAAGTATCTTGGAAAATTTTGGTAAAGCTTATAAAGATATATAGTGCTTTTCTTTGAGCCTTCTTCTGTTTATAGTTTATAGCTACATATAGTCAGTAATTCCAAGTAGGACTGGGTGTGTAGCTACGGACAAAGCATATATCTGTGGACAAAGCCATGGCTATGATACTCAGCACTACACAACTAATAATAATCACAATAAATTCCTGTTTTCTTCTGTATATACAGTTCACATGGATAATTCTAGAGAAGCATATACTCTTTGTTAATTTTAAATGTTGAATGTTGTTGCAAAGACCAAATTTACATATGGGAAATGGAAAATAGCATAAATGGAAAGTTACAAATAACACCGCATAGGAAATGGGGTTTTAAATTTATTCATATAGCATAAAATATAACCTATAAAGAAGAACAAAGATTAAATAAAAGCCCCAGATCAATTCAATGCAAATTTAGTGATGGATGCTATGCTTGATAACAAAGACAAGGTGTGATAGATGACAATTTTCAGTTGATTTAAAGGTTTGAGACACAGGCTCTTTTGTGGGTCTTAGGGACAAATTAAAAGCATATAGGCTTAACCAGCTTGCTTTCAATACCTGGTCTGCAATACCATAGGCATCTCTTCATCCACAGTAGTCTTTGCTTTGTCTGATTCTCCTGTGGTGTTATGTATAGACATCTCAGATGCTTTGTGATAGAGTCACCAAGATGCCAGGATTCTGTAGCTACTTCATGAGAAAAGAGTGGCTTTTAACACCCTAAAAAGCCAATGATTACATTTCAGTTCTCATTTTCCCTTAATTTCAGTTTTCTCATCTTTACATAGGTAGAGTTGTAATAATGTCATATAGGTATGGATGTATGACTTTCTGGGATTAAATGTGAATGAGTTATTTGTATTTGTATATATCTTTAATAAATAATATATATTTTAATAAATGGTGATATTGTTATTACTAAAAACTAGTCTAGAACTGAGATATCTGAAGTCTGAGTAGATTGCTAACCATTATATGTTTGAATGTACGTATTATTTATAGTACTCTATCATTAGGAACACTTAGAAATAGCGTTAATCCTGAAATGTAATTTATAAGGTGCATTCAAACTCATATCCTCACTTGATCTTTAACATTTCCGAACTTGATCACTATTATTTCTGCTCCACAGAGATAAATTAGCCAAAGAATCTTAACACATGGTTAAAACTCCAAGAAACTGTCTGGGCCCCAAAGAATTTATTGGGGAATTTGCTAAACTAACTTTGAGCCAATGTCTTCTGACTGAAAAGCTGTACCAAAAGGCTCTTTAGGATGGTATTTTTTAGCTTTGCATATATATGACCTATCTTTCTTCAAAGTCTCTATTCACCCACAAGATACTGATATTTAATAACACACCATGAATATCCAGTTGACCTGCTATATAAATATCTACATCAAGTCTATGTTCACCATTCCTGGTGTCTTAAATTAAGAAACAGAATTCTGTCATATGCAGCCTACTGCACTGCCTTTAGTCTTTTTATTAGAATTCCACTGATATAGATTGACATTAAAATGCTGCTAACTCTGTTAACTCCAGAGGGCACAGCTAATGAAATGTCCCAAAAGTTGAGCACTTGCCAAGACACTGCACATAGAACAGCTCTCAATTAATCATGATGAGAGTATTTCCCCTATCTAAATGAAATCTGTAATTTGGGATGGAGATTAAAGATCCTCTGAAGAATGAAGGAAAGGTTGATGTGAAAATTCTAGAAACTCGAAAATAAAGATAGGTTTGCTCAATATTCATGAAGTCAGATTGTTGATGCAAATAGATTGCATCTTATTTTCCAATGTGTAGTTTGTAGCACTCCTATATCAGTCTTCCACAGGTTCCCTGTACCTTTAAAGGAAATTACTGAAAACTGCACAAATGATTTTGAAAGAGGAAGCTTATCTATCAAATATGGTTTTCTGGAATCTCTGATTTCTAATTTCTTGTCTAATGTTCATAATCATAGATACATAAATGTAAAAAAGATGATGTAACATATGTACTAGATAAATATTTGTAAGTAAACTTTTATTGAATTAGGTAAGTATGCTGTCATACACTGGTTTAAATATTGGCTAATATTTGATTATGTTGATTTGAAAGAAAAATCTAATTTCTTCAGCAAACTCATTTTATAAATAAATGGCACAAATTTTAACTTCTACCCAATTTAATACAAACCCCTACCTCTTGTAGAGCACAAACCCTATTGCTGCTGTATGCAATTAAAGAGAAAATTGATGTGATTTCTATGAATGCTTAATTTCCTTTATTAAGCATTACAAATAGGTACTTGAAGTGAAGGGAGGTGTGGAAACTCAATCTTCCTGCTTCAATCTCCAACATCTGCTCAGAGCAGGTACCAAACTTCAGGAAATGCTTGTAGGTATATTTGTTAAACATGGTAACAGAATTGGTCTCCAAATAGATTATTGGTTATTTAATTTTTATATTTCTTTTCTTTAGGCTAGCCCTGCTCCTATAATTGTCAACACAGATACTTTGGACACTATTCCTTATGTAAGTACCATTTTCATTAAAACTTTATTTTAAAAGTCTGGTAGTACTCAATTAGCTGAATTTAACAGACATTGTGTAATTAGTTCTATCCAATTCAGATAATGTGATAAAATGATATACATAATTAGTTTTGTGAATTTTGTTTTCAAAGTTCCTGAAGCTTAGTTTAGTCATTCAAATGTTTCTCTTTTTTGTTTGTATTTTGTAAGCAGAGTGGCAAGTCATGAGGGAAAGAAAGCACAGACAAATCAGTTAAAATATTGTTTGTATGCTAGGTGCCTTCCTGGAAAGTGATTAAAATGCTAGTAGCAATCATGGCAAACATCATTATGCTTCAAGCTAAACATTCAGATCAATTTCTAATGTGTAGCCTGGAACCTAGTTGATCAATAAACACTTGATAGATTAATTGGGGCTTCTGATAAAAAAACTGAAGAGAAAATTTTATAGATTGAGTTTCCGTGTAATAAAATATGAAGATTTGTGAAATGTGAAGTATGAAATACTAAGAACTAACAGCCTGGAACACTGGCGCATAACCACTATGGTGACCAAAGGTTTTACAGACAGATTCTAGATCTGGTGACTGCAATAGGCTCAAGGAGGGAAGATGATTGACATGATTTTGAATTTCTCTTAGTACTTTGAGCTGGTGGATGGGTGGGGTGATGGTGACCAGTGACCAAAAGATAAACACATGTCCCAACAGACAGAAGGTGTAGAGTAAGGAAGAAGGGCCAGTGGAATAAAGGGCAAGAACAGATTTCTGGCCTTTAAGTGGATAAAGCAGTACTTAGAATTGGCACAAAGAAGGTACTTGCTACTCACCAGATGTTCTCAGACTTAGAACCCAACCCCCCTTCCTGGAGGCATCAAGCAAATTCCAGACACAAAGGAATCATGGGACTGGAGGGGAATACAAAGCACACAGCCTTCTAGAGAGGACAGCAGCTACTTGGGGCCATTTTGCCAAATCATTTCATTTTGCAAGAGATGTTTAAAATGGACATATTTATGTAAATATTTTCAATTCCTAATGACAACTATTAATACTTTCCAAAGTTTGAATAGCAATTTGCAAACAGAGTGTGCCTCATCTGTAGGCTGCCTTTTGGGAAATACTAACCTCACATAGCTGGAGGTCCCAAGCACGCTGTGCAAGCTAGGAATTAGACACAAGGGAACACCACCAGAACTGGGGTACAATGCTGGGACTTGATTACAGAACACCTGACTAAAGTGGGACACAGGGTCAAGACAGAAATAAACTGCAGATTTGGCTTAATGCTGAATCACCTGAAGTTTTGAACTAGCATCTCTTAAATTTTCCTGAGCAAGAATGGTTAAGGGCCAGAGAGGAAATGTGGTTAAACTTTCTGGCATGAATCAAGTAGTCGTGGAAAGTGAAGGACTCTTTAGAAGGTACACAGTAATATATTAAAGTCACTTGGTATCTGCTATATTTTTGTTCATTCCTTCAACCTTCTCACTGAATGCCTAATATTGTTTCAAATAGTTAACAGATGCATATAATTTAGCTTTCCTTATAAGTGAAGCATAATATATTCATTTTATATTTTAAAAACTGAAAAGCTGAACCTTAAGGATGTTCAGTAACTCATTGAAGTATTGTGTGTAATAAATAGAGCAGTAAATAAACCTAAATACCCTTATTATTATCTCAAGGCATTTCAGCTCCTATCTTGGTGTTCCTTGTGTGTCTTCCCCCCGTTATAGTAAGCCTCTCAACTTCAAAACAAAGCTTGCTTAGATACCCCAATTACTCCTAGATAGAGCTTGCCACAGAAGTTCCAACTTTCTTCAGGATAGGGAGCCAGATATTAAAGAATTCAATATTCTAAACAAATATATTTGACATAAAACAATTGATAAAACAGAAAAGTAGTGCGTCCTAACCACATTTTTGTTGCTAGGTAAGACAGGGAGGAGAGGGTTTATTTGTCTTACACAATGATGGTTACAATCTATCATTGACACAATTGAGGGAAGGAAGAAAATAAAATCAGGAGCCTGAATCAGAAACCATGGAGGAATGCTGTTCCCTGGCTAGCTTTCATTGGCTCCCCAGTTCATGCTCAGCTAGCTTTCTTAAACAGCTCAGATCTGTCTGCCTCAGCTGGTCCCTTCTATGTCAATCGTCAGTCAAGACAATCCCCAGCAGACATGGTCACAGGCCAGTCCTATGTGGACATTCCCTCTATTGAGCCTCACTCAGATGACTCCAGGCTGTTTCAAGTTGACAGCTGACATTAACACAGAGACTGTGCTTTGCAGATGTAGACATGTAGACATGGATCACAGAGGCTTACTTTGGCAAATAGGACTACTCTTTGTAGTGACTCGACAATATTTCAAAGCTATTAGGGTTCTCATGGCTTCACTGTGAGAGGCTGCCATGTGAACATAGCTATCAATAGGCTCTAAATAAATATCTTATATAGACATGCTCAACTGATGTCCTAATTGATTAGCTAGTGAAAGCAGTCACATATAATGAATTAGCCCAGTTGCTCTCATTCTGCTAAATGTCATCTCAGTACCTAACTTTGATTATTCCCAAAGCTTCCCTTTTCTGTTTAATCACATTTTCTGCACTAAGCATAAACCTCTTTTAAATTAAGCATAAGGTCTATAGTGGCAAGTTCCTAAGCATCCCGTTTAATCTTTTTGAAGATACGTGAATCCATAAGACATAAATTAAAATATGTACTTCAGAGAATGTTGAGGAAATTAAATCAGGTTTTATATATGAAAGTGAAATCAAGGTTGTTTAGCTTCTAACTGGTAACAATGTATGTGCTTTTAAAAAAATACAGATTTATAGGGTAACACTTGCCTAAATTCTGCGAGAATCTTATGAATATGAATATCTTCTTTCAGACAGGATAAATGTGAATGCAATGTCTACTGAAAATCGCAGGTTTTTTGTGCAGCCATTTATGGGGATATATTTGGTTCTTTATACAAACTCAAACTCCCCCCCCCGACTCATTGGGTAGGTAACCTTGAACAAATCACTGTTCCTCTCACCGTCTATTTTCTATTTTCTCATTCCCCAGTGTTCTATACTTTGTTTCCTTCTTTCTTGCCCATGTTCTACTTGTTCACATAATTTCAGCTCTATTTAATGAAAAAATGACTTCAGAGTTCCCCAGGGTATTTTAGTCATGTTGCATAAGAACTTTCCTTCTTAAAAATATTACCTGAATGACAAGTTTCAGCTTGTGTTTTTTGAAGTTCTCAAAAATAATTTCTATACACGTACATGTACTAATTTTGATGATGAGTAAATTTGATTTGGGGATATAAAAGGTTCTAATGGAAATGGTTCCTTGGCATACATGCAAAAAATATTCAAACTAAAGGAATTGTCTACAGGCAAAAGCAAATTTTTTTAAGTATCTGATAAAGGTATAAAAGATACTTAGAAACGTTCTGATTTTTCAAGAAGTGTCTTGCTATTAAGGAGGTTTTCATGTATGTGTGCCTTTAAAGCCTAGCCACACATATTGTCATAATATATAAAGGTGAGATACGATTTTGGATGTCACATAGCTCAGCCTTGCATGCAAAGTACGAATCTCCCTATAAAATTAAAATTATTCAAAGAGACACAATGGGACAGAGGAATCTCAGAGAGAAAGTGAGAGATCCTTTTATTATTTAAAAACTCTAATTACTACTTTTTACTCATTTTTTCTTATGCTCTTTTGTTATTATTTTTATGCTAAAAACCAAAGGTATTCTGTTCTTGGAAGTTCAGAGTGTGTGAAACCTTTCTGTGACCTATGTGGCCATACAATTTTTTCCTGACTTGGCCTTTTTTCTTTTAATAGGCATGTCTGAGTTCAATGTTGACACTGTCTGCTTTCTAAAATTAAAATTAGTTGAAGAGATTCTAGAATGTCTTGTGTTTTCTACACACTCTCCTAGTGTCCATCTGATAGATGGGTAGTTTTCTGGAAATGCACCACAAAAAATACAAACCTGGAGAATCATGAATTTTGAATCTCAGCCAGTAACTTGGAAACAAATTATTGCAAATGTCTCATGTTATAGATAATTGTACCTCAGTTAGTGAATACTAAAGCATGGCTTACCACTTAGTGTGACACCTTTCAACAGCAATTTTTGGTATGTAGCAGCTATAAGATCAGTGGCATACAACAGTGAGAATCTATTTCTCCTGCACATATTTTGTCCTTACTTCATCTGTGAAAACCAGATTGACTGGATCAGGAGATGATTTCCTTGGCTATGCCATTCCTAATAGGGCCTCTGCTCATGTTAAACCCACTCATATCATATTAACCCAAATAAATTACATCACCTCTCTCAAGGTAAGGAATGAGGAAATATCTGCTAAACCATAAACTAACACTCTACAACATGGCCCTGAAGAACTATCAACTTATACAGGAGTAGAAACTCAGCTAGCATAAAGAGAAATGATGATGAAGATAAGGCCATCCGTTTTAAGTCTGTATTTTGGGAAAATCTTCCAGGAATGTAGAAGAGGAAAGGAATGGAGAACAGAAAAGATGGAAAAAGAATTAGACTGCAAAGAATATGAGAAGGCCCTTAGCTATAATCACCTGCTGAACTTGATTCAAGATCACTAATGTAAAAGTCATTTGAAAACAATGGCAATGGGACACACCATTGAATGCAAGCAAAGCTATGGCTCTGGGGCAGAGGCCAAGGAAGAGAGGTAGATGAGTGGAAATAAAATATATCTTGGATTCAGGAGTAGATAAAAAATAGTATTAGTTGGCAGTAAGGTTGGAGAGCTATAGAATGGGTTTGGGACTGGGAGATGTCTGTTAGTTAGCAAGGTGTATATGACACTTGTGCCTAACACCAAGAGCAGGAAAGTGAGGGGGAAACTCTCTTAGGAGCAAGTGGTATTATAGCAGTGAGATAAGCAAGTCCTTAGTTGTGGGGCTGGACACCTGGCATTGATTTCTTTAGAGTACAACATCAGAGTCTTGTGATTCAGAGTCCTGTTTGCATTTACATTGACAGTTTTATAGAATACATTTGCTTCTAACCATCTTGGAAATGATTACTAATGGTAAAGCATTTTGGAAAGTTTTTATGAAGTTAGCACATCTATCCTTCTGCAAACAGGTTTTCTTATTTCACACTTTCTCATGAGCACCACTAAAACTTACATTGTTGGTGGTTTTGTCTGTATTATTATCCAAAGATGAAAAATTCTTACCTGTCAAAAAGAAGTTTAATTTGGGCTAAACTGTGCCCATGAGGCAAGAAAAATTCATCAGTTGAGGTAATGCCATCAATACTTGTTGCAGCATCAAACCTAGCCAGTTTGAGTGCATTTCTCAGTTGTCAAGATCAGGAGATCCCCTTCTTCTTTGACTTGTCATCTCACTGTAGAAGGTGAGGCGTGGAACAGAACCGCGCTGTTTGGATGATGTGCATATGAAGTACCTAGAGCCTGGATGATGCAGGCTGCTTTAAGCAGGCCTATGACAGATCCTGGAAGTCTGTATTTCTGACAGATTCTCATGAAGCACTGTCGTTCAACTGCCATGCTTTCACCACTGAATGTAACAACACAGACTGGTTTTCTTTTCATGTACACCTGGGGTCCTGAGCCCACTAGTTAGTATTTGGGTTGAACTTACATCATATTATACGTCTAAGCCTCTGTGTCAGCTTGTGCAAAGTTAGTTTAACATTGACCTTGTAGGGGGTTTTATGAGTAGTCAGCTAGGGTGTAGGTGTTTAATTAGCATTGATCATAGCCATAAAGTGTGGCGAGGATATGCCTTGATTAAATAAAATATTTCTATGATTTAACCTTGAGTTGTTGGGACAAGAGTACAGAAGGCATAGGTACTTCAGGTAAGAATAATAGCAGTTCTGCTGGTCAGCAGGCATATTCACATCTAGAGTTTGGCACACAGGGTATGCTCTGAGGACTAGTAATGGCAGTATTACCTGGGAGCTTATAATGAAAGGACTCTGTGGTCTCAGGAAAGACTAATGAAATTGAAAACTGTGTAGCAAAAGCATAGAATGTTAGCATATTAAATCTTAATAAGCACTATTAGGGAGACAAGTATCCCTTTCTTAGTTTGGATCCCATAACTTTTTCCTTTCATCACACACTTTTCCTGCCCTTGCCCTGTCTTCCCATTTTTTTAACCTTTTTTGAAGCTTAAATTCATTCACATTATTGTATAGAAAAGAATCCAGCATGGGCTTCTCAAAGTACCTACAAGTCACATGTAGTTCCTTTTTAATTTTTTTTAAACTTTTACAGATTCTCTATGGATTTTACATCAAGCATTTCAAGTCCACTTAACTACCTGTCTCCTCACATCTTCCCTCTGCCCTTGCAATTCCCCCAACTCCAAAACAAAACCAAATGAAAAAATAAGAGAGAGAGGGAGAGAGAAGAGATTCTTTTCATGGAAGCTGTAGTGTGGCCAGTTAAACCACAGCTTACCCTTTAGTCCATTCATCTTTTCTTGCAAGTGTGTATTGGTCTGGCTCTAGGCCTCTGGCTTCTGCTGTGCCATGGATAATGGGCTCTCACTGGGGATCCTCTTGGATGTCCTGTTGTTGTCCTGTCATGGAGAGCCTGCTGTTTTGGATCTGTAGGCTCATCCTCTTCACCTGCTCCAACAGTTCGCAGATGAGGTAGATGGTGGGATGGGCCTGGCTCTAGGGCTGGGTAGCAGGTAATTGGTTGGTTAGCCTACCATTTTCCTTAATTTTCACTAGGCAAACTTTCTAGCACTTTCCAGGTTAACTCATTCAATAAAGTCTGAAGCAAGGAGCAGGGCCAGTACTCTTGCTCTCATGTCCTCAGATCCTTATTATCCACAGTCACACCACCAGAGCCAGCTCTACTATTTTGCTGATGAGGTACAGGGCGCTCTCTCCATATTGCTGTAGGGGGCATATGAGTTGGCAGGGTGGAGGGGGTCAGTCTATACTGCTCTCATGCCATCAGGATTGGCTCACCTGCACAACAGGGTTAGTGAGTGGGCTGCTGAGGCAGGGTTCAGGGCTTGCTCCCCTGTTGAGGAAATTATCACCATGTTTCATCCAATTGTTTCTTAAACCATTGATCTTTCTTCCTAGAAGGCCAATTTCATAAGCACAGGAGAAAATTACTGGATATCTTTCCCCCCATGGACCTCTATGACTCAACACTTTCTTATGAATAGGTAGATGGAGGAAAGGAGAAAACAAAAGAAACGAATGGAAGGATGAAGAGAAAAGGTTGAAGGAAAGGAAGGAAGTGGTAAAAGAAATTATTTCACATGGAGCCAGGCAAAGGTGGAATTTGTATGCAGCTCTTACAGGATAAGTAAGCTGTTCCTGTGCAGAGTAGATATTGCTGGTAGCATCATCTCACATGTTATTACACATGTTAAATATATTTTTAACTAATATAACTCCAAAACCTGGCCTGTGCCCCTCTGTATCAGGCACCTTGGAGCATGTTGAATAAATGAGGCTAAAGAAGCAGCAATTGATCACCTACTTGCACTGGATACAGATATTCCTTGAGCATTCCTTATGTCTCCTATATTAATGCCTTCTTTAACCCTACTTCATCAGCCTGGGATATCTTTCCTATCTTTATAATCTTACAAAACTCCCACCACTATCAGGGAGTCTTTAGCCATTCCTCTGGCCTACATTAATGTCTTCTTCCTCCTTGACTCCACAGTGTTTCACTACTGGAAGTATGCCTGCTTTAGTAGAAAGATGAAGGAATCTGGATTATTTTAATTGGACTATCTATTATTAGCTAAGTATCACATGAACTTGTCTATTTTTATCTTATCTCTAAGTAGAGATAATATCAGTCCTTCATGATACAGTATTTAGAACTGAGGTTCAATTTTATTTAACAAAGTTCAAAGTAGTAGTGTTCTTGTAAGATATAGATGCAGTCCTCTCCTCCCCCACTTGGCACTTCATGGGTGATTTGTCTTGATCTAGAACATTGGTTCTGTTCCATGATGCTTTAAGGGTCCTATCTGCCTCCTAGGTTCCTGCTCATCAGCAATTGGCTATTGCCCTTGTACCTATAGTCCATGAGCACTGCCACCAGTATGACATACCAAGAAAAAAGTGAGAGAAGAGTAGAAATGAATACTGTTTGTCCTTTTGAAGGCACTTCTGAAAAATCCTAAGCATGATTTTTCAACAGCTCAAATTTAGGCAAAAAAGTTGTTTATAGCTACAATGGGAGACTGAGTGGTATAGCATTTATGTCTTAATTTCATTATTTAAATAAAAATTGGAAATCCAATTAGGATTCTATAGCTCATGGATGAGCTGTGCGTGAAATTAATAAGAAACACTGAGGAACAACCAGAATTGTCACTCTCACAGTGTGGGGAGTGAATTTCTTCAACTATGGGGGCTTTTGCCCAGAGGAGTCTGATGATGATGCATGAAGAAAACATGAGAACTTTTCCCATTATGGCTTGCACAATTTCTGAGTTCTTCATTTTATGCATTATAATGAACAAAGTAGTATTATCGCAGTTATGAGAAAATAAGATTCTCTATAGGTTGGCCTATGTGGGGGATACTAAAGCACTAACCGTTTGCTAATAGGAATAAAAAAATTTAAATGATCACTGTTATAGATTCAATAATAATTGAAAGTGTTTTGCACATAAAAACTGTACCAGTCATTCATCTGCTAAGTTAGTACGTTCCATGTTTTCCCTGTCTGCTATGTAATATTCACCACATAGAATTGTGCTTTGCTTGGCTTTAACTTTCATGGACTATCTGGCCCAGGGCTCTGAACATAGTAGGGGAGGAATAAGACTTGAATAGGATATGGATAAGAATTGAATATGACCCAGTGTTCAAATTGAACAAGTTTAACAAATGACTATTATCTGTAAAGATGGATTATCTGGTAATATGTGTGTGTTTGCTTTTACCACATGACTGAGGTGCCTATGGCCACCCAAGAGTGGTATGCCCAATGTATTGGCTTAATTTGCAAATCGATATGTTCATTCCCAACCTCTTCTTCACACTGTGACCCTAACGAGTGCTTTGATCTTTATCAAGTGCACTTTTGAAGGGAAATGAAGGAAAGAGGATCCTGGTTAACCAAATAAGAACACACAGTACGGAAAGAAAGATAACAGGAATAAAAGGAAGACCTGAATGAAGATATGAAAATTTTAATAAGTGAGAAATGAGTCTTCTTTCATTTGCAAGAGTACCCTAATTTCATTGAATTATGTTGTGTCTATTTGTACAAAACTAAAACACCCCATTTCAACAAAAGTCAGAAATACTTAAAACATTTTTCCCAGGGCATTGGGAACAAATTTGAAGCTAAGGTATTTTATAAGTTACTGAGTCTCTATGTTGATTGCTTTCTACTACTGCTTTTTGAGGACCAACTCACAGGAGATGACTGTAACTATTTACCCTCCGGGAAATGAGAGAGGGATCATGTTTCAGTGGCGTCCTTTTCATTAGCATCTCAGGTCTTCAGTTTTCTAGGTGTCTCATTCCTTGATCCTAAATAATTTCCCTCCTGTTGAGGAACTCCATGTTTGTCTGAACATCTGAAAAACAAAATGAGCTTTCATGAACTTTCCTGTAATGAGAATTTAGCTGATTCACCGAACACTTTAGTGGAAATGATAATCCCAGTTTCTGTGAACTACCCCAAATGGTATCCGGCCCAGAGATATTTTTTGGAGGTGGAGCGGAAGGCAGATAATCAGCAACATGAGTCAATGAACAGGATACTATTAAAGTGTCTATGGAGGAATGTAAGTCATGAAATAGCAAATCCAGCTATCAAACAGCCTACAATGGGGTATGAGTTTAGGAGACTTTCTTTCTCTCTTTCTCCCTTCCTTCCTTTCTCTTTATTTATTTATTTATTTATTTATTTATTGTTGAAAGAGCTACTCTCAATTTAAGGATGCATAGCATTTTAGAAATATTGACATGGGACTTAGGAATGCAGATTCCCTCTTAGAGGGCCTGGGTATAACATGGACATAGGTTTGATATTTTATAAAGCTACCTAGCTGATTCTTTGGTGAAGCCGAGGTTAAGAATCACTATCTTAGGGATGGGAAAGAGACTTTCCCATCTGACTCAGAATTTTAAAATTGTGGAAGGACCTGCATTGCTAATTACTTTTGGAAGAATATGGTAATTGCATTGTGGAATAGATCACAAATCCCTAAACTATGTTCAAATATGTAGCCTCTGTACCTGGTATGACTCTGGAAAGCTGTTCAAAGGAGATTGAACAATTTGTTGAGTGTGCTCCTTACAGGCAATGAAGGAGGCTTGTCCCTTGTTAACTGGGTAACTGATTCAGTCCTGCTAACACAGCTGTCTATGCAAAGAACAAGCCCTGGGTTCAGATGTGTTCAACTTAACTGTAACATGCCTTCAAGGGTGGTTGTTCTGACACAAGTCACCATTTATGACTTGTAATTGGGTTAATTAAAAAGGGAGGCATGGATGTAGCTTGAGCAGCTTAGCTTAAGGGTTCCCAACATAACAAGAAACTTACAAGTTAAATTACAGCTAGAGTGAGTCTAGCTTTGACCTTTAGGTCATGGTCATATCTAGAGGCCCAGTGTTATGAATAGCAGTCAAATGTCAAGCTCCTGTCAGCCCCAAGTTCTCAAGAAGCTTTCCCCATGACCTACCCTCTAATCTGCCTATGCCTATGAAACGGTTTCACCATCTTTTTATGTACTTCAGGCTTCTTTGATAGCTTGATAATTGTTCTTATCTTTTGCACCCTTAAACTTTGTCCATATGTTAATCTATTAAATCTCCACAATAAGACATAGGACGTATATGATTGTAGTCTCCACTTTTAAAGTGAGAAATCTCAAGTAAAGAAATTGCTATCTTGCCCAAAGTTTCACTGAAGACTCTGAAAGCATGCAGCTAGAATAGCTGTATTCTACTTATGCTTTATGTGGCAACAGAAGTTAATATTCTGAGTTACTTAGACATGGGGAAAGGGTGACATTTGAAAGCAGCTAAGGTTCTGATATATATATATATACATATATATATATATGTATATATATACATATATATATATACATATATATATATATATATCACCAAGAAAAGGCTGAAAGAAAAATGCCAGGCAGTTGTGGTACACACCTTTAATCCTAGCATTCCAGAGGCAGAGGCAGGGGGATGTATACATTTGAGGTCAATCTGGTCTACAGAATGAGGTTGTACGACAGCCAGGGGTACACAGAGAAAACTTGTCTCAGAGAAAAAAAGAGATTGAAAAGTTATGAAGTGGAGGAGCTGTTCCAGGTTGTAGTTCATGAATGAAATTATCAAGCATTAAAAAATGTTGCTTGTGAAAATTGAAATATTAACTGGAATATCAAAAGAGGACAACTGGTGATAATGCCACTGTATATAATAACATGTAGGGACTGAGAGTAACCTGGAATAGATTGACTGAAAGGACTAAGTCAACATGCTTCCATGAATTCTATTTTATTTTAGTCTGAAAGTGTCCATGCAAGAAGCAATTGTTTTATGGCAAGAGTCTAAAAGATGTTTTGAGATGATGAGACTACAAAGTGGATGTCATTGGTTAAGAGAAAGTTAGCTTTCTTGGGTCCACAGATGCCTTCCCACAAATTGGCTGTCATATGAGGAAGTCTTTGTGGGTATCGCCAGGGCTCAGTCTCTCATCCGTGAAATGCCTGGGCTCCCCTGACAGAGCTTTGGCACATTCATTATTTTGCTCCTTATAATCTGTTTTATGGAGGCTACTAAAACAGAACAGCACAGGATGTGGCTCACATCACAGAAATGCCTCTGCCACACTTCTGGCCTGGGAAGTCTGAGATCAGGATGCCAGTGATGGAGTTCAGCTGAGGCCTCTGGGGTGTTTTGCAACTGACATTTTTATGCTATGTCCTCACATGACAAAGAACAGAGAGTGGAAGAGGTCTGTCCTTTAACTTTTGTAAAGACACCAGTCCTATCGTGAAGGTACTGTCCTTATGATCTAATTACTTCCCAGTGGCTCCATCCTTCAATAGTGTTTCATTGGGAATTAGAATTCTAGTTATCATTTCAGTGACTGAACTACCAGCCCACACCACAATTGGTTCCATGCTAGGTGTGGTAGTTCATTCATATAATGAGTATATCTTGTATTGTTGATTCAAAGCATCAGGACAAAGTCCCCTCCCTCAAATTGCATTCTAGTCAGAACAGGTGACACACAACAGAGAAGCCACCACCATGAGTGCTCTGAAGATAACAAAACAAAGCTCTGTAGTCTGTAGTAGTTCCACTGGAAGGTGGAGGGTGTGGCTCCTTTGGAATGGAAACTCCCTGGGGGTTTCTGAGGGAAAGTGAGATGTGAGTTGTAGTCAGAGAACAACAACAACAACAACAACAACAAAGTCAAGCAAACATCTTGTTTTTTTTTTGCTCCAAAAAATCATTTCTATTTTGAGGTTTTTATTTGTTTGCTTCTTTCTCCTTTTCCTTCACCTTTCCATTAGCTCAACTTTGAAATGTCTATTAGATCCCTGGGAGACATCCAGACTTTGTTCTGTTTAGATTTCTACATCAATGCAATTGCTAGTTCTTATAACATTGGCTTGCTGTCTCTTGTCTACATCTCAACTTCTTTTTTCCCCCTGGACCCTAGTCCACATCTCTTAATCTCCTAGTTTCTCATATTTACCTTTGAAATTTTCTTTGTGGTTCCTCCCTAAACACACACACATACACACACACATACAACATCTTCCTCTATTGCTCTAAGTTTTGTGCTATTATGTAAAAACCACTTAGATTCTGACATTTAAGCTCCTACATTCATTAGAAGGTGTGGTGCGTGTATATGATTAATTGGATCTTACCATTTTCCCCTACACCTCATCACTAGCCCTTTTCCCTGTACTCCTATACCCTATGCTCCTACTGCACAGCTGTTTCCTAAATTCACTGTGTTTATTGCTCTGAACTTGCTAGTTTTCTTCAGTCTTCTCACTTACTATTTTACCTGATTATCCTCTAGAATCTACATCATATGCCTCATCCCTGTGATTTTATCACTAAGAATTGGGATCAATGGATACCCAAATAAAAATGATAAAATCTGTGGGGAGAAATGGCTGTTATGATAGGGCACAGTTTACAAGATCTAGAATTGTTCTGCCTTAACTCTTCTAAGTTTAAGGCTACCCACTATTTTTTCTGACATTGTTCAAGTTACTGCTATAGCTCAAACCATTATATCACCACATTACAAAATTACATTTCAGGCAAAAGTGCCATTAAGTTGGCCCTCTAGACCTTTAAGGATACTATCATAATTTCCACACAATAATTTACTGAATTGATATAGACAGTCATGTGATTTTACCCCAAAGAACATATGCTATTTAATGTTTAATGGAATGATGATTTCAGAGGAACAGAGGAGAATGAATATCAACAGGCAATTAGCAAGCCTTGCTATAGTCACTCTCTGTATAGTATTATCAGTTTCCCTTATAGGGAGATTTGTTCTTTTAAATTGCATCCTTCCATATCTCATCTTGGAACAGGGACCTGCTGAGGGTATGGTCCTGTTGTCTCCATTGATTTTCACCTTGCCTTTTCCCAGTTCTCATACACCTATTGTTTCTTCCTTGTCTCACTGTTTCAAATTTGTGCAATAGCACAGATTTCTCCTTTTACTAGGAAGCTGTACTCCACTCTTCTCCTTCTTTGAACTCTCTCCTGGTTCATCTCTTGCCTGACTGGAGCTGATGTTGTATTCAGTTGTGTGCTCACAGAGCTGCCCTTGGATTTGACCATGAACTTCTTAAATGCAGACTATGTTTTATTCATTTCTAAATCCCCAGAACCCAGAACATGCCCAGAAAAAAAATCATGGGAATTCAATCACAGGGATTCAATGCATTTTAAATAAATTATATATATACATATATTATGTATAATATATATACATACATGTATATATTCAATTACTTAATACATTTATAAACAATTATTTGTTACTGGCATATCACCTATCAAATAGTAGGTAATATGCAGAGATGAACCATCCACAAATGTTCACTTTTCTCCCTTTAGGAAATTTAAATTCATCTTGAGGGAGAGAGATAATAGACAAATAACAATTACTATTATGAAAGACAGTGATAAAATATGGGAAGTAAACAGAGTATCAGTAATGCTTTGGGGTTACTTACTGTACATATCCTTGTTGATTTTTTTAGCAATGGTATTTCACTCTTTTTTTAAAATACTTTTTTACTATATATTTAAATTAGAAACATGCTTGCTTCCCATGTCAGTCCCAGCTCCCTCTCGCTCCCCTCCATGCCCACTCCCTCCCAGTAGCCCCCCAGTTCCCCACCCAATCCCTACTCCATTCCCCAGGGAATGTCATTTTGTTCATGGTATTTCACTCTTAATCATGAACAGACATGAGTGAACAAGCTTGTTCTCATAGTATGATAGGCCCATGCTTCTGAGTCCAGCTACTGACAGGAAATAAGCTAATTACCTCCTTTTGTGAGTTCATTACTAAAAATGTAAAAACTTATCAGGCTTTAAATGAGGGTCTCTATGTGCTGTGGACACTGATGCTTTAAAATAAATGGTTGTGTTAAATAATTACTACTAAAGTCATATGATGCTCTTCTTGTATTGCATAGTACTTGATCAGTATGGATGCATTTTTGCATGTATTATTTAATTTAGACTTCACAGTACTGTTTAGTTAGATACTGTCCTGGTTAGTTTTTATGTCAACTTGATACAAGCTAGAGTCATTTAGGAAGAGATGCTCTTATTTGAAACTATGCCTCCATTAAATCTACAGGCAATTCTGTCAGGTTCTTTCTTGGTAATTGTTGTGGGAGAACCAAGCTCACTATGGATAGT
Organism: Mesocricetus auratus; assembly: GCF_017639785.1. Lineage (NCBI taxonomy): Eukaryota > Metazoa > Chordata > Mammalia > Rodentia > Cricetidae > Mesocricetus > Mesocricetus auratus. The sequence continues at coordinate 106,526,524 of NW_024429182.1, read as the reverse complement.
GCCACTCCTGGGCAAATAGTCCTGGGGTGTATAAAAAAGCAGGATGAGCATGCAAGGGGAGCAAGCCAGTAAGCACCATTCTTCCATGGCCTCTGTTTCATTTCCTGCCTGAATGTTTCTGTCTTAAATCCATGCCCCAACTTCCTTCAGTGAGGGAGTGTGAGTTATAAGATGAAATAAATCCTTTCCTCCCCAAGTTGCTTTTATTTAATAGAAACCCCAACTAAACATATTAACTAAGTCATTTTATGGTGTAAAATAAAACCCTAATACAGGCAAAAGTTAACTACCATGGTCAAAGTCAAGAAAACTCTGTGTAAACCAGAATATTCAACCTAGAAACATCAATATTACCAGGGAGTATATGGAATGCAGAATGAGAATCTCAGATGCATGGAAGTTGAAGGTACCTTGCATCAAGTCTTCCCAGTAACTCAAATATACATCCCAACTGGTAACACTTTGCCCCATACTAGTGTTCCATGTTGCCTAAAAGCTGCTAAAATGATGGCTGTGCTCATCCACATTCTGGACTAGCCAAGGATTGACTCTTCCTGGAGTTTTAGGCATGTAACATGTAAAATGTTCCAGGTCACACCAATGCTCCCAACCAGAGTATCCACTTTCCATTTCTTATAGTCTACATTACTATAATCCTCCACCTTATGACTCTGAATGTTGACATTTAGTGAAGATCTATTAGTCAAAAATATTGACGTGATTGGTTTGTGAACTCACAGGGCCTTGTGCATGGAAAGAAGTGTGTGATCCTCTCCTCATTAAAGGTGGCTACACTGTAACAGTAGCAAAATTTGGAAGCTGGAGGTTAGATGTCCAAGCAAAAAGAACAGTTTCAATCCTCCATTGATTTTCTTTCTCTGTGTTTGTGTGTTTTTATTGCAGGAATAACCTGGAAGCATCACTTTCTCCTTTCTCTAGTTTATAACTTTTCCATTAAAAGTCATTTGAAAGACAGTATGGCCAGAGAGCTTTATCTGAACCATTCTCTCAGTATTTGATCATTTTTGTCTCTTGGTTATTTGAGTGCTTAGCAGGCTATGATTGCAATTCTTGGCATCTATAGAGAATACAGAACATATGATATGGACGGAATTGTGCCAATTGGGAATTTTACCCCCATAGATAACTTACTTGATTCTCAACAAAACTTTATAATTGAGTTAAAATCATCATCTTCATTTAAGACATGAATAATGAGTCCCAGAAAATTAAAAATATACACAAGACATACTGATCATAAGTATAGAGTCAGAGTTGAACTCAGGCTTTCTCATTGTAAAGTCCAGAGATTTTTATTGTACCATGCTATCTTAGCAAGCTTTGACTTAATCATTGTCAGTAGGCAGATATACACTGATATAGTAGTAGGCATTTACAAAGGGTTCTTTGCTGTATTTTGAAAGAGTTATTACCTGACTTGTGATACTAAATTTTTATTTTCATCTCACAAAATTATGCTCTGTTAAAATGATGAAGGTCTCAAAAATCAAATGTTTAAGCAATTCCCCTTTTCCGTCAGATGCCCTACTGGATCAGAATGTGCAGCTTCCATTTATAATTCTGTGGTTGTCACTTCCAAGGATCATTTGGACTTAACTGTGAGAACCACTTGGAATTAATTTTCCCTGAATTGGTTGACATGAGCTACATATAAATTGGTAATACAGAGTTAAGAATAAAACTGATTAACTACTGGATCCCTATAGGTAATAACTAACAGTTGAGCAGTTGCCAAGCAATGCCAATTGAATAAGTGCCAATGAGGTGGGAGATGAATGAGTCAAGGCTAATGTGTTAAAAACAATTAGTCCCTGAATCCCATTGAACCGCAGGTCTATGGCTGATGTAATTAAAACAGCCATGGTTGGCTCTGAGTTACAAAAAAGTAAAGGAAGATTTATGGAAAATGTTACCAAATAGGGAGTAGATAGTAGATAGTAAGGAACAGGGAGAAAACACGACTTGACAGTATTAGAGCTGTCAGAAGATGAATCCAGGGCCTTGGGGAAATCTATCATGAAATGATTATCATTCAGGTTTAGATAAGAGCAACACAATATCTTGTACTCTTTGCATATAGCATCATGAATGCAAGTCTTTGAATCCAGATATTGTTAGATGAGAAGATAAAACATAGATTTCCTTAAAGCACCAATTCTAACTGATACAAAACTGGCTACTGGAAAACCTGTAGTAAGCAGAATAGAGGTATGTGACCCCAAGAAGTTTACTACTTATAAGACTACAAAGTTAGGGACAAATGGTTCTATTCTTTTAAACATTAACAAAACAGGAAAAAAAATCATGTGGGGTACAAACAAGGAAGTGTTTGGTTCTCTGCAATTTTCCATGGTTTTCTTGAGTGCCTGGTGTGGTATGGTATGAGTCCATATTTTTTGAGGTTAAAACTTTACACTCCAGAATGGCTTTGGGCATAATGCTGGCTTTAGTGTCTTGGCTTCGTGAGTGCTAATATTGCACATGTAAGCCACCATGACTGGCTGGTTCTTTATATCTACAGTGCTTCTCTCTCCCTACATTTCACACATAGTAACAAAGGACTTGTTTTTCCAACTGTTGCTGATTTTTCCTAGCAGTATATTTTTTCATTTCTTTATGTTTGAAGAGTCTCATTTAATCTCCAACTAATAACATATAGTGTATCTTCAAAACACAGCCTTCTGAAATGCCTCCTACTCTGTCAGGCTTCCCCCCTACCTATCAAACACATATCCCTCCATGTCAAGAACATTCTGAGATTGACTCAATGGCAGAGCATACCACAGTGTATTTTGTTATGTACCTATAAATAACAGATTGTATAAAGACTACATCAGAGGAATGGGCATATAACTCAGTGGCAGAATGCTTAAATATATAATGTGTAGAGGTCTTGAGTTCAGTGTTTAGCACCCTCCCCCAAAGCATCTCAGAAATTCTTAGTTCTATCTAAATATGATTAAAAATTAATTAATCAATTTAAGACATGTTTCAGACTTTAGATGATACAGTGATAAAATGAAAATAAACAAAGTATTATTAATATGACTAAGAATGTCTTACACTTGCAGGTGATGAGGATTTTTACACATGTAAAATTCAATGTAAATGTGAAGATGAAATAAAATATATAGTGGATCAAATTCAAATGAGTAATTATATACTGTTTCAAATCTCATGAATAAAATATCCTCTTTATAAACAGAATCCTAAAGGATAGGAAGCAGTCCCCACAGTCGATAGAATTTGAAGAATTGCAGTCTGTAAGGACTTGACAACCACATGCAAATGAAGACTCCAAGAAATGGATAAGCTTAGTCCAGCAAACTGATTTTGTCTGGTATTGTAGGACTAAGTTCTAAATGGGCACAGTGAGTGATGATCAAGGGTTAGCTGTCACCAGCAGTAGATAACATGATATAGTCATTCACGACACATGCCAGATTACTGGGGTTTGAAATCATACCTATCTGACATGAAGCTGACCTAGCCTTGGCTTCTTCATCTGTAGTTGGGTTAGTAACTGTGTATGGCAGAAAGGTCTTCAAGCACACCAGCAGTTAAAATTGTAAAAGAATTGAGAAAACTGACTGGTATATACTATGGATTAATGGCTTAGTTTCATGGCATTCCAAGCCTCTTCCTAGAAAATAATGCACACAGCTGTAAGACCAATCATCATTGGGACTTTGTAAGTTTCTATTTGATTCTGAATTTTCCTTGGAAAATTTGCAACAGATGATGAAATGAGAAAAGTGTATATTAGGAATTAAAGGGAGAGTTGGGTATGGAAATGACAGAAGTACAGTCCTCATGTATAAAGCTCTAAAAAAAGTAATACACATAAGAAAAGAGAATTGAGTTTGGACATATCTGATCAAAAAAGGCAGTCTAGGTTCTACTGCATACAACAGTTTTGCCTGATGAGCCTGACTATTCTGCTTGATCCAGCCTTCCTCCTGAATATGCAATTATATCTGGTTAAATAGTGAGGCCTCTCTATACAGAAAGAACCTCTATTGACTTCTTCCAGCATTCCCTAGAGCCCAATGCTTCATCCTCATCAAAATATTCTTCATCTTTGCACAAAAATAAAGCTGGTGTCTCCAGGTAGCAATGGGGACTGGCATGTGAGAAGTTGAGGAAGGAAAGAAACAGGTATCAAATGGGCAGGGAAGCTTTCCTTCTCTGTGCTGTTCTTCCGGCCCAAACTCTAGAAGTCTATGGGGGCACTCTGGTAAGAAATCATGCCTCTACTTTCCCCTTCCTCACCTGGTCTTTAGGTAAGCTGCTTTAAGAGTTTGACAGTGGGAGGGTGAAAGAATAGATGAATCTCACTATCTGTGCACAGCAAATAGGTTTAAATTTCTCCCAACTAGTATCCTTAGATCCTGCATTCTTCCACTCCCAGCAGAGGAACATGTGGCTCTAATGGGTTGGTCTTCACCCACCCAATTAATAATGGGATACACTGAACATACGTAGCAAAAATGGAGCCTAGAAAATATAGGGAAATGATTTGATACTGCTTAAATTTCTAGGAAAAAAGAAAACAATAGCATTGTGTTTCTACCCAGAAAAGCACATTATTTTATGCAACTCTCTACCTCAGTCAATTTTTTTATCTGGGGCAAAAGCATTTCTATCAATTCTTTGGTGCTTCTTATTCTGACCAGTATTGAATATTTCCTCAATGTTGGAGAGTAAGTATGTTCTAGTTTTAGAGTGTCCTGAAATATAAAACACAATAAATTCTGTTATTATTCTTCTCAGTATTGAGCTATTCTTTGCTTATCTTATGTTATTTTGGAGATGCATAGCAATAGGTCCTGCAATACCATGGCCTATTCAACAGTGTGACCTGGTTGTACTCACACTAACTGAAGCAGAGCCATGCATCAGATTGCCACTCCACAGACTTGATGAGTTCCACAAAGTAGGCCCACTGTTAAGCTCATTTACATTCCATTATGGCATGCATTAGCTGAGGGTTTTATCACCTCTTCTGTTTATTTGCAATTTTACCAAATTGGTGATCTTCTGTTAGCTATTTCCCATTAATAGGAATTAGTAAAGATTTTTAATAGTCATTTAATTAGTTTTAATGTATGTCTCTGTATCCATCATTAAGTTCTAGAGGGAAATTTTGTATGTTGATCAGAGTTGGGTAAGGGGAAGCTATAGTGTGTAACCATTTGTGTGTTTTCTGTGGTCTTTGGCTGACACTCAGAGTCTCACCTTTATGAAGAGACCACTGGTGGTTCTCCTCTCTTGGTGGGCTAGGACTAGAGAAGTGAGTGCGAAGTACTGACTGGAACTTTATGCACTTAATCAGCTTTGCGTGTTACCTTTTAAGTTCACAGCAAAAAGAAGTATGGGTATTTTAAAAAGTCATCCTGTCCTCTCAGTTATAGTCTTCTTTTATTTTTAAAACTAGTACAGAGCTGTTCATTATTTAATATTCATTTTATATACAAAAAGAACTGAATTGCTTATGGTCCTTAAAGAAAATAATACACAAAAAGTGTATCTAGTATATTAGATTCTTTTATGGATGGAATTGGGATTTGGAATTGAATTTCTTCCATTTTAAAAGTTTTGACAGTTTCATAGATGTATGTTATTATACTTAGTAGTTTAACCCCATTCCTTTTTCTCATTCTCACTATTCTCTTGCTGAAACCTCTTTTTTCTCTATAAGGCCCCTCCCAACTCCTCATCTCCTTCTTATGGGTAAGCCACTGGGTTCTATCAGAGTTGCTTTCTCTGGTTAGTCCTAGGACACTGTCAAATGTATAGCCATGTCACTGAAAAAATCCTGACACTTCTCTTCCTCAGCAACCATTAAACTACCAATAGTCCCTGGCTGAGTGTGAGGCCTCCTGTGTCTCTCCCCTTTTCATGATGTGGATGGGTCTAATCTTGGACCAGTCTGGCATAGCTTCACATGAACTTCACAACTTCAGTGAGCCCATGAGCTCAACTTCCATGTCAAGTCCAGAAGACAACTTTTTGCCACACATCTCCCTCTTACATTCTTTGCTAAACTCTCTGCTATAATGTTCTTTAACCTTATAGAGGGAATATAGATGTCTGTTTTATGACCAATCCTTCCACCATTACTTGTTTTCAATACTTTAGCCATTTATGGGTTTCTGTTTTAAGCTCCACATGCTACAAGACAGTTCTCTGACGAAGACTAAGAGCAGCACTTACCTGTGTATATAAACCTGAGTTCTTAGAAGGCAGTTTGTTATGGATTTATTTTGATAGCAATTATTGTAGAATTAGGAATGAAAGTTGTAGGTATACCAAAACGAAGCAATATTCAAGGATAGTATCATTTTGATATGTTCTTGGGAAATATATAAAGCACCAACAGAATTCTTATAAGCTATTAATATGATAATATTAATATCAGGTCAACATTGTAATAATATTTTGTTGCTCTTTGTTTACTTCCCTTATTTACTACTAGGAAACTTCTAGTAAATCTGTAACTAGTGAAAGGATATAGAGATTCTGAGCACTAATATATACACATAAGTTTTTATTTTAATTTGGAGACTAATTTTCCTATCATTTAGTTAATTTGCAATCATTGACTCAATATATAACAATAAGCAAACACGACAGTAGTCACTTCAGTCAATAGTTATACTTTGACCTTTATATAAAAATAAAGCCAGGATCTCCAGTTAGCAATGGGGTCTGTCATGGGAGCAATTGGGGAGGGGAAGAAATGGATATCCCATGGGTGGGGAAGCTCTCTCTGTCTCTGCTCTTCTTCCTGCCAAGATTCTAGAAGTTGGTAGGTGCACTCTGGTAGGAAGGCATGCTTCTATTATCCCTTCCCTCACCTTGAGGAGAAGAGTTTGACAGGAAACCCCAATTCAGGTTCCCTTAAAGGAAAGTATTTTCTGACATTTATTAGAAAAGATGAAAAGAATCTTGTTGGCCATAAGAAGTGTCTGACCTGAAAAGTAATCTTTCTTATCATGAGGAGCCGGATGTCAAACTGAACAGTGACACAGGAAGGCACTTTTGATAGCAAATGGCCCAAGGAAACAAAGAAGCTTTGCTACTCAGCACTTTGCATAAATGGTATGCATTGGGAATATTTGCTTTCCACTATGAAATTTTAATGGTTGCATCAACATAAGTTTTTTGATTTGTTTATTTGTTTCCTTCACATAATCAAGATGATTGAGAGACTAAATGAGATATTGTGGTAGTTAATACAAATTCTTTATAGTATAAACATTTGGCATTCTTAATTCCCTCAACTCATTTGGTAGATGTAGTTTTTATCCATTATTGGCTTTTTATTCCTCTTCATTACCAAACCTTAGTACTGTGTAATTATTATACATGTGTTAGAAGATTGGAGTTATTCCCTGAGTATACAAAATTATATATTAACTTTGTCCACATTTTATGTTTTCCTTTATACACTCTGTCTTGATATTCACTGGAGCTTTCCAGAGCTATAAGTGAAGCATATAAGCCAACAGAATTAAGTTTTTCTTTTGTTGGTTGGTTTTGAGAGACAGGTTTTCTATGTGTTGCCCTTGCTGTCCTGGAACTCACTCTATAGACCAGGCTGGCCTCCAACTCAGAGATCTGACTGCCTCTGCCTCCCAAGTGCTAAGATTAAAGATATGTGCCACCACAGTCTGGCCAGTAAACATGTGTGTAAATGGAAAACCATCTCCTTAGAGTCATTGGGGTCTGGAAATAGCTTTGTAGAAAATGAAGTCATAGCCTCTGGCCTTAGAGTACAGTGCTAAATATTGCCACATTTAGTAAGTGCTTGCTATTTGCTGGACTGGGTATTGTGAGAAGAATGTGTACAAGAGGAATCTGTAGTCCAGTCTCTTAAGGAATTTAGTATATTTGGAAATAAGAAAGAAATAAAAAGCAGAGTTTTAGGTATAATGTGATGAGTCCCAGCACAGAGCTGGATCCTTAATGAGTGTTTGTTGGAATGAATAAATCAATGAGATGAATTAAATACCTAAGTGAATTGGTGATCATTATTGCAAGTCATCTGCTTCAGGGAAGTTTACAGAGGAAATCTGGGGCATCTGCTAGAATGGGAGAGTTTGCACATGCAGGTATCCTAGGAAGGACTACTTCGAGGATTTGCCTATACTTTTTGTTGCTTGTTCCCACACAAGCAACAAAAAGTATAGGCATTTTAAGCAACCAGCTCAAAATAGGAACCAAGTTGCAGTAAACTGAACAAAATTCTTAGGATCATCTTTAAGTAAATGCAGTTAAAAGACTGAACAACATCAGAGGAATGTAATTTATACTGACTGCTGAATACAAGGCACGCACTAAAGGCCAGGAGCAGGTCTTGGTATCTGTGCAGGTCTGTGTGTGCAAACTTGGAGCAGAAAGACAGTGCTTGCACACTGGAGTGATCTCACTGGTTCCCCAAAGCACTATGCCAAACTCACTGCAAGAGTCTATGAAAATGAATGCTAGCCTTGAAATAGTAAGTGATTTTAGGAGAAGATATTTCTGTGAGTTTAGAAAAAGACATGTTTCTTTGCCCTAATAGCTTACAAATGAAAACATAGTTGTCAAATTCTAAGTATCATATCAATTTGAAAACATTGTTTTACAACTTTTATATTGTACTTTTGCATTTTAAAGATGACATAAAACTCCAACATATTTGCTTTGTTATTTTTCCAATATTATAATTTGAAAAACTATCCTATTTATTCTTCTAGTGTAAGGTTATTCATAGAACTAGGGTGCCTCTCACTCTTTTAATAATAAGTCGAAAAGGCTTAGAGAGAGAAACTTGAGTCCAAAAATTTGCCCTGCTGTTACATGTTGTTATGACTATAACCATGTCAACAAAAGTATAAGTCCTTTTAGGAAACTATTATAATCCTTCTTAAAAAGAAATGTATACCTGAGTAGGATAGTAACATAGAAACGTCAGTTGTAATTAATTCAGAGAGTTCCAGAAGATAGAACCAGCACCCATTGTCAGTCAATGTGTGTATTATCATTGTAAATACAACATCAATTACGTAGGTTTACTTTCCCTGAAGAATGGTCCATAGAGCAAAGATGCAAAATGAAATTTGTAATACAACTTAAATAGCATTAGTATCTTTGTCAAAATCCACAGCTTTGACTTTGTTGACCCTTTGTCATGCATCCCTGACCTCTACCCACAAAATGCCAGCATCACTTTCACTCTTTTAGAATTAAAATATTTCCAGACATTGCCACACATATCCAGACTGAAAGGTCTAATACATGTATTCTGCATCCTTGATGACTTTCTTCCACACAAAAAAAATACAGGCTTCTTTCATCCTAAGAGCATTCACTGTTCTTTCTTCCAACAGAGAGAATAGTAGGATATCAAGGAGAAAGGACGATCATTTATCTTGGCTCATGAAAAATTATATTTTCCTTCAAATTGTACTAACATAAACTCATCTTATGGTCCTATGTAATGTGGTGGGATTGAGGAAAGTCTCCTGCCTATTTCTCCTTCTGTGGAAAAGAAAATACAAACTTGGCTGGACAGGTAACTATCTCTGCCTGAAAAGAACTAGAATCTAGTCAAGTGTGTTTTAATAGTCTCTGGATTGTATTCATATCTCATGAAGGCAATACACACAAGCAGCCATATGTTTCTGAATAGTCTAGCCTGTGATAAACATTGTTGAATATTACCTGGATTAAAAAAGTACTTGGGTACAGAATGTGTTTTCCTTGCTTGATCTTTTGAGGTATTTTGTTTCCCTATTTTGTTCCTATTGTTAAAATTATTATGAAGAGTAATAGGTTTACACATGGAGTTTTCATATATTATTTTAATGATTCTCCTCTGACTCTCCACATACTTGTTCAATTCTCTGTTCCCCAACTCATTTCCCAAAGAATGACACCTTTCATTGAGCTCTATTTTTCAGCATCCCCTCTCATTAAATCCTGTATTTTCTTCTAGTTACACCAGTCCCTTTTTAGGCATCTTTTGGTCCTTTTCTTCTTCTACTTTTTTTCTAGTTCTTTACAAATGTTTAAGATATGACTAAGATAAAATATCATACTGATGAACTTTATTCATTAATAGGAAACATTCTTGGTCATATTTCTTGATTTAGGACACATTCTTGGTCCTATTTATTGATTTGACATCAGTTAATAACAATCAGTACTTTGATGACTGTACTTTATGTTCCCTTAACTCATTTACATGACCAAAATGAGAGCCCATTTACTTGAGTTGCTGTGGTACTTTCATGATTACATAGTATCAGTCAAGCTAAAGCACTTTGTGGATAATAATTCATTTATATAGTAGAGAAATCATAAAATTATCACCATTTTTGAATTTCTTAATAATCCATTTACTACAAGTAATGCTAAATTCTCTTTGCTCTTAGCAATTTACATTATAACATGCGATAAAATCTCTCTACGAATTGCCAACATCAACCTTATTTTCTCCTTCTTGTTCTCAGCTATACACCCCAGATTTGCTCATTCTCTTTATACTTGGCACTAGTCCATATTTCCTTTCCTTCCACCTCATCCCTAAATTAGACATGATTATATATTTCTGAGTTTTATCATCACTTATCCTATTCCAGATCTATTGAAAATGTGTCTGTTATATGATATTCTGTGAAACAAACAAAATCCTCACATATAAAACCCCCCAAAATTAGGAGTACAGGTTTTTACAACAGCATGACAGGCAAATTTTGGGCTTCTGATCTCCTCTGCTTGTCATCATCTCTGTGATTATGTTATACTTGATGACAGAATAGAATTTGCAAAAGAAATTATTGCTGCAGATGAGCTACCCTTGAAGCAGGGGGCTAATCCTAGATTTTCTGTGAGTCTATACATGACCTTTAAAATAAGACGAGATATCTGAAGCACAAAACTTGATCTGTTTCTGGCTTGATGGGTAAAGAGTTGCATAGAAAGTATAAAGATGCCAGGCGGTGGTACGCACGCCTTTAATCCCAGCACTCGGGAAGCAGAGGCAGGGGGATCTCTGTGAGTTCGAGTCCAAGCCTGGTCTACAGAATGAGTTCCAGGACAGTCCCCCAAAACAATACAGAGAAACCCTGTCTTGGAAAACCAAAAAAAGGAAAGTATAAAGATATTAATCCAACCAGTGAGTCTGGACCCAAACAGAACTTCAGTCCTCTGTAAAATACTGATGCAGCCCAGGGAGTCTGTAAGTAGGTGATCTGGTTACACCATTTGAGAGGACCCTGACCTCCAGAAATGAAGGGTAATAAGTGACTGCTGTTATAAGCCACTGAATTGTGGTAAATTGTGTGACTCAGGAGAAAATGAAAACATAAAACCAACCAGTTCTTCCCTTTCTGAAACTGCTACTCCTGGGATTATAAAATCACAGTGTATTATGGTCATAAGATGATTCAATACTTCCCAGTTTGTACTTTTTCTCGTTTAAAAATAAGGCAATCCTGTTTGTGACCAATAATGGTGCTGCTGGTCTTTTCACTTTAGCATCTGCCTCCTTTTATCTTCTTCCCTCATATCTAACTGTTTCCATTGATGTTGGGTCTTCTATTATGTCATCTAGCTTATCAGTAGTGGTCTTATAAGTACACTCCAAAATCTAGGTCTTCTCTCCTTCATGGGCACAATGAATACAACATTTCGTAGCTCCTTTGAAGTGACTTTGGTTCTTGTGAGTAGGTGTAGTCAATGGACCAGGAGTTGAGCCAGCAGTATGTTCTTTGTAGAATTCCACCTCCTGGTTAATTTTTAAAGAACTGTTTGTTCAACTTATTGAGTTGGACAATAAAAAAGTTAATATTGGCACCATTTAGACACTCAAATGTAGCTGCTTATGTTCTTGAAAACGTAATATCATCTTTACTGAATCATCCAGGTTTAAAAAAAGACAAGATATGCTCAGTGACAATTTTTTACTAAGGTTTCTGGATCATTCCTGATTATACAAAATCAAACAAATTTCCATACCTGCAAAATGTGAAAGTTGGTCTCATTCAGTTCATGTTACATTGAAATTGAGAGTGTGTTTTTTGAGAAGCAAAATATAAGCTTTGACATGTTGGGGACACATCTCCCAGCTGCAGCAGACATTTGTTTCATTGCCCCAGTAACATCTCCTTTGTGAATCATATTCTCTTACTTATGAATTTCAGTGAAGTTACTTTATTCTTTAGAAGTTCACCTTGAAGAACTGAACAACCATAAGACAGTCATTATTTCTTCACCATGACATAACTAATAGCTTCTGTCATCCTTGACAGTTCTTTGCAATCTTTAATTTCTCTCTCTATTCTTCTTTAAGGCTTGCATTGAAATGTATCTTCTTCAGTTGGATATGTTTATACCTACCCAGAATTAATCACATCTATAATATATGGCCATTCTTTCAATAGATTACCTAAGTGCCTGAAAAGACAGTCATTCTTAAGATAAAGCCAGCTGATTTTTCTCTCATGTTGCTGGAAAAAGTTCAGACAATTGATTAATACATTCACCAAGGAGGGATGGACAAGGCAGTGAGGGCAAAGTGCTCAATATGGTTGTCTCATGAAATTAAACCTGACTGAGTTTTCATTTATCCGTCACATTTCACTGGAGCATACTTTAAAAAGGCTTCATTTGGCTAAATTTAACTTTATATAATTGCCTAAGATTATTTCTCTACTCAAGCTCCTAAGGGAATGGAAGTATTAGTCTTTATAATCCCCATTTATTTGAGGTTAACCCCTGACCTTAGTTTGGGGATATGAATCAATGGCTCCACCTTCTCTTCAATGCGTTCTATTTTTCCTATTGCTTTTTTCCCACCAGTTCTGCTAAGTGGATAGTTTTTTAAACAAGACTTTATTTTGCTAAGGATAAAAACAGGCAAGTGTAGTGGTAATCCACTGCAAAGGACCTTTAACAAGCCTATTAGGAAGAATTGAGGTCTAAAACTCTTTAGTAAGGTGACATTGGTGTTTTTTCGAGCTAGACTATGAATTAGGTTCCACAGAAATCCTGCATACTGACTCAGTGACTATGAAGTAGGCCTAGAAGTGGTCCATTCTTTAGTTCACCTTCAGGCAATGCCAATGCTCCCTGTATGTTGAGTTGCTTTTCTATAAAGCACACTTTCATTCTCATGAATTCAGTGGATATTTATTGAGGCCCTGGTTTTCAATTTGAGGTATTAAACATTTTCTGTGCCTATGGTACTCACATTCTAGCTCATACACAGGTAACTAATGAAAAACCTCAATCATAGATTAAGAATTCTTATTTGGGGGTCTTACGTTGTATTGATCAAAGCCTGGGCTTGGTAAACTATGTGTATAGATTTTCCTGTTAATAAAGAACGAAACTTTGTGGGTCTGATGTAGAAGTGTGAACTGTCATATTGGAACTGCCCATCTCCTACCTCTGAAAATAATGAGAAGTATAATGTTTAAATTGTGTCAAATAACAATCTAGAAAAGAATCATTAATCATTGACTTTAAAGTCAGTTTAAGAAAACTTAAATGTGACTGGAGAGATGACTCATAGCATTGAGTGCTCTTCCAGAGATTCTGAGTTCAATTCCCAGCAACCACATGGTGGCTCACAACCATCTATAATGAGGTTTGGTGCCCTCTTCTAGCATGCAGAAATACATGGAGGAAGAATGTTGTATACATAATAAATAAGTAAACCTTACAAAAACTGTAAATGTTTACTTTATAAGTTCTAAGTGGTTTCTGGGTAATAAAACCTCTTGACTTATGCTTCCTTTTCATAATAGAATACTAGAACAGACAGATTTCCATTTAAACAAATGAAGTTTCCTGTTCATTAATTTGTGTGGCTCTTTCATAGGACTGGGAAAGAACTTACTAGCTTCATTCTGTAACTTTGTATTGTTTTTCTTAAAAGAGATTTACCTTGAATTATCTGATTTTAATCCTCCCACAATTCCTAGATCCACTGGCAAAAGGCATGCTTTCTATTGCGAAAGTCATTATGCCTTTAGTGTTTGCTCTGAAGAGTATATTCTACTATCACTGTAATTGGCAAATGATATTTCATCAATTTTTATTCAGTGGAGCTCTGCAGGTAATAAACAATTTAAAGGAAGAGACTCTCCGGGGATGATAAAAATTATCTTTTACTCATGAATATTCCATTTCTTCGTTTTCCACAGATGAATAATTTCATTTGAAAAAAAATAGAAAAAACACTGAGCAGTCTGCATGCTGCAAGCAATGCACAGTGTAGAAGTTTGGTAATAAAACCTGAATTTCAGGCTAAGTGTTCAAGTGCCAGGCATTGAGTCATTCCCACTTATAGTGAGGGAGGACTTACGCATAGCTCTTATCAGCATGGTAATTGTAGTTTATATTTTATGTTTGAAAATGCCAGACCCATATACTCTAGTTAATTGTGATATATATATACATATATATATATATATATTTCTATGGCAAAAAGTCAGAATATAATCATTCATTTCTGTTCCCTTTAACAAAGTGATATTTCTATGCAGCTAGATCCTGCTCTTGAAGGCTGAATTTCTTGGAGGTAATAAAATATATGTTAGACCATCATCTATTAAAAATTTAAGGGAAGTCTGTATCATCTTAATTAAAAAACCCTGTATTCTCTGTATTTTTTCTTAGTGTTGTTTTTAAACTGAAGGGATAACTTCAGGGTTGATATATTCTATTATATACTTCTGGATTCTTCTCATTTTCGCCTATTGAAATGAAATTATTCACTGACCTTCCCTGTAATGCAACTGGTGACTACCCTAACTGTTATCATAAACCTTCATCCAGTAACTGATAGAAGCACATGCAGAGATCCACAGCTAAACACCACACCAAGTTATGGGAGTCCAGTCGAAGAGGGGGAGGAGAGATTATATGAGCAAGCATGGATCAAGATAATGATGGAGAAACCCACAGAGACAGCTGACTTGAACTTGTGGGAGCTCTTGGACTCTAGACCTACAACTGGGGAGCCTGCATGAGACCGAACTAGGCCCTCTGCCTGTGGGCAAGAGTTTTGTAGCCTGGTCTGCTTGTGGGATCCCTAGCAGTGGGACCAGGATCTATTTCTGGTGCATGAGCTGATTTTTGAAGTCCATTCCCTATGGTGGAATAACTTGCTCAGCCTTAATGCGGGGGAGGAAGGGGGGCTTGTTCCTGCCTCAACTGAATATGCCAGGCCTTGTTGATTCCCCAAGGCAGGCCTCACCCTTTTTGAGGAGTGAATGGAGGGAGGCAGGGGGACTGGGAGGAGACGATGGAGGTGGAACTGTGGTTGGTATGTAAAATGAATAAAAAATGAAATTATTCAAAATTTTCTTTCATCTCTTGTATGACATAGACACTGGTCTTGATATGGGCAGGGTGAGAGTATGTGACTGCAGAGAGTACTCAGTTCTTAGGTGGCAGGAGGCTCCACTGCATCCTTCTCTGTGAGGTGGTGACTATGCCACAGGGAAGGAGCTCAAACTGAGCTTTGGTGGCAACGCAAGAGGAAATAACTATAAAGAAGATGTCTGAGAAGACTGTAGTCATGTTATACTGGATTCTTCTTCAAGAACTAATAGATGCATGTTCTTCTCCTTTTGTATCTACCAGTGCTTTCTTTTTTTCTATTCATGGAATGACACATTTTAACATCTTGAAGAACTCGGGTGGATATTTTCTCTTCCTTGCATAAATGTTTAATTGTGATCTAATAATTTACAGCAAAATGTAAAAGTCTTAAAGAATACAGTGTATTAGGATTGATAAATGAATGCCCCTGTGGAGCAAACTTTCCCAATGAAGATATAGTGCACCGCCAATACCAGGAAGTCATCTTGTCCTTGTCAGTCTATGACTTCCCATAACCCACTGGGGGCTGATTTTCTACACTAATTAATTTTATCTGTCATTAAACTTACATAAATCAAATCATACAGTACTTACTTGTGTCTGGTTTCTTCTAGTCAACATAATGTTCTTAGTCACCCACATTGCTGTGTTTGTCTGTTATCCTAATAGTAGACCTTTCACTTGTTTTAATTTTTTTGTCTATTCTGAGTCATGCCTACTCAATTTTCTATATTTGTCTCTTTATAGTGGTTTACTATCATATGCCTAGGGTAGATACATAGCAATAGAATTTCTGTGAGGATGTGTTTAATTATTACAAGAAAATGCCTGTTCACAAATTTAGTAAGAAACTATCAAATATGTGTCCATATCTGTGTAACCTCATAGTCATATCAGCATATGTGAACGAATCAACTGCCTTGCCTTCTCTTCAACATGCTGTCAGTTTTTTCTGTTTTTGTTTTTATTTTTTAGCTGTTCTAAGTATCATCCCTTCATAGTCTTGGCTAAAATTCTCCCCGACACCAATGATTTTGAACAAGTTTCCATGATTATTGATCATTAATATGTCCTCCTCTGCTGAGTTATGATCCAAAATTAACCTATGTTAAATGATTCTAAACTTTAAATTATGAAACAATTTAGACATATACAAGCTGAAAAGTAGGCTATTAATGTATACTCTTTTGATAGCTTAGTTCATTCTGTGTTTTCTCAATATTCAGACACTAATATTGTTTTTAATTAAACTTCAAACAGATTGGAGTTTCTCCAGAGAGTTTTCATGATTATGTCTTTTTCTGTTCCAGGATTTAGTCCAAGGTTCTGCAGTTCATATGTTTGGTTTCTGATCCTGAGTTTTCTAGGATATGACAAGTTTTTTCAAATATTTCTGCACTTTTATGATCCTGACAATGTTAGGAACACGGGAAGATACCCTGGTATGGGCATACTTGATGTTTTCTCCTGATGATTAAATTAGTTCAGGAGCATTTTAAAAGAGGACCATGGAGATCCAGAGTCTTTTAGCACCTCCCATAAGAGGGTCTGTGATGTCTGAAAGTTATGGTCATACGATTAATGTAATCTTCTAGAATCTGTGAAGCAACAAAACTAGGCAATATGTGTACATATATAATCCTATGCATCTGCTCACATCTTTGATCTTTATATTTATTAGTTTTCTATATCCACCTCTAAGTATGATTTACCTGATATCACTTACTGTAATATTGTTCCACATTATTATTACCTTAAGTTCTTGTTTTTTGTAACTGTCCTCTCTAACAATGAGGAACCAGGTGCCCACAGTATACCATCTATGAACTGACACCACTGTTGCTAAATGCCTATAAAGCAGCTTCAAAATTTAATCTGGGATTCCTGTGAGAAAAAGATTTGCTAATGAGAGAACAGCATTTGTGTGTATTGCAAATTGTTTTTACCTGAATCCATAGATCTCTAGACAAAACAGAATTTTCTGAAGTTACTTAGGTAGTTCATTGTATTCACATTTTAAAACTTGGAGTATTTACTTTAATTATTTTTTTAGTTTTTAAAAATATCCAAAATGTATTTTTTCAGATATATACTTTACAATTCTTTCTCAGACTGTCATTTATGTGCCAATTTTTATTTGATGAGAAGTTGAAGTTTTGGTGAAGTCCAATTTTTCAGGTTCGCTTGTATCGCTAGCGTTTTTAATATTTCCTCTAAAATAATTATACCTTTCTCTAGATCCGAGTGCTAAAATGCTTTTCTATAATTTTATTATAAATATAGATTTTTGATAAATTTTCTCCAAATTAGAGAAATTTCTTATAGTCTTATAATTTATGTTTGTCTTGAATCAACCATAAATGTGTTTTTTGTGAACGATCAAATATTGTTGTTGAGGTCTAATTTTGCCAAAACAAATACCATATGGGTCTAACATTTGTTGCAAAGTAATTATATTTCATTTACTGAATGCTAGTGGTATCATCACAAAAACATTTTCCTATGTACTTGTGAAATTATATATGGATTCACTGTTCTGCCCCAATAGTCTCTATGTATGGTGTTATGACAATATTATACAATATAACTGATGAAATGGACCATTATAATAAGTACTGACATTGAGTAGTGCTGATCCTGACTTTGATTTTGATTTTCAATGGTTTTTGCCTATCTAGGTTCTATATATTTCTATGTAGATCTGTGAATCAGCTTGTAGAATTCGAAAATCCTGCTGGGTTATCTACTGCATTTCACTGATTCCCAATTGAGCTTAAATGGAATCGGCATGTTTACACTACACCTTCAAGACCTATCTCCTTAAACTATGGACTGCAAGTCTGTCCGAGGTCACATGGCTGCATGTGACAATAGTAACAGGTTTGGAAACACATAGTGACCAAAAAATTAATTCAAAATAAAAAATGCAGTGTACCTGAATTGTTTCTGTCCGTACACATTTGTTTTATCATGTGACTTCACTTTGTTCTAGACACAAGTTCAATTCCGAGCACCAATATTAGGTGGCCCACAACCAACTCTAAGTTCATCTCTTGGGCAAACTGATACCTATGGCTTCTGATGGACTCACATCACACTATTATCAGATAATGTGGCAGGATGCTTCCATTTCTCAATAAAAGACCATCCAGACTAGGATGGTTTGTGGCATGTCTGAGAGGAATTCTGTTAATTCAGGTGGCTGCCCACTGTGGCTCATCATCACAGTAACAGGAAATGAAACTAAGGGGGCCCTGGAAACTGCATTCCCTCACTGTTTACCTGTAAAGTCTCCATATTTCTGAAAATGAGCCTCACAAGTCTTTCAGTCTCTTAAATAATCTAGTAAGATATACAATCTAATACCACCCGTATTATCTTTATTTTACCATTTTCCCCCCTTCTCAAACAAGTGCAGAATTTCCTGAAGTTTCTTCTAAGCTATGTTTGTGTGGTCTTCTATTTTTTTCACTTAGAACTGCATTTTAAAACTTTATACCCAATTCATATGCATAATTTATTTAAATATTTATAAATAATTGTCATATTTTGACATCTATAGGTTTTAGAATATGGGCCATTTATTTATGAAATTTGTTGCAATTTTTATTCTGATAATTTGAAATCAGAACCTATAAAATGCAACACAATAACAACATTCATTTCCTTATACTTTAACCCAACTAAAGCTATAGACCATCTATTATATTTCCATTTCTTTAAAAGAAAAATAAAACTCAAAATCCATTTTGTCTATTTTGAGTACGTTTCCCTGAAGCGCTTTTGTTATATGAGAAATCGCTAGCAGATTCAATATTCCAGTAAGTGGTATGCTCCCTCTGCTGTACTCGACATTTGCAGTGTAAGCACTAAGGCATTTAAGAAAGGGGCATTAAAGGCTCTTGTTTCTGTAGTACCAGGGTGACTATACATGCTGGGACTTGTACACCAATCGTGTCTCCATCTATGAAAATGAGCATGATACTATCTAGTATCTACTTCCGGAGTTGTTTCATAGCTAAAGTTATTTATCACAACAAGATATGCTTCTGTGTAGATACATAGAAATGGACGAGAACTCTCCAAGTGAAAAGCTAAGCCTCCTTCCCTAGAGGGTAGAAGAATCCCTAAGAATTTTATAGTATGTTTTCTCTCTAAAATTCTTTCAGAGGTGAAATATAATTATTAACTTTGAGGAAAAGGTGAACAGACAAAATGTAAACTGTACTTTCAATTTTTACATTCCTAAATTGGAAGATATTGTAGTTATTAGAAAGATTTTGGGATTGGGGGCTTTATTGTTGTTGTTTTGTTTTGTTTTGTTCTTTGAGACAGGATATCTCTATGTAACCCTGGCTGGCCTGAAACTTACCTTGTAAACCAGGCTGACCTTGAACTCAGAGATCTGCTTGCCTCTGCCTCCCTAGTTCTGGGATTAAAGGCATGTGCTACTCTTGTCCAACAAAGAAGTATTTTAATGGATGTTTTTGAAAATTTTCATTAACTTATGCCTAATAAATTTACAGAATTGCTGGCATGTAAGAAATACTAGCTAGAATTGACTATTATTCTGGTTCCTTTTTGAATAGATATCTAGGGCAAAATTTTCCTTCAGAAATCTTAACCAATAACGTGCTTTTGACATCCAGGTTGATTTTTTCAACATTTGAAATTAGGCTTTCTTAATTGTTAAAAATACACTTTCTAAAATCAACAGTATTGAAATACCTCTTATTAGTATACATATTTCCTTAAAGAATAACTCCTTCACATTTTATAAGCTTTATAGTGATGGTCATTTGAAATGTCCCATGATCACATGGGAACTGTGATGAGTCTTAATTTTTGATCCCGTCTGAATAATAAATGACCTTAACTCTTTGGAGAATAAAATTTAAGTAGTAATATATAAAAATTCAATGAATTTTAACTGCGTTATCATAATTTTAAGCATGGTAGATTTCTTATTATGTTTTATTATACATACAGTTCACCTCACTCGTTTTAGATCCTTCCTTTTGAAGAATGACTTAATATGCCATTAGGGACCCATTCTAAAGGGAGCAAATGTGCTAGACATGTATGAGAGATAATTTGGAAATCAACCTTGAATTCTCCTATATATTTAATAGACTATGGGTCATAGCTTAGTATAACATTTTGTACACCACGGTTCAAAACAATTTTAAAAATACATTGAATGAATTGTCATTTTTATTTTTCCTAGATCTTTAAAAGCATTCTGTATACTACAGTAATTTTAAGTGACAGAAATAAATAATTCTCTTTAATTTACTATACAATGTCCTAGCAAGAATATCGAAAATAAAAATATTAATTAAATTACTTAAAATTCTTTAAAAGTGGAACATTCTGTCTCTTATGGCTAAAATAACACATTGCAGGTTTCTTCCTGTAATTAATTGCATTATACCCCAAGTGTCTTTCTTTGGATACTACAAATTAGTTGTTTAATTGTCTCATTTCACATTTCCAAAGCTTCTCATACAATTCTTCGCTTAGAATGTCTCATTTTCTACTTCCCCCTTACACATCATCACCTCAAGGATCCATTGAAGCATTTCTGTTGCTGACATGCAAAAGTTTGATAATGGTTTGTTCCCTCTGTTTAGTGAGGCAGTAAAGAGAATCATATCTTAATGTCTTTTGTATATTCTAGCTGACATGTAATTCAATTTATAGTAAGTTGAGATCTAATGAGTTTAAAAGAATTCAAAGTAAGGGTAAATAATGGAATTTTAAAAATTACTAGGATTCAGAAATGCTAATTTGAGTAAACTTTTGTCTGATTTCATTGGCTGGATATAATATACATATAAATAACTGGATCAAGTTTTGTCTTGTGTTTAAATACAAATGATGCATTTTGTGTTTTTGAGATCATGACTCACAATTTAGATTCCTAAAGTGATGAATCTTTATAGCTCAGGCCCTCAAATTCAGGCTTATTGCTATGTGACTTCCTGCACAATTCTGTGGTCTCTTTCCACCCCCTCTGCATGGCCACATGTGTAGTCCCAGGGTCTTTCTCCTCCTCCTCCTCCTCCTCCTCCTCCTCCTCCTCCTCCTCCTCCTCCTCCTCCTCCTCCTCCTTCTCCTCTTCCTCCTCCTCCTCCTCCTCCTGAATGAGTTTGCTTTTGTACATAGGTGTCAGGAAGACTGGGCTTTGGAATTATAAGCAAAACAGAACAAACATGATTCCTACCCTAAAGAAACTTTCAACACAGTGAGACAACTACTAGGTAAACACTCACAGAGTAATTCAATGTAATTATAATAAAAGCTTATTGAATGAATACACACAAGCAAACTGTAGAGTTCCTTTTTTGTTGTTGGCTGTCTACTGACATTAAGGCTACCCTGGAGTAGAGGAGTAGTTGATATTCCCAGGTTTATACCAGTAGTGACAACTGATTTTTTTCTTTTTTAGCAGGCATAATGATGACAAATTTTGTTGTTAACCTTTATCCTAGTGGCTAGATTTACAAAAAAAAATCTTATTGAAATGTGGAAGGTACCAAAAGGGCACAAGTAGCAACCTGGCTTGTGCTTAGTTCCTGAATAAGAATATTCATCAGCAATTGTCATGATTGTGGGAGAATAAACTATTGTCCCCATTTTAGAGATCAGAACTATAAATTACAGTTTTGGGCAACTACAGGTTTAGAACTATTGAAGAACTCATCTAAGTGTCAAAATTGGGCTGATGTTCAGAACTGTATGAGTATAAAACCTCTTTCAGGCTGATATACAGCTCCAAAAGAAAGGGATTATATTGGGTTCGTGGTAAAGAGAAAAATGATACAGAATGTGAGAAAATAAAGGAAAAGATAAAAAGTTTAAGACTTCATTCTAATTATGAACAATAAGTTCATTTTTACAGATTGTCAGTTTAGACATTATCTCTGCTTCTTCATATGTGAAACAGCTGTACAATTATGTCTTTTTTCTCTCTATTTCTTTAAACTTTAAGTATTTGGTTCTTTGGCCATTGCACTGTTCAACAAATTATTTACTGTGTGTGTGTTCTATAGAGCAGCAGTCTTCTGTGCTTGTGATACCCTGAAGGTTAAGATAGGATTCTGATCTCCAAGAAGGAACACAGTATCTACTCATCATCAACAGTAGAATAGCAGGATGTGTGCTATCATAGGTCAATTGAAAGATGTACAGGGACACACAGAAACACAGGGCAACTGAGTGAGATAGTACTAATGAAATATCTCCTTTTCTTTTGTATGTGATGTCAATGTAATGGATCAGTTCAGATTAATACAATGTGCAAAGGGTTAAGTATAGACCACTCAGCATGGCATGCAATGCAGGACAAACCACGGTGCTTCTTGTACACTTGTAGAGCTAAGGAAAGCAAACAGGTGGGTTTAACATCAAATGGAAACAATTTCATTGACAAGGCAGAAGAAGCTGCTTACTTTGCAGAAAAGAAGGTTCCCATTCGTAGTTTATTTTGTGCTGTTCATTGTTCTAAGCACCTTTCCTTCACCCGTGGACTCATTTTACCTGTACAGTCAGGTTCAGAATCCATGTTTTAATAATCACCTTTACTTCCTGTTCTGGCATCATCTGTGTGTCTTATGTGCCAACTTAGCATCCCTGAATCTCAGTTGTCTCATTTGAGCTTTATTCCAAATTAATTCCAGAGTCACTGCTTAAATCCCTGCCCTTTCTTTCATTCCTGTGAAAACTTGGGGCCAGGATGCTTTCCTGTCTGTCATCCTGGCATGATTGTTTGACTAGGTGTATATTAACTGTGGTGCCATATAAATATCCCATTCTCTAAAACTCACATTTAAATGCTTAAAAACCTCTTGGTATTTAAGCTAGAAATTTCATTCATTCTTTTAAGTATATACATAAAAAGTCATCCCTTGGTAAATTTAAAATTCACAGATTCTTAAAAATTAATTAACGCAATTAATTCTACTTTAGTATAAAAGTATGTGTTTTCCCTAAATATTTTCCAAGTAGTAGACAAGCTTTAATTAGTGTTGTGTCGTGCACATAACATGTACTTGTCATTATTGTAATCTAGAATGTTGTAATTCAGGCAAACGCGGCCCTGCCCCTTTGGGAACCTGCCAGAGTGTGCTACCCTCTGTGTATGGCAGGCAGTACTCTGGTTTTGTATGAAGATGCGAAGGTATCTTTAAGAGATAAGCTCTGCCTACTTTCCCTCTTCCCTTTCTGTTGTTTTTCTGAAGCGGTCCTCAGCTTTCTCTCCCTCTGCTTCTTTCTATCTCTCTCTGTCTTTCTGTCTTTCTCTCTCCACCCTCCCTTCCCTTCCCTTACTCCATCCTCCCCCAAATTGTCCATATAAATTATGTCTGCAGGTCTCTGTCTCTCACCTGCCATTTGTCCCTCTCCCACCATGGGATCAGCAAAAAGTCCCATCTTGTGTAATATTCATAACAGTCATGACTAGGAGTATTTAGATCATGGTCATCTGAGACATATTCAGGGTTTCACCCAAAAACATATATTGTTACAAATGTTATCTTCTCCTAACCTATCACCCAATGAAAATCTCTTTTATTTTTTATCATTTTTTATTTTAATTTTAAATAGCTTGTTTTACATGTCAATCCCAGTTCCCTCTCCCTCCCCTCTTTCCACACTCCCCTTCCCCCCCTCCCTCCCACCCTATTGCCAAATCCTTCCACATAGGGGATATCTAGAGTCTGTCATTTTACTCTTGGTAGGGTCAAGGCACTCCCCTAAGAGTCCAGGCTAAGAGAGCATCTCTCTTTGTGCTATAGGCACATGAAGACAGTTTGTATACCAAGGATAGACACTGATCCACAGCTCAGGGCCCCATAGGTTGCCCAGGCCTTCTCACTGACACCCACAGGGGGGGAGTGGGACCTGGGAAGAATAGAGGGGGTAAAGAGGAAGGGAGTTGGTCATGGGGGAACAGGAAGTTGAGGGGGTGGGGGTAGAATAGGGGGAAGAGGGAATCATAGGATCGAAGACAGATCAGGCACCAGAGTGACCTCGAGTGATCTAAAGGTATAACATCAATTGGCAAGCTAAGCAATAGTGGAGGGACCACCTCGAATGCCCATTCCTGATAATGAACTTGATGTCTATAACCATCCAGGAGCCTTCATCCTGTGACTGATGGAAGCAGAGGCAAACACACAACTACTCACTGAAATGAACCCAAGGAACCCAGTGACAGAGAGGAGTGATGAGCAAATTGGCAAAGAATGGGCTGGCAAAACCAGCAGAGACAGCTGATCTGAACAGGGGAGTGCTCTTGGACCCCAGAGGGACAGTGGGGAGGCCAGCATGGGACTGATCTGGACCCCCCAAATGTGAGTGTCAGTGAGAAGGCCTGGGAATGGATGGGGAAAATCTCTTTTAAATGGTGGCCTATGTCATCTGTATATGTATGTCCCTTGAAACATGTAGAAACTAGATTCTATCAACTTCATTTAGAAGGATATGTTACTGTTGTGTGGAGAAATTCTAAATAATCCTTCTGTCATATAAAGGCCAAATTTCAAAAGCTATCTAAAAGGACAGTGCCAGATTTATAATAGTAATCCACTCTTGCTAACTTATTGTTTCTCCATAATATACCTCCTCTTCATTCGTGAGTCAGGGCTATATGACAGACACCATTTTCCTCCTTTTCCTTGGGTTCAAAAGCTACATCTCAATGTTACATATTGTACAAACCTAATCCTTGTGTGTCTTTCTAAACCTTTTATTCTGCTCTAAAATTGCTATATAGTATTATTGCAACTGTTCCCAAAGCAGAAATTAAGCCACTGGATAATGGTAACCCAAGGAAACTCCAGGATGTTATCATATTTTGTTGATCTTTTTTTTTTGAACACCAGGGTTTCAGGTCCCAAGGAGAATGTGGGAAGTCTACAAATGTAGGGAGGGGGCACTGACAGGAGGGTGCATCTGGATGGCTGCCACAAGGGTTGATATGAAAAAGAATACACGTTTTATACTCTATAGTTGCACATAGGATCAAAGGAGAGAAAAGGACCTGTGAGCTGGGATGAGGCTTGAAATCAGGAGTTCAGGAGTCCAGTATTGACCTTGACAATAGGCACCAGTCCTATTTTAATGAAGGGCCACATGTTTCTCTGCCAAAGATAAGAAGACTGCTTTAGCCAGCAGGAACTTCCCTCAAGCCCCTGAGGGTATAAAGGTTCTTAGCCAAATGCCTGGTCTTGGGAAAACAACAGCTTCTGGGGACAAGACACTATACTGCAATTTAAAAGCAATTTTCCTTCCTCAAAAGGCTAAGCAGTGAGCTGTTCCCCAAATGTGTCCCTTTAAGTCTTAGTCTTACTACGTGGGCATGTTCCCCTCACTTTCAAAAGGGAAAGTCTTAATGTCTTACTCTTTCCTCCACTTAACTGTACTGTTATGATTTCTCTAGATGTGTTTTAACTGAACTCTTGCTCTAATGGCCTCAGGCTCTGGATCTGAATTGTAGGCTCTTCATCCTTGGGATCAGATGTGACTACTAAATCTTTAGCTGTCCTCTTCTTGCTATAATTAGGAGGCACAATGAGATTCCTAGTTCCTCTGTGGCATAGCAGGGATTATTTTCAAAAGAATTATTTTGTGTAGAAAGACTAATTTTGTACATATTTTCCTCCTTTACCAAAGCTCTTACAAAATTTCCCTGAGGAAAAGGCATAAGGAAACTCCCATAACACATATTGAGAATCATTAAAAATGAAAGTGGTATTTTGGAAATCCCTGATAGTGGGTTTCTCTGCCAATGCAATAAGCCAAATTCAGTCAAATTAATAAAACCAGGTTTAATAAACAGGACAAAGCAAAGCAAAGCACTCCCAGGTGAATCTTGGAAGCAGGAGAAGGAGAAATCACATGGCAGGTCCAGACCAGATCTTAAATACCCTGTAGGTGTGGTAGAATATCTCATGGGGAGGAACTGCCACTTAGAGGGCTTTCTGTAGGTAGGACCTGGAGAGAGTGGGGTCAAAGGAGAGTTCCCAGATAACCATCTGGAGTGGGGTTTGGAATAGGGGAGTGAGACCCAAGCAGAGATTCCCAACAGAAAGTAAAAAGGAGCTGGAGAAATGTGGTTTGCCAAAATTCTGGAACTTTGTCAAAATACAATGGTCACCATTTCATCCATGCCATTTTTTTTTACTTTTAATAGTAATCTTGGTACATGTATGTATGCAAGCATGCTTGTGCATTAGTTTGTTCGTGTGTATGCTTGTGTCTGTGTACCCATGTG
Organism: Mesocricetus auratus; assembly: GCF_017639785.1. Lineage (NCBI taxonomy): Eukaryota > Metazoa > Chordata > Mammalia > Rodentia > Cricetidae > Mesocricetus > Mesocricetus auratus. Next base: position 106,499,841 of record NW_024429182.1, on the reverse strand, counting down.
CTTGGTATGTGCACATGTGTTTCCTGAGTATGTATTCACATATACACAAGAGACCAGCAGGTGTCTTTCTTTCCTGTTCTCTTTATTCTCTGGAGACAGAGTTTCTTACTAAACCTACAGCTAGACCAGTCTAGCTTGTCCCAATGGTTCTCCAGTTTCAGTCCCCCACAGCGCTAGCATTACAGATGCACATGGCCACCCCAGCATTGTACATAGATGCTATGGATTTGAACTTAGGTCCTCATCACTGCACAGAAAGCATTCTTATTCTTGGCTTTACTTTTTGAGACAGCTATCCCTCAGGGAACTCAGTAAGTTAGCCAGATAAGCTGGTCCCAGGGATCTGTCTGTCTCTGCCTCCCCAGCACTGGAATTTTAGACATGCTGAGTAATAATACCTACCATTTTCATAAGGGGACTGAGTATCTGAACTCAGGAATTTACTTTACTGACTGAGTAATTGTCCCCATCCTCAGCAGTAGATTTTGACAGAAGGTTCTATGCACAAATCACAGTGTGTTCTTACATCTGCTGCCAGGAAAGTTAAAGTGAACGGAGTGTCCACAGCTCCTTTCTCCACCACTGCCACACTCACCACCCACTCTGTGGACTCGAATCACAGACTGTGTTCAGTTGCCAATGATTATTAGGCATTAGGCATTTTTGGAACTAGCCTTTAACTCATTATGCAGTCAAAGATGATTGTTGACATCTTTATCCTCCTCCCTCTATTTCCCAAGTCCTGGAATTGTACATAGTTGCCGTATCACCTGGGGTCAAGAATTATTTATTAACTTGTAATAGCTGTATGTTCTAAGGGTGCCAGTCCAATTAATGGAATCTCTTTCTTTAATCCAGTTAATATTTTTTCTTTAAGAAATTGTCATGCAGAAGGATCACGTTAGCATGGAGTCTTAGGCAACCTATGTAGTATTGAAAAAGTATTTCAAAAGAGTATGAGAGAGAAATGACTTGCATGTTAATTGTATTTATCACTTTTCATGCCAGCACAAATACTTCCCTGTCACTTAAAACTATACTTGATGGGGGAAGTCCTTCTGTATATATGTTTATCTTATTGGTTGATAAATGAAGTTGGCCAAAAGGGAAGCAAGATAGGTGGGACTAGGAGTCAAGGAGGATTCTGGGAAATGTAGTCAAGAGTAGAGAGTCACCAAGTGATCCCTGGAGGAGAGGGCACATTAGGATGGCATCCTCAGAAAGATAAGTTCTTATAGAAATATATACATTAGTAGTCATGGGTTAATACTTAAGACAGAACTAGCCAATGAGAAGCCCTGGACATTTACCTACAGCATTATAACTAATAGAGTCTCTGTGTGTTATTTGGGTTTGATGTGGCTCTGGGACCAGACTGGTAGGAAGAATCTCATTACATAAAGTTCCTGTTCTTTTCAAAGTCACATTATTTCATTTTTCCCCATTCTATAAAGACTATGCTTAGTGAAATATTCTCCTATTTTGGTACAGTTTAACAGCTTTTACATTACAATCTTCTTCATTTTATTTTGGCTTTATGTCTACCAGTAAATGCTATGATATTGTATGTCAAAAGTGTGTGGGATAATTTTAATATTCTATTGACATATAGGACTTTTCTGGCTCTACTTCTTATACTTCAAGGAAATTTAGAGGAAGTTTTCCTCCAGAAAAGACACCTTCAGTTTGTATTGTAGTCGTTGAAAGAGTGGTACTGACCCAAGATCTGGCAGTTTCTCCTCATATGAATCAACTGTATATAATTTTTTTCTGTGTGGTTTTCAGCTAAAACAACACAATGTAGGATCAGAAAGGGACAAATGAGTATGATAGCCATTCCTGCACTATCCATCTCATTTGCAAAACCTAGTTTGCAATAGTGTTACTTACTGCTAAAATGAAAATTACTGATGTAAGTAAGTATTTTGGAGAAACAAAAGAACATAGGTTGAACTTAACTCAATTTAAAAAACAGAGACTAAGGTCTAAGTAGAAAATCTGACTATACTAGTTGGCAAAAAGTGACCAGGTATCCTGATCTTTAGAAGAAAATGAAATCAATTTAAAGGGATGAGTCCTTCATTTTTATTTTTTATCTGACATCATTTGTTCTTCTCATAATAGTATACCCAATATTTCTTTGTAAATATTTAATGTATATATGATGTTGATATGATAATGTATGCTAACATATGATACTAGTTGCCTCATATTTATCTTTTGTCAATCATTAAGCCATTTTATGTAATACTTTTTGTAGAATTAGCTTGCTCAGATTTGTCAGAAATTTTGAAAAGAAGTCAATCCAATTTATGGAGATGAGTAAAGAGGAATAAAATTATTTTTTAATAAAGAAGTGATCATCAAAGACCATCCAGTTACCCTTCCTTTATTCCAAAAGTGGAGCAGATCATTATGAATGTCGCAGCAGGGCACTGTGGAGCTCCAGAACAGAAGTCAGACCAGGAGCTGTTTCTAATGAATGAATATGGTGGCCATTTTTTTTCTTGAAACATGACCATTCATTCTCAAAAACAATATTCAAGAGTCTAAAATTTAACATCACAGAACTAGTGCAGGCAAATTTGGTACCTTGCATGATTTATACAATAAAGACAATTTTTGAGAGATGCTTATTTGATTTGTCTTTTCAATACATTGCTTAGTCACTAGCCCTCTTGGAGAAAGAAATACTCAGCAATGCATGGTATAAATTAGTTTCTTGTTTCAAATCCAACTGTGTAAACACAAAGCACTTAATACTGTACAACTTAGAAATTACAAAATTAAACATCTGCCACCTTTGATAATCAGGGTAAGCTCTTGCTAGCAGCACAATAGATGCTTAATTGTTGTGTTATTCTTTTCTTCGTGTGTTTATGTATGCTAGCCATTTATCTAGACTGCTTGATTCCTCTCCCCTTGGTTCCAGAAAAGTGCTATATTGCCCCTCATCTTTTCAGACTAAACACCGACCATGGAAGCCCTTTCCCCAGACTCTTCCTTCACTCCTGCAGGAAGTACCCATCTTCTAAGGACTCTCAAACTGACATTCTTATACCATAATCCTGAATTCCTGAATCTCTTCTTACCATACCTCTTGGGTCTCAAGTTGGGCCTAAGCTTCTAACAAACTGATTTGTCAGTCTGATGTTAGCATTGCCCAATTGATTGTTCTTACAATCACCACTCACCACTTTTGGCAGAACTGTGTTCAGTGTTTTCAGAATATAGAAGACAATCAAGACTTACTAGAATGAGGGAATTAATGAATAAACTAATAATGTTATGAGTTAATCAATACTGTACAGCTTACTGTTCCTTGGTTCATTTTGGGGAGTAGTGAAAGAAAGAAGTCACAGACCCTCTGTGAGTCTTTCAATAAAGGCACTCTGAGTGATTATTGCCAGCACACTCAAGCCTTGTCACATACTGCTTTTTCTCAAATAATCACTTAGTGGTCTTTTGGCTGAGCATGCTGCTCCTTCAAGGGCATTCTTTGGCAAAAGCAGAAACAAGTTCTTGCCAAAACCTTCCTGCTGGAGAATAAGGCAGAGCAAAAGGGAGAGCTGTGGTTTAGGGGTAGCAATTTTAAAGCCAATTTCCATAAAGAATGAGGCTTAAACCTTTACTTCAGTATCAGTTCAGTGGGAGAGCACTTTTTCCATTGCAAAGTCTGAAAGAATTCACTCACATTCAACATGTTCAAAAAGTGTATGCAAACAAAGATGAATCCATAGCATTCGGCAGAACTTGTTTTAAACTGTGTTTCACTTTTGTTCTATTTGAAACAGAGACAAAGTCATTCTTACTTCATATGACAATGTATGTGAGAATACCCTGAGCTATATTACAAAAATGATCTTTTTGTGACTCAAAATGAATATGTAACTGGTGAGTTGAAAATAAATCTTTAAGTGTTATCTTTCCAAAATTCTGATTTTAGATGAACAAACATTAATTTTTCAGTGCTGTTTCCCATACACACGCCCATATAAAAGTGTTCAGATAAATCTTACAACAGGGCTTCATGTCTCAGGCTGGCTTTTTGCTCTTCTGGTAACTGGATCTTTGGTTTAAAATGAAGGCTGTTCTCATGAGGCACTCTGCATATTTGGATGCTGACAAGTTTATAGGAATCTGTATTTAAAATGAATTGAATATGAATTTGAAACCAGAAAAAGTGTCCTGTTTGACATTGAAAGAAAAAACTGACTGCTGTGGGTAGTTTTGTAAAGACTTGAGGCAGCAGTGGTTACATTTTAGAGTCTTTCTAAAGATTCCTTCTAAGGAATACGTGCCACGTTGCCAAGGCAATTTCCCTGTGTAGAGTGTTCTGTTTTTCAATCCTGTGTTTAAAGCAATCAGACACATTACTCAGGGAGCATTTCTCTTCCATTGATTAATAGTTTAAAGTAGCCCAAAAGTCTTTACCATGAACTGCTATCCAAATGCCCTTCATTAATTGTAACAAGCAAGAGGTGTTCAGCAGTCCCTAGCCTGGAATAGAGCAGCATATTTTGCTAAGGATAATACCAAGAATATTCAGCAACACAGAAAGGAAAATTCCCTTAAAGCAAGACATGGAAAGAATGGATTCTTGTGGGTTTGAAATGGTTTTTCTCTTTTGGTTTTTAAAATGCTCAAATTCCAAAGCGGCAATTGGGTTAAACAGACCTTGGTGAAGTGTGATTCATAACTCAAGTAAGGGGTTGGCCTCTTCATTCCCCAGAAGCCGAGGAAGAAATTCCACACAAGTACACTGACTGAATCTTTACAAGCCCCTTGGTTTCAGAGAAAATTGACAAGTTGACTTCCAGAAGCCTGTCAGACTAAATGCGTGCTTTGAAAGTAGGAACATTTTATCTGTCAGCTTTTGTGAGCCAAGGCATCCAGACAAGTATCATGATGGCAAGTGCAAGGAAGACAGCTCAGCTCTGTGTTTCCCAGTGTCATCAATAAGAAAATTATATCACTCTGTCATTTACATGGGAACATCTGTATGAAGTTTAATTTATGATAACGAACAGCATTTCATGTAGCGTTATATAAATATATAATGTATTCTGTGCTTTAACCTAAAATGTAACTTGCCCCGAATCATTAAATACAGTGTTTGAGGAACCTAGTGAATGTCTTTGTCCTTACCATGACTCCATTTGGTTACCTGATTGAGCACAAGTCATAACTACTAACTGACTGATATTTAAATATTTTTGAAAGAAATGTCTTGATAACTTATATTCCTACTTACAGCTCTGTTACCAGGCAGTAGTTTTTTAGCTACCATTCACTTACTTAAGCCTATTTAATTCTCCTTCAGTAATAGCATTCCTACGTTAATGCATGTTCAGCATTACATTGTGCCTTCAGTGCTACTATAATATTGGTGGGCATCTATATATGATGCTTAAATTCCAGTCTTCATTTTAACTGTATTTAGATCTTGCAAATCAAACTGATAATTTAGGTAGGAATAGTGTCTTCATACATATTAAATTATTATACACTAAATTACCTAATACCGTAAGACCCTAGTACTATTTCTAGGAACCAGCATTTTACTTGTAGAATATGACATTACATAGTAATGTGCTTTTAATTTCAAATTTCTTTTCTTTGTTGGTGTATAAGAAACATATTCATTGTTGAATATTAACCCTTATCTCTCAGTTTTGCAATAATTGGTGCATTCTAGGAAGATTTGGGTTGTTGTTATTATTATTATTATTGGATTTCATATAGACCATCATAGTATTTGTGGACAAGGTTCTTATATTTCATCTTTTTCTGTGTACATTTGAATTTCCTCTCTTGTCTTCTTATAAACTAGGGTTTCCATTATGATGTTGAAAAGCAGCACTGAGACATGTTTGTCCTATTTCTGGTCAAGTAAGTGTGTGTGTGTGTGTGTGTGTGTGTGTGTGTGTATACATATGTATGTACACATGCATATGGAGGTTAAATGTCAAATGCAAGAGTTGTTTATCAGGGGCCACACAACGTGGTTTCTGTGATAGGGTCTCTCACTGGATCAGGGGCTTACTCATTCTGCTAGGATGACTGGGAAATGAGCCCTTAGGAGCCACCTGTCTGTGCCTCCCCAGTGCTAGAATTAGTGTACTTTACCAGCATGCATGGGTTTTACATGACTATTTGTTTTATTATTTAAATGTTTTTTGACTGCTTTATACATGTACACATCGTGCTCTCATTATTCATACCTCCCATCTTCTCCTACCCACCCAGCCAAGCACCATCTTCCCTACAAATCTCATTTCAATATACATGTCTTAGTGTTTTTCTTGTGACTGGTTGATTTTAAGCAGGGCCCTCTGTTTGCCCATGGGTTTGACACTATCCACTGCAGCTTGCAGTGGGGGGAGTGGGCACCAGTAAGTACACAACAGAGTACAGTGACTCCCTTTCCCAGAACCTATTAGTAGACAGTAATTTAGCAGGTAGAGGCGTAGAGGCAATGCCTCCTGAGTCCCTCTGCCTGTCATGACTGTTGACTGGGATCATTTTATGCAGATCCAGCTAAAGATAACAACAGCAGCTGTGCATTCCTGATTTCAGGGAATGGGCACTGATGTAATTTCACAGCCTTTCTCCCTATTTTCAGGTTCTAGTTTTGTTTTAGTTGTGGTTAATGTCTTAACCAAAAGTCTCTGGATGAAGAAAAGGGTTTATTTCATCTTACACTTCTAGGTCACAATCATTGAGAGATGTCAAAACAGAAGGTCAAGTTAGGAGTTTGAAGCAGAAAAGAGGAAAGCTGTTTACTGGGTCATCCTCATCCAACTTGAATACAGCTCCAGGCTGTCTTGTTTAAGGGTGGACATTCAATCATCACTTACTCTCAGCACCTTGAATACCTAAGAGCCTCCAAATTCATTGCAAGGAGAGGTTTCTGATTAAGTTTTCAAAGAGCATTTATTCATGGGTATAAGCAAACATGTTTAGATGGCAATTAGACCCTTTGTGAAGTTAGTTAAACAACAGTAATAAGGTGACCCCTCACCCCTGCAGAAAACCTATGATTTTCCCTGCCAGGCATTGTTTACTGGGTTTATAGCACCAGACATTGATTCCCTCTTGTGAAGCAAGCCTCAAATCCAAACAAAAAGTTGTTGTCTACGTCCCTAACAGTGGTACACTATTGTATAGTGCCACATCTTCCCTGGAGTTTGCAGAGTTCACAGCTAGGCAAGCCTGACTTTTTTACCTGGATACTAGAGTTAAAAGCGACAGTGGGGAGGCCAGCATGGGACTGATCTGGACCCCCCAAATGTGAGTGTCAGTGAGAAGGCCTGGGCAACCTATGGGGCCCTGAGCTGTGGATCAGTGTCTATCCCTGGTATACAAACTGTCTTCATGTGCCTATAGCACAAAGAGAGATGCTCTCTCAGCCTGGACTCTTAGGGGAGTGCCTTGACCCTACCAAGAGTAAAATGACAGACTCTAGATATCCCCTATGTGGAAGGATTTGGCAATAGGGTGGGAGGGAGGGGGAAGGGGAGTGCGGGAGGAGGGGAGGGAGAGGGAACTGGGATTGACATGTAAAACAAGCTATTTAAAATTAAAATAAAAAATGATAAAAAAAAAGGTCAGGCTCTCATACATTCATTTTAAGCGCTTAACTGACTGAGCAATCTCCCTATTCTTTGGTTGTTCCTGGTCTTAAAAAGAGGTTTCAAGTTTTTTACCCTTAAGGAAAATGTTACCTATAAGATTTTTGTAGATTTTTTTATCAACTTCAGGAATTTACTCTCTTCAGTGTTCTAAAAATTTAATCAAAAATGATCATTTAAAAATCTATCAAAAACATTTTCTATATTTTTGGAATGACCATACTATATTTTTTTTTCCATCTACAGCCTTTCAGTGAGATACATAGCATTAAGTAATAGTCAGTTGTTGAACTTGATTAAATCCCAACTGATTGTGGTATAGAATTCTTCTTATGTATTATTGGATTCAAGATGTTAGTATTTATTGAGAATTTTTTAAATCTATAATTTATGAGAGAGATTGGTCTATAGTAGCCTTTTCTTGTAATGTCTTTGTTGTTTTTCAATATAATTATGACTCCTTGGATGACTTAGTGAGTAATCCTTCTGATTCTGTCTCCTTGAGGAGATTATCATGAATGAAAATAAACTTTTCTTAATTATTAAAATTCATATTCTCTTATTTGCTCTCTTTCTCTTTTATTGAACAATATATTCTTTTTTCACATAATATATCCTGATTCCGGTTTTCTCCCTCAATGCCTCCCACTTTTCCCTTTCTGTCTCTCATTAGAAAACAGCAGGCTTCTAAGATATAATAATAAAATACAACAAAATAAAATATAATAAGATAAATCAAAAGCTATTCCATCAGAGCTAGAGAAGTCAAACAAACAGAAGGAAAAGAGCCCAATATAAGGCATACAAATCAGAGACCAACTAATTTGCATAATGAATCCCATAAGAACACTAATCTTTATTTTTGAAATATATATACTACTACTACTACATTGTCCATTCTGTCTTGTTTAAGTATTGATACATACTCTCTTACATGAACTCTGCCCTTTTCATAGAGGTCAGTGGATCTCAATCTGTGGGTCACAACCACTTTGGGGGTCACATATAAGATACCCTGCATATCAGATATTTATTTTACTATTCATTACAGTAACAAAATTACAGTTGTGAAGCAGTAACTGAAATATTTGTGGTTGGGGTCAACATGAGGAACTGTATTAATGGGCTACAGCATTAGGAAGGTTGAGAACAACATATCTAGGTCATCAAATTTGTCTACATAGAAATATTCCTAATATTTCTTTTTTAATTTTATTTTTAAATTTAAATTTAAGTTAGAACAAGGTTGCTTTACATGCCAATCCAAGATCCCTCTCCCCTGGACTCTTGGGGGATTCTATTGTTTTTTTCTGCTGAATAGTACTCCATTGTACAAATGTACCACATTTTCTGTATTCACTCTTCAGTTGAGGGGCATCTAGGTTGCTTCCAAGTTCTGGCTATTACAAATAATGCTGCTATGAACATAGTGGATATATTAATGTGCATCTTTTGGATATATGCCTAACACTCCTTCACTGCTGGTGGGAATGCCAACTCGTATAGCCACTTTGGAAATCAGTATGGAGATACCTCAGAAAAATGGGAATAAGCCTACCACAAGACCCAGCAATTCCACTCTTTGGCATAACATTTCTTTATAATGATTTAGGTTTCCATGATATTTATAGCAAGGTTATCTTTTTCATTGAGAATATTTGTTATTTCTCCCATATTTTTCTTAGCTTCGCTGGAGGCTGTCAAGCTTATCGATATTTATAATAAAGAAGTAGCCTTAGATCTTCTTGGTGTTCTCTGTTGGTGTCCTAGATCTGATTTCTTGGTTTCTTCTGTAAGTTTTCTTACTCCTTTTCTTCTGCTTACTTTAAATTTAATCTTCTTTTTTTCTTTCTTCCAATGGCAGAAGCTTACGGCAATGCTCTGAGAAACATAACATTTTATAATGCATTCATTTAATGCTATCAGTTTCATTTGAAGTGCTGTTTTCACTGTGGCACATGATTTGATAGATTCTATTTTCATTTTCATTTCAACTCAAGATATTTTAAATTATATCTTCTGTTGTATTTGTGGCCCATTTGTCTTCTGGAAGTAAGTTCCTCTTTATTTCTAACACATCATTCTGTTACTGATTTCTTACATTCTACTGCCATTGTGGTCTGAAAGTAGACATTGCGTGATTTCTATTTATAATTCTTAAAAGTGGATTATAGCCTGAAGTGCGCTTTGCCTTAGTAAATACTACATGGGAATTTGATATTTTGTCAAGAAATGTTGAATGTACACTTAATTTTAAGGTGTTGTATCTGCCTATTTGTGATAGAGGTATTCAAGTTTCTTGTATAGTGTGTTCATTTTTGGTTATAATTCTACCATTTTAAATTACTTTTTTTCAGCTGGCGAAGTAATGGGTTTCACAGGGCATTTTTATATAAGGGGGTCATAACTGATTTGTCATTTGACTCCTCCTCCATTTTCTGCCCTGCTCTCATCTTCCTAGTGCCTGCATCATTCTAAAGAGTTACTATTTAGATGTCTCATGCATTCTATTGTCCTCAGTTGTCTAACCTTTAAGATCTCTTTCACCTTGTCATGGTCCATTTTCTAGTTTTATCTCTCTATATTTATAGATTTGCTATACATTGACGAATAGAACTATCTTAGCTCTATAACAAGGGTTCTGGTAAATTGTGATTTCATTTCATTTGATTCCAGGAATATGTTAATTTTGTCTCCAATTTCTTCAATGACCCACTTGTTCCTGTGTGTATTGTTTATTTTCTATGTATTTCATGCATTTTCTGTAGCTGTCTTGCTTTTGTTGTTTAGTTAGATGCTAACATGGTACAATAGAGTGTAAGAAATTATTTTGATACTTCATATTTCTTAAGACTTTACATCACAGAGTGTGATCCATTTTAGAGGAGGTCTTATGGTCCACTGAGAAGAATACATACTTAACATCTATTTGATAGTATATTATGAGTGTGTTTATTAAGGCAGTTTGCTCTTTGATATTTCAATTCAGATGAATCCAGTATTGAGGTCACTCACTATTATTGTATCAATTCCTATGGGACCTTTTATGCCCATTAATTTCTGTTGTGTAAGTCTGAAAGATTCAATATTTAATGAACATACATTACAATTGTTATTATCTTTTTAGTAAATTTCTCTTCTTTTGTAATGGCCTTTACTTATCCTGACTATTTTTTGTTTGAAGTTTAGTTCACCAATCATCATCAGCTATATACATCTTTATATTTACAGGGTTAATGTAGGCAACAGACCTAAATTAATTCATTCTGACCATCTCTTTTTGAAACTGATATCTTTAACATTTAAAGTGATACTCATATAGTTGGATTAACAGAAACCACATTTGTTTCTAGTTATATAAGTAATTTTTCTTTTTACTATTTTAAATCTTTCACACCCTTTCTGTCTTTTTAAAAATTTATTAAGCATATGTTATTATTCTATTTTGTATCTCTTATTAGCATAGCAACATTATTTCTTTCAGATTTTCCACATTTACAATCAATTCAAGCTTTCAACTCCCACAATACCACTCTCCATGTATTTCAAGTAACTTTTAAAATAAATTTTTATTTAAATTGAAAACAATCTTATTTTACATAAGAATCCTCTTAAGAACAAGTTCTTTTCAATCCCTCTCGTAGTTTCATTAATGTTTCTCTTTACACTTACTCATAAACCACACACAATAAGTTCATTGTTGCCATTATTGGTAACAGTTCATTTGTTAAGAATAAAAATCTTTGCTGTTTCATTTTCTAGTATCTTTCCATTTTATGTAGATTCAAGTTACTGGTTTTTCTTCCCTGTAAAAACAAAACTCATTTTAATATGGATGCTTTCTGCTTTGTTTATTTTTACATTGACTCTTACTGACAATTATAATTTCTGAATTTATTTTTCAGAGAATTTTTGATTTCCTCTTTTAAATTATAATAATGACAGCATAATTCCCTAGAAATTTTTTAGCTCTTTACAGGTTATCATTTTTCTGTCTCATCAATGGCATGATTTCTGAGAAGTTGGGTATAATTTTCTTGTTTGTTTCTTGATTATTAAGGTGCCCATACAGCTCTCTTTTAACTTCTTTTCCAACTTGTATTAGTTTTCCTGAACTTGGCAAGGTATAATTCTGTAATACTTGTACATGAGAGATTGGAGAGTTACTGTGGCTACAAGCCAGCCTGGAACATAGAATTCACACTGTGAATTACAAGCCAGCCTGGATATATACATACATCTGTCTTGGAAAAAAATGAAAGATTTTTTTCCTTACATTTTATTTTTCTGAATTATACATATTGTAAACCTGGATTTTAGGTTTTTATAACTATTTTATGTTTCATACTTATCTTGCTTGGAGTACTGTCTGGTTCTTAGAGCTGTGGTTTGATATAGAAGAAATTTTCAATTATTGTTTCTTCAAATGTTATTGCTACATCTGTTTTTTCCCCTTCCTCAAAAGTAATTATCATGTTTGTTTTATGTCTTTAGTGTTGTTGCTGTAATTTCTTCCATTGTCCCACAGTTCTTGGGTAATTCTGATTTGCTCTTTTCTCTGTATAAGCCCAGATAGTAGATGCTTTTGATCATTTGTTCAATTGCATCCCTGGGCTAAGAGCATGGCATTGGTCTCACCTCCAATAGCGGATAGTTACAAATAGCTGATAATGTTTTCAAGTTTACTAGGTTGCTTATATATCAGCTTTGCTCAGAGGTTAGATTACAGGTCATGGAGCCAGTGAGACTACTATCTTCCACCAATGGAATCAGTTAAATGGTAGATGGACGTTTACAAATGCAAACAGTTCACATTCTACTGAGATTGTCTTCTGAAAAGTGTCCTTGTGTCTTTTCTGTGTGCGAGCAGGGTCTTACACTGAGTCAGGTTTGTGTCAGTGCTGAGGACCTTCTATCTCCTGTGTGTTACTGCAATCTTGCACATGCTTCCAGCCTTCTAATAGGATAGAGATATGGAAACACTTTCCAGAACGCATGCATCCCTAGTTTTCCACATTCCCATGTTAAACTTATAGTTAGTCTGGACAGTCTGTTGATTTCACCAACCATTATTATCACCTTAGGCCACTTCAATTTTCTCTTCCTTTGATTGTTTGCCACTGACTGGAATCTCTATTGTTTCCGGCAGCTGAGCATGAGTTTTTTTCTGTGTTCTCCAAATGAAGCCAGCCCCCTCTGGCAGTAAAGCAGATGCACTTGCTGTTTTCCTATTCTGATAAGACACTTTGTACCTCCAGGACTTTTTATTAGAGGGTGGGGATAAGTTCAGAGGGAGCTGTACATAGGAGTACCCCAGGCTAGAACACAGGAAATTTCTACTGTTGTTAACTGGCTCTCAGTAGTTTCTCTGGAATCTTTTGCATTTGGTCAGTTACCAGGGTATAGAAATGGCTATTTTTGACAATGACATCCAGTTTTTTATATTTCTCTTTTGAGAGGAGTTTTTCCAGGCTTACTGCTCATTTATTAATTTGCAAAACAATGAATAGTATAATAATGAAATTTATCATATGCTCATTTATTGATCCAAGTGTTTTATTAATCATCTAATTTATATTAATTCATGAACTCCCTGGGTCTTTACAACTCTATAAGATTAGCATTTACAGATGCAAAAAAGGGATAGGTGTCTTGAGTGTGTTTGTGTGTAGGTGTAGGTGTTTATGGATGATGTGTATAAGAACACTAGGAATGGATAAACAGGAGAAGAATCTTGGAAGATTTTCTAAATAAATAAATACAATTTATATATACAAACAAGAACATTATAAATAGAGGATCATGAAGAAATAAGCAACAATAGTATAGAAACAGGATTTCCTTTATCTCACTGCCCTATTACCTACCTTTGATCTTTGTAATTTATATACAACTTTTGTGTCTGATTGACTTTATACCTAATTATCCATACTTATGCATGTCTGTGATATATTTACTATAATGCAACTTAGAATTTGTGTTGAATAAGGAGAATGGAGTAAGTGGACAGCAGTGACTGATGGTTAATCACAAATCTTTTAGAGCTCATGCTATCACCTTCCAAAGTAGCCTAGTGAACAAATGCTTAAAAGTTAACAAAGAGAACTTGGCTGATAACTGTCTAGAGATAGGGACATTAACTGTATCCATTACAGGCTAACTACCTTCTTTATATAGCGACTGTCAATAGCCACACCTTCAGTATATATGATTCCTCCCCACCCCACAATTCTATCTGAGAAGATTTGATATAGATGTAAAACTTTGGACTTTTCTGTTTTCTGAAGTGCTACATTATTTATTTTTGGGCACTATTTACTCTTATATCCTTATTTTATCCAGGTGAACTGAATCTAACAATGCAAGATAAGGAAAATCAAATCCTCTCTAAAAAATTTGACTACAACCTAATATTGCAAGATGATTTCTTTAAAGTTTCCTAAAAATAATATCCATTGATCACTCCCACCATCCTACCTGCTATGAGACACAAACAGCCCACAGGGGTTTCTCTTTAGAGAGGAAGATAATGGCCAACCTAGGAGAATCATGAGTATGTCTGTTGCTAGGAGCCAATAACTAGAAATTTGCAGTTATATAATCCAGGCCTTAGGCAAACCAGTGAAATAGGAGAATTTTATAAATAAGGACCAAAGGCTCATAGAGATTAATTAATGGCTGAGTTTTGTGTCTAGAGAACAGGAGATTCAGGCTGTGCACCTAAACAATCTGACTCCAGCATCCCAGCTCCTAACTACCACACTAGGTTACTATACTCTCAGATGGAACCACATGAAATTGCCATGGTGTCATTAAAAGATGCTTAAAGATCAGAAATGTCTTCTGATTTAATAAAATATTATCTCTCTTTAAATGATAAGGTATATGCATAGCAAAATATTCTGGAAACGACTTTATAATCCAAGTTGAAAAGATCCTAGACTGCTATTGAGACACCAGTGTTACTAGCTGAAGAGCTTTAAGCAAATCATTTACTGTCTGAGCTTTTCGCTGACATATAAAATTGAAGCAATACTGATATCAACCTATGACAGACTATTTTGGGAAGCAAATGTAATAATGTACTGAAAGTAGTATTTAAATGAGTGGTATTGTAATTAGCATAATGTAAAATAGGTTTCATTAAAAAAGGTTGGAATCTTGCAGTTTTTGTATTTTGTCATGCTAGAGGACCTGTAATGGGGACAAAAAGACACTAATTATCAGTGCCTGTCACTGTCCTAAGATACTTTGAGAGGGGTGAAATAAAGCAGTAGAATGCTTCTCCCAACATAGTCTCTGAACTGAAAATATTGTTATGACATCTTGTTTAACAAACATTTCCAAGCATTTATTTTTCCAGAACAATACACATTCAGATGAACTAGCAGGGAAATAAAGTCCTGTAGCTCTTTTACAAGTACATGAAGACAGCGATGGGCTTTTAAACAAGAAAAAGGAACTTTTATGAACTAGTAAAGAACAGAAGGGCAGTCACTCAATGAACATTTGCTAATTGATGGGTTGATCTTGGAAACTGCTAAGAAGGTGACCCATATTCAGTTGAAAGGATGAGACAGCTTTTGTAGCTTAGGGTTGAGGAGAAACTAAGGTGTTTCATGTCATTGGAAGCTACCAATGGTCAGCAGGGCTTTAGATATAATGGGTTTTGAATATTATAGCCAATAGAAATCCTATAATACAAGATCCAGCTGATTTGTGCATTTACTCCTTGTAATGTGGTCACTATGAGGGGAAATCATCATAAGTACTGCAGGAAAAGTGTATGGTGCTTCTTTAAGCATCAGTGAACAGAAAGCAAGGAGCTGAACTGTGATAAAGACTCAAAGTCTAGTAAGTGGTCCCATGCAAGGTGTGGCCAGCAGGATCAGTTCCTTTGTTGCTATCAGCACAAGGTATCTTCATCCTTTCATTCTTCACCACATGTACTGATCTGTGAATTTTGTTTAAAAGTAATTTGTGTACAGCATGTATTTTTCTTCATGAAATGATGAAAATAATAAACAATAATGTAGTAGCATCTTGTTCTGCCAATAGACTTGAGGTGTGGCTTCAGTGCGTGCACATGACTCCTTATAAGGGCGAGGAACCCACCTTCAAAAGTTAATTCCAATTTTGTGTTGTTTATGGCTATGTAACTTTGGAGACAATTGTCTTAGAAATTTAGCTTCTTGAACAGGAAAATTGGCATTCATATTTGATGCTCTGAGGGTTCTTATTGTAATAAGATTAACTTAGTAAGCACCTGGCATGTGGGGCAGACATTATAGAACACAGTAGCAATGTTAGTGGTAGAAGTTGTGGCAGTGGTAGTAGATGTGGCAATGGTAATAGCTGTTGAAAGTGGTAGCAGATGAGCCTTCGATGTGGCAGTGGTGGCAGATGAAGAATTGGTAGGCATTATGGCAGTGGCAGGGCCTGTGGCAGAGGTAGCAGTAATATTGTTTCTCATGTTGGTATTGTGTGATTACAATGGGAATCATTGTTATCATTGTTGTTGTTAGCAATTTTCTTACAAACTTATACAATAGGGTCGGTCATGGTTTTTCAGGGTATTGATCAGGAGAATATTTTATAGGAGAGACATTCTTTGGCTAAGAGAATAGAAAGAATTTCAGTAGAATTCAAATTCATGAAGACAAAGGCTTGTTTTGGTTATTACTCTATTACTAAGACTTCATCTAATACTTGGGAAATCCTAGGCATTCAAAATTACTTTTCTAGGAAATGTAATATCACAGACTCAGTAAACATATTTAGGGCAGGCTCAGGACATTAGTAAGGATACCCAAAAAAGATTCTTGGCATGGCTTAGCTAGAAAAAAATCCGAGACAGGAAATAGAGTACACATCTAGAAAGGTAAATCATGGGAACACTTACATTCCGGCATAGTTAATCGATGTCCCAGGATGTTCTTTAATAATAAAGGAAAAATGTTTGAACTGATTTGAACAAAAAAAATTACATGATAAAAATATCAAAACAAATGAAGAACATATCATGAAAAATGAAATAGGAAAAAGTATTTTAACAGATGATATAGGTGCCCTTAAGAAAGTTGCAACTTGTGTGTAAAATAAGATATTGACTATTGATGTGAAATTTGAAGGATATAGATGGAAAAGAAGGATTTAATGAAGAGATGCACAGAGCATTCTAAAGAAAATCATGGGAATACTCAAAATAGATTATCAGTTCTGTTTTTGGTTTACTGTAACTGAAGAGACATTGAGCGTTTACACAAAAAACAGGTTACATGAAAACTCAGGTAGATTCCAGAATAGCAAAAGCAGAGCTTGGTGAACACTTACTAGTAGGGAGAAAAGAAATGGACATAAGCACTGTCTATAGAACAGTAGAGATGAGGCCAGCCAGGATGGATCGCATAATACAAAGGAAAGGAAATGCTATGGAAGAAAACCAAAGAGGATGAAAACTGGGGAAAGATAACTGTTTATGAATGTAAAGAACTGCTTTGGTCCTTTAGGCTCAGTTCTTATATATTGATAGAACACAAATCAGAGATTGTTGAAAATAATGGAGACCATGTTTTACAGAATACAGAAGGCAGAGGGGTAAGAGTGACAACTACGATCAGGGCCCATTATACGCATGGGTGGAAATGTCACAATGAAACCCCTTACTTTGTAAAATTAATACGTTCCAAAATTTTCAAATGAATTTCTTAATGAATAAAAGGAGAAATAATGGTGATGAAATGGAGGACACTCATGCCATGTCAGATGCTACTTTAATCTTACACTTGAATAAAAGGGACATATCCTTTTGCTCTCTGCTTATATCACATTTGAAATGTCTCTCGGGATACGGCAATCAAACTTTTTGTTGTTTTGTTTTGTTCTTTTTGTTTTCTTTTAGGCTGTTTTTGTTGTTTTTCCTGGTTTTTGTTTAGTTCTTTGTTCCTTTGGACAGTTTAAGTGCCTGAGTTATTATATAGGGAGATGGTGAGGGGAGGAAGGGATCTGATGGAAGGAAAACTTTGTGTGTCATGAAGCCTTTACAAGTACTGGTCAATTGTGTTCTTTACAACACTTACTGTTCTCAAAGATCTTATTCAAACTCATGAAATATTTAAATACAAAGAACAAAACAGCCTCTAGGCTGGAGCCAAATGAATGCATTAAAACCACCTGTTCTCCTACCATCTGCACATTGTGTAGAGCAAGAAGCAGAGATGGTAGTAGGAGGGGAAACCATTTCTGAACCAGTGACAAATCCAGTTATGGACACAGGAAGTGATTATATTGCCCATTCATTGTGGAAGCCTTTAATAGAGACAATTTCCAATATATATAGTCCTTTACTACACAGGTGAGAATCCTAAACTATTTTTCTTAACTTCACTTTATAAAAATACTAAGAGTATTGTATCACACTTCTATAGTAAAACAAAACTTCTTAGTTAAAATGCTTAGTTTTTTAATTGAAAACATAAAGCACAGTAATTATTATGTTTATGATCACTTATTGAAACCTAAAGTTTCAAAGTGAGCAAAAGGAAATTTGTAATAAGGAATGATGAGGTCAATAGATAGGTGAGTACCCTGACGGAAGAAGGTCAAAACTGCAGGGAAAATCTCTGAAATGACAGATATTTGTGAGAAAACAGAACCATTCTTACCTAATCATGGTTACTTATAATAATAACTACAGAATTAACACGTTTCCTGAATATAAGGCCAGGAGTCTGCCCAGCACAGGACTAAAGAACACCGTTCCCATGTACACATTCAGCTCTGCTCACTGTCATAAACCCATTCTTCACTCCTCTGGCTACATTCACCTGTTACTTCCACTCAAGCTGTGTTTTGCAGTAAAGCACAAGAGTTATTGATGGTTTCCCACATAAGAATGAATACACTTTAAGAGCGACCTGGGTGACAGCATTAAAATATTTTGAAGATTACTATGAACAAGGTTTAATGTCTGATGCTACAAATGGAGAAACCTGTAAAATACACAATCTTAGGTCTTGTGATGATAGAGGTATAGAGAATGCCTTGGGAACAGTTTTAGGAAAGTGAGTACTGACAGCAGACTGATGATATGACCAGCACTGGACCTTAGAATATTAAATATTAAAAGGAAAATGCAAGAATGAATAGACAAAGATTGGGGAAGATTTGGAAGGTTTTAATGATTTCATAGTAGTAAGCAAATTTGTTGGCTTATTAGGTGACTTTTTATATTATTAGGAGAACTTAACAAACATCTAATATTTGATCAATCAAACCCCATGGCCTTCACAGTCTTACTATCAAGAATTAATAGTAAAAGTGTTGATTATTGACAACTTACCATGTGCCAGGCAATTATTGTATGTAATCTTTTTTTGTTCTTCCTAAGAATTTTATGATATAGGTTCTGAACAAATAATGTTATGGAATTTTGGCTAAAATTCTTAATTTCTAATATGTGTGCCTTATACTTCACATTCATTGTATAACCAAATTATCACAATGACCATACAATCATCCAATTAATGAAAAACTGACTTCCAATATGTTAGAAACTTTTTCCTCATAATTGTTGGAAGGACAGTTTTTTTTTGTTTTTTGTTTTTGTCACAGAATACCTAAGAGCTTGATGAGAGCTTGAGTGGATGTATGTGTGCAGTTCTGGATGGTTTAATAGTGGTGAAAATCCAGTGTAGTCAGAGCTCCTGAGAAGACAGATCTTCAGATATGTGGATATAGGAACTGGACCCAGGGAGAAATTCCATCATGATCCAGATCATTTTTGAGAACATCTGGTTTTACCCATCTAAAACATTCCACTATTTCCTTGATTCGTCTGTTTTCTCATTGATGTAGTCATTGTGCAGCTATGTGAACAGGCCTGTGGCTACATACTTGTAGCTAAAAATGAAGGAAAGTATCATGGCTTGTGGTTTCCTCTGGAAGGAACAAAAATGGTAGTAACAGGAGTTTGGGGTTTTCATAAACATCATGTGCTAAACAAAGTCCAATGAGAGTATTAGATTCTGAAACACTACTAATCAAAGAAATATCTTACTTACTCTGTAACAATTACTTACAGAAAGGGTCAGGGTTAAGATACTATCTGTTATTTTTTGTCATCGTGTGCAGCACACTGACTTAAAGTGCTTGATGAAGGAAGGACTTATTTTGACGCACAGTTTCATAAGGTTCATGTCACCGTCCTCCACTGCATGTGATGAGAGAGAAAATCATATGGTGACAGCATGTGGAAGAGGTGTTCTTCATTTTTGGAAAATAGAAAGCAGAGAAGGGAGGACATTACAAAAAACTTAAATGAAGTACGGGCCCACAGACAACCCCAGCAACTTATTTCTTCTCAGGATCCATCTCCTACTTTTTCCCACTTCCCAACAATACCAGTATATAATGAACCCATCAAGGATTAATCTAGCAAACAGGGCTCCTTGCTTATGATTTAACTGATTTTGAAAACATTTGACAGGTACATTAAGGAATTAATTCACATATCTCTGCATATGTGTATGCACATGTGGGAACAAGTTGCCTGTACAAGTACATGGGAAAGCCAGGGCTTGACACTGGACTTTTAAAATGCCTGTGTATTAAAGAATGTGTTTCTTGAGAATATGTGTATATCTCAAAATCTATTTTCTTAGTATCTATCTCTGTGCTTGGTACTTTATTAATTTCCAATAATTGTTCTTTGGTAGAATTGTGTTCAGTCTTAAAGGGCCTCTGCTTTGATGTTCCTGTTTCAGCACTTCTTAAAAAATGTTACATGAGGATGTGTAAGGATCTGTTCTTATTCATATTCAGTGTGTTCTTAGCTTTAGGGAAATTGAAAAGGTGGTAAAAATTTTAAAAATCAAGGAAATCGTCAAGATTCCAATTTAAAAAGATTAAAGCATAAAATTTCACCTATGCTAATCATGATAAAAATATCTTTTCAGGAGATAAAAATAAATCTTGGAATCAAATTATGTCATCATCTAGGCAGGTGGTTACTATAGCAGTGAAGGAAGTAAAGACAGTAAAATTGACTCAAGATTTCCAGAGGCAGAAAAATATATAAAGCACTCTAAGTTTATGAAATGGTAACTTTAAGTACTGAGTTGAAATGTGAGTGAGCTGTGGGTCTTACTCTCTATTCATTTCAATGCCATATGGGGCCAGAAAGACTTCTGCCCAGAAAGTGATGGACAATGTGTGGCATCAAATTGATTTTTCTGACCACCAGAGAAACCTACCAGCTATCATCACAGAGCAACTGCCATCAATTGTACAAAGAATAATTAATTACCTGAAGAAAATATATGTATTGGTCTTTGAGAATTCCATACACACATATACTGAAATATGATCATATCTATTTCCTATTTCGCCCTCCAAGTCTTCACATAACCCTCTAAAACATTTTCCTCCCAAGTAAACATTCTGTCTCCCATCTACTAAACCCAATTAGTGCTTACCATGTGTACACAGAGGTGGGGCATTCCATTAAAAAAAGGAAACCTACCAATGGACATATTCACAAAGAAGAATTATTCTCGGTTCTCAGCATCTATCGACTGCAACAAACTCCTAAGTAATAGAAGGAACCTAGAGAGTACCTCTCCCATCAATGCTAGCATTTTGTCTGGCTTGATCTGGTGCTGCTAATCAAAGATGCCATGAGTTTATGGGTGCAACAATCATGCTGTTTCTGCATTTCACAGAATTCCTCCTCATCTTTCAACTCTTTTTGTCTCCTCTTCCACAATGTCTCCTAAGCCTTGGGGTAGAAGCTTGATGAAGAACATGTCCCATTTAAGGCTGTGGATTCATAATTTGTTATTCTTAGCAGACTTTGCATTGACTGCTGACAACTGAAAAAAAATCAAAGTTGAGAGAAGCCCAGATCTATGAGTATAAATGTAAGTTTTTAGAAGGCAATTTGACATGACAATTTAGGCAAACAATAGCAGGCTCCACTCTAGAACAAATTACCTCTCTCTCAGCTGTGAGCCTTTGACCAAACTAGCAGTACTAGACATGAAATTCCCTCTCATGTAACAGTCCTTAAATCCAATTAGAAAGCATTTAGTCTCCCCATTACAGTCAGGTATTCCAGTAGGCACATGTTGCCTGGCTGGTAGGTAGTGAAACATACTGTGTCCCCCCCTAGATATGTCTTTTCTCCATCAACAGTGCTACAAAAGGAGGAAGGAAGCTTCCCATTTGGTTTGAGAATGATTTCTCTGTGTCTTGAAGTCAAAATGTGCTATTTTTTCAACCATAGGATATTGTCTATATGCTATATGGAAAACCATGTTTTTCCAAAACTAAGAAATTCGGTATATTTCATTAGTTTTCCAAAATGCCAGTCCCTCAGTTTTCTACTTTTCAAGATAAAGAAGAGGCTGTAAGTGATGAATAGGACCAGAGTCAGAATAAGGGGGACCTCAACCATCCAACTTTCTGTACCCCATACTATCAGAAACACAACGATTACTAATATGTTTATATCACAGGAAATGTGAATGACCAAGGGAAAATATATTGGCTAGAATTCTTTTCAGAGAGAGAACTTCATAAGTGAAAAGTTTCATACCAGAATAGCTGGGGAGATGACTTTACAAATAATGTGCTTGCTGGGAGAGTGTGAGGGCCTGAGTTCAAATCCTTCAAACACACATAAACATTAGCACAGGTCTGCAAACACTGTGATCCTAGGTTAAGAAGGAAGGTGGAGTCAGGAAAAAAACCCCAGAAGCTCATGGGCCTGCTAGCCCACCCTACTCAATAAAGAGACCCTGTCTCAAACAATGTAGCTGGTGGGTACCAGTATCTGAGTTTGTCCTCTGACTTCCACATGTACTGTGATTTACATGGCCCCTATTTTCATGCAAATCCATCACACACACACACACACACACACACACAGAGAGAGAGAGAGAGAGAGAGAGAGAGAGAGAGAGAGAGAGAGAGAAACAAAAGAAAGTTACATGTTAAGTAATACGGATTATAATGAGACCTTGGAGGAAGTTCACACAACCGTAGATTGTCGGTAAATCCCATTGCCAGGAGAATAGGAGCCATACTCAACATTGTTTTGACCTCTGGATGAGAATGCTCACTATGATGGGTGGGAGTAATTCTTTATTAGACACTCCTTAATTTGTCAGTACTCAGTAAATTACCACAATCTAAATTAGTATAGGAAATACTGAAGGAATATTCTCCCTGTCCAATAAATTGAAAAGATTTTGAACATCCATAAAATCACAGCCAAGACTTAGGAACTTCTCATTAAAATACAAATATTCTTAGTTCTTGTGTTTAGTTCTTTCTATCAAAATCTCTGTAAAAAGAGTATGTCGTTCATTTTTCTCTACTTAGAGCTCATCAAGGGAATATAACCATCACTCTTCTAATGAGAGAATAGACATTAGAGCCTGTAAAATAACTTATCCCTGAATTCCCACAGTTGCTTTATGATTGCTTGTTTAAAAATGTTTATCAATTAAGGTTGAAATGTTGACACACCTATGATTAACAAGCACTCACTTCTCTGTAATTTCAATAGATGCTGCCACAGACATGATAGTCTTTCTTTTTAAAGCAAGTTTCCATCCTGGACGTCACTATCTACCCTTAAAAAGAGTCTGGATATTGTTAACTTAGGGAAATGACATTACAGTCTTTAGCTGAAAACTGAAGATCCTTGGCGTTCACAAAAGCCTGCTGACAAGACTTATATGATCTCTTCATGAAGCTGACCAGGGAACATCAGAGTAACAATTATGATACATACATAGAATGACTCTAGGATCTAATATTCATCCTGCATAATCTTAGAATTGCTAAGCAAAAATTATATATGGTCTGTGATGCAAACCAGTAAAACATTCTTGTCTTCTGTTTCTTGAAAGAATGCCTTTCACTGTGAATCTTTAGATGTTTACTATCAGAGGCTTATTTTCCTCTCTTCCAAGATAATTGCTCCTCCCCAGTTTGCAGCACTTTAATACAATGAAGGGTTTCACTCTAGAGAGTCAGTGAAGCAAAAAAGCTTCAAGGAGCCATACTGAACAAACGAAAAGCATATCACATTAATTCAGTCTACTCCTGCTGCCCTTATTCTATCAAATATGGAAAGTGAGAGAGAGAAACAAAAATTCAGACAGAAGCCTACACATACAGGAAGTTTTGAGATTTTTTTTCCTATTTTTACACATGCTCAAGCAAAGCCTTCCTAATGCTGCCAAAGCCTTCTGACATCACAAAGTCCTTTTCTGTGAGTCATTAAAGTGCTGAAGTCCAGAAAATCAAATTTAGTTTAGGTCTGTTTGATAATGCAATAACACAGTAAAATGTAATTCACCAATTAGCTCATGTAATTGAATAATGAAAAACATGCTGCAAAGGAGTCTCTGAGGCAGAATCCACTACCTTTGATGGCTGTATATGTTTACTTATGACAACTGCAGGTACTCCTTCTGTCAATAAAAGTCCCTCCACTTTTCTTATGAAAAAGAATCTACAAATATCTGTGGTTGTGAGTCTATAGAATACTTAATTTCCTTACTTACTGATTCCCTTTTTCTCCTTCATCAGTTCCCTTTGAGTAAGTTCTACCTTGAGCAAAGGTGTTGCCAATACTTGGGAGGTGAGGGAGCAATAGACAGTTTGAGGCTTTCGTCTCAGAAATTTTAATTTGCTAAGAAATCTGTGTTAGATAAAAAATAAGAATTCAATGTTTGTTAGATCATTTTATAGCATTTCTTCAGAATTCTCTAAGCAAATCTGTTGAATCATAAGTGCCTACTATATTCAACATTCCTCTTTCTAAATTCAGATCAATTCAAGGATTGTTTAGATGGTTGAAACAGTTTCTAATGAGGAATTTCAAAATGTGTCCTACTTTATTCATTTATTACTTCTGAACTCTCTGGGCATGCTTTCATGGTCCAGGGCTTCCCAATAAGCAAAATAGAAAGTAACTGGAATGTATTGTCTGAACTTGAATCAGTAAAGAAATGGAATTTCTTAGATGACTTGGTCATTCTTAATGTAGTTTTGCTCTTCAAAAGAAAGAAGCAGAGAAGCAAGACGAGAAGGAGGAGGAAGAGGGGAGTATGTGGGAGGGGGTCACATATAGTGTGCTACCATCTTAAAGGTCACACTTTAGATTTTATCCATGAGATCTAAGCAGATATTAGCAAGCAATTTCCTTTGTAATTACATCATAACCCTTAGATGATTTGTTGTTTATAAACTTATAATGCATATTTTGTTTTGTCCCCTCATATAAAATACAAGTAACAACATTCTAAGGAATAGAATCATTATTAATTATTTTTGTTGTGCCTCATTTCCTTTGAGGAAAAATGTAATCCAAACACAACATGAAGGAAATATTCTCTAATGACAGGTGTGTGCCACCACGACTGGAGTTCCCCAACAGTTTTTAAATACAGAATCTCGTCTTCACAATGCATTAGTAATTCTCTCCCTTTTTTGTCGTTATAGGTCAATGGAACAGAAATTGAATATGAATTTGAAGAAATTACACTGGAGAGGGTAAGAAAGGATTTAAAATTTTTAAGTATGCAGTCTACCTTCCAGGTCCTAATTTCTTGTATTATGAAGTTGCAAAATTGTATTTCTTAACACAAAACTACCTACAAGATTTACAGAATATTAGTGAAATCTTGTGGCAGAGAGCATTGAGATAGAAGACTGAGTAACCATAATGTTCAGTTTGTACATCGTGTTGCCAGGGTTGGGCAAATGAATGACAAAGGCAGAAATCGCCTAGGAGCTTGCACAGTTCTTCATTCTGGATGTTTTGTTATCAATGCTTTGACTGTATGTTTCTAAGACATGTTATAAGATGTTCTCAGTTGTGTGATATTGATGTTGCAATCTGACCTACAGCTGCCACACATCTTCTATTGCAACAACAAAGGAGTGATAAACGTAAAACTTATCACCAAAGGCAGACACAGCAAGGAACCCTGTAGGGCTCTGAAAATATGCTAGAAGGACCTTGGCACTGACTTCTGACAAATAAAGGAGACTGGGCCACACATCCTAGTGTATTTGAGTATTTTACAAAACAGCAAAAGAAATGTCAAAGACAATCTAGAAAAAGCAATGTCAGGAAGCATTAATGGGATATTCATCATATCAAAAAGTGAGTGTATATAAAACTGCTTGCTTATCCTCACTAGGAAATGAAGATAGAACATGAACAGTTTAGTATCTAATTGTAAACATTTCAGAAGAGTCTTAATATACAGCGACAATGAATAGTCCTGAAAATTAGTTAATTTGGAAACAGGGATCAAAAACCTTGAAAATTAGCATAGTGTTAGAGGCATAATTACATTTTAAATATTTGACAAATTTCATAGACTTCTCATATTTTTACTGTTTATAACATACAAGGATCAAAAGTATGTTTACAACTTCATTATATATGCATATAATATTAATCTTATTAAATTTAAATACAAGGAAATGTTAAACTATATTCGATACCATTTTAGAATACTATGTAATTTCAAGAATACAATGCATATCTCAATGTTTTATTAATTTTAAATTAATTTAAAGTAGTTTTAAAATATAGTCAAACATGAATTAAATTGATTTGAACAAAAATCACCACATTTCCAAAAGTTTTAGCAAATATAGTAAGTTTTAAAATGTTCTTTTCTTTGAATAAAGAGAGGAAAAATGAAAAGGACATCATGAGGAAGCAGGAGATGCCCACGGTCTGGTTGAGTCTTCTCACCAGCTTAGAATCAAGGACTCGAGCATAATTAGTACTATTGGCTGTGAGGGTTGTTGACAGACATTAGCAAACAACTTCCTTTGTAATTATAGAATCACCGTTAGATGATTTATTGTTTATAAACGCAAAATACACATTTTGTAAGGTCCCTTTAAACAAAAAGCAAATCACACTAAGGGATGGAATCATTGTTGATGATTTTTACAGTGTCTCCTTTTACTTTGGCAAAAAGCACAAATGTAAAAGAAATGTTCAGGAATGGCAGGTTGTGGTGGCAATATGGTTAGTGAGGTGCAGTACAAAATGTAAATCGTTACCCTATTAAATGCATAGCCTATGCAATTAAACTGGTCTCACTGTTTGCTTGATTCTTCTCCCTTCCCTGAGTAGGCCTTTTTTATATAGGTATTTTATATGAAACTATCAATGCACCAGATTTAAAGCCTGAATGTGTATGGCTAAGATGCCTAAGACATCTTCTAGGCATCTCAAACAAGGCTATTAACTTTTGTTTGCTGTGGAGCTCTCCTATCTCCCTGCATCCCTGTGACCCAAGGTTTTATCTTATTAATTGGATCAGTGTCAGGTACACCTTGGGAACTATCCTGTGATCCCATATTTACTTATTAGCAGCTCTAGAGAATAATAGCTCAAGAAATCACCAAAATCCTTTAAATGGCTTGTAAGCGTAGTGACATGTGACTCTTCATTTGAGAAGCTCACACCCCTACTTGTGTGTGTCATTTTTTCAGTTAATATCAATCCATCTATTAATTCCTGTACTTACAAATCTATGAAAAATGAAATTATGTTATTGAATTCCATCCACCCTGTATAATATATTAAAATAAACACAGCAAATATACATACATATATAATATACATATATGAATACATATGTGAAACCTGAAGATATATACATGAATCTGTAAAAAGTATTAGCATCTTATTAAGGATTTGAGGTAGATTTTAGTGTTTTCTTTTTGCATTTCTTCTAAACATTTTTAATGATTTTATAATATAAAATAGTAAATTATATAAATTTTTGTGAAATGAAAACATAATTAGTACCCTGTGAACTATCATTCAAGTATGAATTAATACTATAGACCTTTATCCTTTTATATTTCCTCTTTAATTTCTTGCTATTCACTTTCATGAGTGAACAGATTTCTCGTTTTAGTCTAATTTTTATTGAGAGAGAGTAGTCTTAAAGAAATTTACATAGGAAGTTAAGTGCTTGCCAGATGGTGTCTTTAAAACATCCATTATGGACTTTGATAAAATTTTAATAGCATTCTAAATAGAGAAAGTGATATTAGGGGAAATTAACTCAAATGAGAGAGAAAGAAGAAAAACTACACACATTTGTAAATCACTACCCTCTGCTCCAAGGCTGGCAATGTCATTAGTGAAGTACAGTACAAGATAAAATTTTGCAGCCCGTCTAAACTCAGAGCCTATGCAACTAAGCAGGACTCACTATGTGCTTTATTCTTCTGCCTTCCCCTACTCCGTGTACACACATCTTTAAGAGAGCATTGTTTGTTCGTTAAGTGTTTACTAAATGTGAGTACTAGACATTGTCTGTATTTCATATGTTGCGTGGTAGTTGAGGAGTAAATGGTAAATATGGGGAAGAACAGACTGTTACAGATATCTGGCACAGAAGAGAGTAGTTCTGTGACACATTACACTTTAGCTGGCTCATGAGCAATGAGAGGAAAGTAAGCATACAACAGGAAGCCAAAAGAGAAAGCCTCTCAGACAGGAGAAGCATACAATTTTTCAAAGGCCTCTGATAAATTCCATGCTCAAGTCATTTAGGATAAGTGTAGTTTCTCAAGCTGTGAAGCAAGAATTAGAAAACCAGGTGAGAGAGAACAGGCAGCAAACATGAGTGCCTTGGATAACACAGCAAGTTAGCTAATGTAGGCATGAAGGCAAATGAAAACCTTTGAAAAGTTTATGTCATCAGAGCAGCATAGTTCTTCCTGTGGTGTACAAGCATTGTTTTAGCTCTAGTGCTGGATCTTCATGTCATAGGACAGAGGAGAATGCAGGTGTGCCACTCAAGTTAAAAGTAATGGATACATTTAGTCAATTATGAAGGAAGAGTAGATACATTAAAATGTTTTAGAAGTTAAACAATTGATCTCTATTACATTTTTGGATTGGAGAGAGGAGTCAAAGATGCCTACAGTATAATTGGACAAATTTTTGTTACAAACACTTAGTCAGGGGAACCTGTTATCTCTCAAGCCTTACTGCCACCTGGGATTACCTGTTAATTGAGTAGATTCCATGCCTCTGAGTGATTTGTCAGTGTTCTGTGTATGAGGCTAACAGACTAACAGACTATGGATTCTTGGTATGAGTTGCACCGTAAGAAGCTAGTTCACTTGTGTGGAATATAGATTCACCATGCCCGAGAAACCTTGACTAGCATGCATGACTGTGATTGAACAAAGATGAGAAATACGTGTCTGGGACCTATAAATCCTCTATGTTCTTCCGGACAAGGTAGAGATATTCCTGTGCAAGAGGCAAGATAATCAAAGATTGGAGCCATTTCTTAAAGCATAAATCTATGATTTTTTTGGTTGTTATTTT
The DNA here is from genome assembly GCF_017639785.1 of Mesocricetus auratus. Lineage (NCBI taxonomy): Eukaryota > Metazoa > Chordata > Mammalia > Rodentia > Cricetidae > Mesocricetus > Mesocricetus auratus. The sequence goes on along the minus strand of NW_024429182.1, from coordinate 106,470,807 downwards.
ACCCATAAATAGATTGATAAGGCAAAGATAAGTGACTAATTTATTCGGTCTCAAAAATTCTAAGAGATGAAGCATGCTTGGATACAGAGTGAATCATGTGGGAATTTTGAAGGTAGTACTTGTGAAATAACGGGTTACCCATGAAAGTTGCCCAGTTGCCTGTCTAGCTTCTTTCAGGTGTCAAATTAATTAGAAAATAATGGAATGTCTGATTCACTTAGGCCACATTGTTTGATCCCACATTATTGATCATTGTGAAATTTCCTAAACTCAGATAGAAATAAGTATCTAATACTTAAAGTAATATGGATAATTGGGTTTTTGAGCACCTTTTTTTCTAGGACTCTTCAGCTCTTTTTTGTTAATAGTAACAAAAATGAAAATCAAAATTCAAATAGATGGTTGATAGTTTTCTATATTGTATTATATAGTCAAGCATAGCAAAACCTCATTCAAATTTAGTTAAATAATTTGGGGTAATAGATTATTCAACTGTATGTCCAATTATGGTGTATCTTTTAAGTATGCTTTAAACAGCATATATGTTTATATATATGTATATGTATATATGCAGTTATTATACAAATATATACCACTCAAATATAAATGTTTATTTAGATACATATGAAAGAAAAGTGAATTTTGTTATTCATTTTGGAGGAAGATTTCACAAGATTTAAGGATTAAAGGCCAGTCTCTAAAAGCAGTGTGAGGAAGGACAGCCTCCAATTCCTTATAAGTCCAAGTACAGTCACTTTTTGTGTGACCTCAGGCAAATTAATCAACAAATTAAGTCCTGATGTTTCTTCATTGTGGATGGTTTACTGATATCTATGATTATATGTATATGTTACCAAAGAGTTTCTAAAGCACCCAGGATGCTATTATCTGTTTTTATAAGGTACACAGGCACACACACACACACACACACACACACACACACACACACACACACACACAGTTTTCTAGGCTATGTATGTTTGCAATATGCCACTGCTGACATAACTTCAGACATAAAGCACAGCCAGGTCAAATCACAAATTCTTTCACTTTCCTCCTTCCCTACCCCTATCCCTCCCTCCTCTCTGTTGTGTCTATTTGTGTTTACAACTATATTGTAGTAAATGATAACTTTCTTTCTTGTACTATAAAACATGTATGTCCAATCATCAACACAATCAATGTTAGCTTCATGAATACAATTGAAGACAGAGTTTGCATCCTTAATAATAGACTAATCTAGTATTGTCTACATCTCTTTTCTCTATAATAAATAACAGCCTGTAGTTCCAGGCTGGATAAACAGTTATTCCCTCATTTTCACTCTGCAGTAGCTTGAGACTGTAATGGACTATGATATTTGTTTCAAATCCTGACGTGGAACCCAATAGAAACCCCTTAGATCACTGCACTGTGCTCACCTAAGGTAGTTTGTAAGTAATTATTGATAGTTCTTACTGTAATCCCTGGAGATCCATTATAAAAAATGTGAACCCATTCATGTTCCCTGTTCTTTCTGAGAGAGATGGGATCATTACATCCACATTGCTGCCACCATTAAGCCCCACTGTCCACAGCTCTTGTTGGAGACCACCCACCTACTTGATTTTTCAGCCTCAAAAACTGTAAGTTAAATAGGCCTTTCTAGATCTAAGTTAGTTGTCTCAGGCATTTTATTGTAGTGACACAAAGTCTGGCAGAATCTTCAGTTTTCTAAATGATAGTCATACCTCTTACTACTGAGGAGAGATGGCAAAGCAAGTTTTTGCAGTAGAAGATTCTTGACAGGCTATAGGCAACTTAACGCATTCTCCGTTAAAGCAACCTGTTACTATTTTCCTTCTCCCAATAATAGAAGCAATTTTCAAAATGGCATGGAAAAAGAATGGCTAGTGACAGGTATTTAGTTCTCTGTTATCTAAAACCTCTGATTTGAGAGTCAACCGAATTTTGTTTGTATAAAGTCATTCACAGTATTAACCATAGGACTCAGTTGCCAAGGGGAAAATGTTAGAAATAAAGTTTTAATCTAACTTTTCTTTTGATGTAAGTGTCCAAATCTCAGGACCCAGATATGTCTAGGAAACATACCTCAAAGGGCATATTTAAATGAATCAGCACAAAGTGCTTTAAGCAAAAACTCAGCTGATGACTTCAAGCATTTGCATGGTTTTCTAGCAGGTTCTAGCTGAGTTATCCTGGTTTTCCAGCCTTAAAATTCCATTACCAGAATATTAAATATTAAATAGCAGTGTTTGTCAGTTCATTGGCCTGAGCCCTGACACTCACACCTCATCTATACTGACCAGCAGTGTGTGTGTGTGTGTGTGTGTGTGTGTGTGTGTGTATGTATGTGTGTGTGTGTGTGTGCATGTGTTGTGACATCTTTATTTCTTTTGGTTCTTTCTTGACTTTCACCAATTTATCCAGTGCCTGCACAATGATATTTCCAAAAAAAAAGTAAAAAAAACATCTTTGAGGAAAAATATGTTTATATTTGGAAAGTTACCTTACTCTGTATGCTGTTGATGTAACAGAATACCATAGACTGAGAACTGTATGAAGAAACAAAGTTTATTTGGTTTGTTCTGGGGTCTGGAAAATCCAGGATAACAGAGTTAGTGTCTTCCAAGAGACTAAGGGCTTTTCTTCTTCTTCTTCTTCTTCTTCTTCTTCTTCTTCTTCTTCTTCTTCTTCTTCTTCTTCTTCTTCTTATTATTATTATTATTATTATTATTATTATTATTATTATTATTATTTAGGTTAGAAACAATCTTGTTTTGCATGTTAATCCCAGCTCCCTCTCCCTCCCCTCCTACCCTGCCTGCCCCACCAGGTCCCCCAGTACCCCCACCCAATCTCCACTCCGATCACCAATGAGGGTAAGGCCCTCCATGGGGGATCTCCAGTAACTGTCATTTCATCCAGGGCAGGGTGTAGACCCTCTCCCAAGAAAGCCTCCCATATTGTGGCATGGGCACTCAAAGTCTATTTGTACACCAGGGGAAATAGTACCCAAGGCCCCATAGATTACCTAGGCCTCCTCACTGACACCCACCTTCAAGGGGTCTGGGTCAGTCCCATGCTTTCCACACAGCCATCAATCTGGAGTCCAAGAGCTCCCCCTTGTTCAGGTCAACTATTTCTGTGGGTTAAACCAGCCCACTCTTAACTCCTTTGCCCGTGAGTTCTCTCTTTCTGACACTGTATTCTAGTTCAGTTCAGTGTTTATGGGTATCTGCCTCTGCTTTTGTCAGTCCTAGACTCCCTGGCATAAGGGTTGCTTCTTAATATGGCAGATGGGTAAGTGAGCATGCCCTATATTTACTCCTTAAGTAACTACTCCACTCCTGGGATATTGGAATCTACTCATGAGGACAATGCCCTAAAAGGCCACAGCCTAAAAGCCTCAACTTGCAATGCCAGAACAATTCCAGTTAAATTTCAACATGAGTTTTAGAGATGTTATGAGAACCATAGCAAAAGACCCATAGAAACGATGGGTCTTCATATGATCAAAATGGGTCTTGTAATCAGAGGAGATCTACCTGTCTCAATAAACTATAGATGATTTGGGAGATTGGACTGTGTGTGCTCTGGGCATTCAGGACTATGACAGAAGTACTGAAGCTGGAGAATCTTAGAAACAGAAAAGTCCCAGGGAGTTGATTGAAAAGATGCCCTGCTTTCACACCTGGATCACTAAACTTTAGTTCTTGAGAAATGATGAAAGCTCAGAATTTAGTGGATTAAATGAAACAAAGCCTAACTGACATGGCTATATTTTCCTCTAGCTCAACTGTCAATCTAGCAGATAGACTACCATATTTAGTACCTGCCACAATTACCAGGCTAGTAGAAATACAACCTGCATTTCTTAGTACTTTCCTTCCTAATTATTCTGACATATCCACGATTTTATAATGTTATTCAGCGACTAAAAAATCTGCATATTGTTTTGCTATTTCTCCTCATGGAAAATTGCTGACATCCAACCCCTTTCTCTGAGTTGACCCTATAATCTTGCCATAGAGTACTTCAATCCTTTCCCTCAAACAGACATCTGTTGTTTGCCTGCTTGTTGATCTCTTCTCATCATGTTCTTAACTATGCTTAGAGTCTGCTATTGACATCTACCTTCCCCATGTGACTTACTTGCTTCCCTTGACACTAAGGAGTGAGTCTTTGTTGTTATGCTGCTAACACGTCAGTATGCTCCTGGACTCTTATCTTGGGGGAGGGGCTACACAGTCTCTTCCAGTATCATCAGGAGGAAGTTCATAGTTCTTAGAATTCTGAGACAGAAACCTATCTCCTTCCCGGAAACAATATAGCTTCTATTTAGGAGAGCAGCTGGAAGCCATTTTCTAACTGGAGAGGCTCCCTGCTTCCAAAGGTATCCAACATTTTTAGAGGACAGAGTAAATAAATGGAAGAGAACACAGCCTTGGTTACATCTTGTGACCATGAACAGACCAACCCTGAAAGTTCTGCTTGAGTTTTTGTTACAGAAAATAATCAATACCCATTAATGTGTTTTTGCTGTTTGAATTGAATCTTGTGTTATCTTTCAGGAAAACAAATTTTAAATTATGTAGGTGATTACAAAACCCCAAGGAATTTGTTTAGGACCTTAACTTTTTAGATATGCCCCAAAATATTCACCTCTGAAAATTGTCTTATTTTCTACCTCATTTCATTTTATGAGAGTCTCTCCCCACACTTCCCACAACTCATTTGGTAAACCACGATGTCCTCCTTCAGAGAGCATTTGGGACTTTGCCCGAAGCCTCATCCTCTCTCCTTTTCTGCAGATCTTTTAAATTTTACTAAAGGGCTGGTATTCTATTACTGAGTTGTTAGTGCTGCCTCTTCCTACTCCATCTGCACAATGAACACCTGCTTGATTGGAAAGTAAAGGGGGGGCACAAGAAGAAAACGTTATAGGATCTGGATATAGTGCCCTTTCATATAGAGATGTGTAGTAGAAAACCACAAAAGCTGTTTTAAATATTGGAGAGACTGTTAGAATTCATAGATTTAACAGTTTATAGTTTATCATTTACTTTGATGAGCTTGATACCTTTAATCTTTTAAATTATCCATTTGAGAAAATGAATGCATGCAAGTATTTTAAAGTTATTCATAGACACCAGAATTTCTATGTCAAATCATCTGATTCTGAAATTTAAATGTTTGGCCTACAGAAATTCTACTTAAAGAATGCACACAAGGTGATGACAAAGACAAGGATGTCTTCCATTTCAGATCATCAATCAGTTTTGTTGATCTTAAAATTGTGGTGTTATATTATTATTCATGATTTATTAAAGCTTACCTCAGGGTTCAGAATGCAAAACTAGCCACAAGCCATAGAGCCAGGCAGTGGTGATACACACCTTTAATCCCAGCAGCCTTACTAGCAAGCCATAGAACCAGGCTGTGGTGGCATACAATTGTTGTCTCTGGGGATTCATAGAGTTAGCCTGATCACCCTTTCAATTCTGAGGTAGAATTAAATACTAGTGGCCAGCTGCTTTGTTTATTTCACAATCAGCTTGAACCTCAATATATGTCACTGGGTTCTTATTATTTGAGTTACACAGGGTCCCTTTAAAAGGTAATGTAGTGAACATGCACAGGATGCTCTTAGTGGCTGCAGCTGAAGGCTGAGAACATATCCTCTCAGAACCCCAAGGACAGGCCAGTACACATGCCTACATATTAGCATTCCTCTCTTTTTTATTTATTATAAAAAGGTTAGGGGTTAGAAAGGGTAGGAGATGAGGCAGGTATGAGGAGCCTTGTTCTCAAGACTACTTCCTGCTGACCTAAGGGGCATTGTTCATCTTTGGAAGACCTGGGAAATCTGGGGTGCTGAACACATCCTGGAGTAGGTGGCTGTTTCACTTCACCGTCCAGCCTCTATGGAACTGTCAGGCACTACCTGGACCTGGCAAAAGACTGTTCAAGGGGGATCCAAGTTGACTCCCTAGGGCTGACCTTTTCCTATCACCACAGCATTATCTAGACATGTTTGAGAATCCTGCACCTTCAGCTCTGTGGCCAACAGCCAGTAGTCCTGCAACAATAACTGATTAGGAATAGTCAGTGGGTCTCGAAAAAAAAAGCAAGAAGATATAGATGATGACACAGCTCCCATGAGTGAGGCAGAGAAGTAAGGCCCAAGGGTCTGCAATTTCTAGCATCCAAGGAATTCAGAGAAGGTCGATTTCGAGACAGCACAGGCTACTCAGTAATTCATCAAACAGAGAACAAGGGCCAAGTACTCTGAGCCCAAGAGAGACACAATTGCCGGGTACCAGGACTTTGAGTCAGCCAGGAAGTGAAGAGAAGACTGTGCTGGAGAAATGAAGCCTTACATCCAGGGGAATGGTGAGAGGCAGGAAGTCCTGCCAGAGACTGCATTGCCAATATTAAATGGAAGGCAAAGTCGCCAATGAACAATAAAGCAGATCTGTTCCAGGTGGAAGACAGCAGATGTATTGAGGGTGGAGCAGGTAGGTAGGGGTCCAATGTGAAGTGATTACCTTTCAGTGTGCTCTTCCACTAATCAAACATAATATTTGCAACGGAGTTAAAGTAAGAGGTTTATTCGGGGAGGGGGATAACAGAAGAGTGAAAGGGTGAAAGGGTAAGTAATACTACTTTCCATATATCAGGATCGCTGGCAGAATGTTGCAAAGGTCCCACAAAATATCAAAACATAAAGTGCCTGTTAGCAGATTTTTGGTAGGCTTGTTCCCCATGAGTGAGGCAGAATGATATCCAATGGCTTTTTATCAAGCAATGATCTCGAGTAAGGCATAAGCCACCTAGTGATTCATCAATCAAGGGGTGGGGGCCAAAGGGAATCAAGGGCTCAAGAAATAAGACAGGCACAGGCCACCCAATGAGTCATCATGCAAAGGGCAGAGGCCAAGGGCTCTAAGCCCAAAAGAGCTGTGGTTGCCTGGTACCAGATCTTAATGAGACCAAAAGGCAAAACACCAAGCTCAAGAGATGAGTCCTCACTTGTGGGAAATAGCCAGAGTTGGGGAATGGAGAGTGGCTCGCCAATCATGCTGGTTTCAGATAGAGAGACCCAGCATTGCAGAGAAGCGAGGATTTTGTATGTGTACTGGGTTCCAGCATCCCAGCATGCCTCAAACAGCCTGGAGGCACAGGCAGGAGGAAATACCAGGAGAGCCTTTCCTAGTCAGGGAACCAATGTTGTAATTTACAAAACGTTGCAAAGAGAAGGCAAGTCAAGCAACAGGACTCACATGAGAGGTTTATTGGGAGAGGAGAGAAAAGGGGCAGAAAAGTGAGCAGAGATGTGATCAGAGAGCAATCTCTGGGGATAAGAGTGGTGGAAGAGCAAGAGAGAGAGAGGGGGAGAAAGAGGGAGAGACAGAAAGAGACAGAGAGAGACAGAGATAGAGAGAAAGACAGAGACAGAGACAGAGAGACAGAGAGAGATGGGAGGTGGGCAGGGTCCTTTTAAAAGGGAAAGTAGTGAATGTGAACTGAAGGTGCTCTTGGTGGCTGTGACTGAAGGCATATCCTGTCAGAATCCCAAGGGCAGGCCAGGAGAGATGCCTGACTACTAACAATAACGATCATACTGACTATGACTTTTGTTTTGCTATGTTTGTATTTATAAATCATAATCTGGAATTGAAGTTTCTCACCAGAAGTGACACCCAATCCTTTATTTGCCTCACATTGGCTAAATTAAGTCACTTTTAAATATAGATCCACAACTGAACAGCAAAAAACCAGTTGGACACTGCTAAAACAACCAACACAAAAGTCAAGTGCCTAAGTCCCAGAGTGATAGCAAGGATCCAGTACTGTCCTTTGCTTATAGTCACTGAACTGTCACTAGGAAACTAAGGTTTCCAGAGGTTAATAATTTGTTCATGGTCATAAGAGAATGGCAGAAGTCCCTTTTCTTTAGATAAAGAAAAAGTTCTTTTTCTTTGAACTTTGTTAAAACACGGCCAATACTCTCAAGATCTTATATTGTAATGAGTAAAAGTCTAAAGTATGTAAATATTCAACTACAGTAATTAAAGTATTAATAAAGTCAGTGTAGTCAATAGGCTTATGCCACTCTCTATGTGGTCAGTGTTTAACTGGGTCTTTTGAGGGAATGCCTACAACTGCTGATATGACATTTGCTACCATAGCCCCTAGCCACTTTGACTTTACCTGAACTAAAGGGATACTGAAAGATTAAATTTTCAAGCTTCTCAGAGCTGAAAGAGTTCTTGTTTTAATCTTTTAATGCTTATAATTTTTATTTTGTTGTTTTATTACTAGAAGGACCCTACTAATCTATTAATGGGAGGTACAAGACAAAAACAGTTTTTTCCTCCCAAAACGAATGTGTATGCACATTTAACATATACACATGCATGAATATATGTATGAGCCCACATTCATACATAAACAACTTTATATTTACTATGTGATATCCTTATGCACATATCCTACATGCAAATATATTTATGTCATTTGTCTCTAATTATGTGTGCAGATAGAAGTTTCATCAGTAGATGGATACATATATCTATGGGATACACAGAAGAAATGTTCTTTGTAAGCTGGAGCCAATGCTCAATGCCTCTTTTCTATGGTTGGTAATGGTAGCAGCTGTAAGAACAAGGGTGCACTAGTGATCATTTATAAGGCTTGGACCTTGTCTAGTTGATACTGTTAACTTCCCACAGTCAAGAATCACCTGAAAAAGTCTCAGTTGAGTAATGTATTCATCATGTTGATCTATGGGCATGTCTATGAGGAATTGTCATGATTGTTTATTGGCATGTATATTCAGTTACTTTTCTGTTGCTGTGACAAAATATCATGATCAAAAGCAACTAATGGAAGAAAGGCTTTATGTTGGACTGTAGTTCCAAAAGGGTAAGGACAGTAAGCTCAACAGGGTAGGAAGGCATGGTGGCAAGTAGAAGGAATGCCAGAAGGATCAGGAAGTAGAGATATCACATCTTCAACTTAGGCATAACTAATGGAAGAAAGGCTTTATGTTGGACTGTAGTTCCAAAAGGGTAAGGACAGTAAGCTCAACAGGGTGGGAAGGCATGGTGGCAAGTAGAAGGAATGCCAGAAGGATCAGGAAGTAGAGACATCACATCTTCAACTTAGGCACAAAGCAGAGAAGGGAAGCTGGAATTGGAGCTAGGCTGTGAAATCACAGAGCCTTGCTCCCTCCCCATGGCATGCTCCTGCTAGGCTCTACTTCCTCATGACCTCCTTGTATTTGGTTGTTATTTCTAGGCAGCTTTCCTTAAATTAGCCCATCTACCTTTTGTCTCTGGACTTTTACCTTTTTCTATTTCTGTATATCTTTACTTTTTACATCATGTCTGGTTTGTGGCTAGGTGGCTGACTCCTCGTGTCCTCCCCCTTCTTCTCTTGCTCCTCCGTCCTCTTTCCTTCCCAGGTTTCTCCTCCTATTTCTTCTTTCTGCCTCCCAAGCCTGCCTGCCCTTTCTCCTGACTGGCTATTTGCCATGCAACTCTTTACTAGACCAATCAGATGTGTTAGACAGGTAAAGTAACACAGCTTCATGGAGGTAAACAACATAATGCGACATAAAAGAATGCAACGCATCTTTGCATCATTAAAACAAATGTTCCACAGCATAAACAAATGTAACACATCTTACAGTATTATTCCTCAACACCTCCCCAATCAGTGCCACCAACTGGAGGCCAAGTATTCAAATATCTGAGTCTAGAGAGATATTGTCACTCAAATCACCACAACATGGGCTACACTAATCGCTGTGCAGATTGTCTTGCATTGAATAAGAAAGCCAGCTAAGTATGAACATGGTGAGTTATCCATCAAGCTGTGTTCCTCCGTGCTTTCTGCTTTGAGCTCCTTCTTGAGTTCATTTCCTGAATCCCTCAGGAATGGACTGTAGCCTGACATCTGGAAAAAACCCTTTTCTCTCCTATGTTTCTTATGATTATGTCATTCATCTAGCAACAGACTGAAACTAGAAAATATCTCCTACTCCAATTATTTACAATTGTTATCTCATATCTTAATAATAACCCTGCTATGTAAGCTTAGGGTCACTGTTTTTCAAAGCACACAAACTATAGGAGAAAGAAATCATTTATCCATGATCAGCAGGCATGAGGGATGCCAAAAATGTTTTAGGGATAAAACGCTTATTTTCCAGCCAACCACGATAATACACATTTAGATTGCCTCCAAGGTTTTACCACATTCATCAGCAGGAAAATTAAGCCAAATTATATATCACCCTCAATTAGTATTCAAGAAGCAGTTGCAAGACAATGCCAAATATAGACAGAGATGTGCTTTTTCTGTTTAACGGTATTTCTTAATGCTTGTGAATTATGCCATGCCTCTCCCTGAACTGACCATCTGCTTAAACTGTGCTTAGAGGTCAGTAAAGACCTGGAGAAAATAACAAAAAAAGATACTGTTTTTGTATGTTTAGCATCTTTCTAATGCATGAAAACTAATAGAGTTTGTTTCATTTCAATTATGTGTTAAAAAGTTCCTGAAAAAAAATATATCCTTTTCCTGAAACAAAATAGGTGAGATTGCTGGGTTTGTTAGCAAGAATGTGGCAAACACAGTCATTTCAATTAGTTTATATAATATCTACATTTTTGCTATATCTCATATTTTAATATTACTTCATTATTTTCACATTCTTTTCTGATACTTCATCTTCAAAATGTCCTGTGAAATAAGAAAACTAAACATGATGCTCCTCATTTTGCAAAAGAGCAGAACACTTAATGTCTTCATGGATTCTTCAGGGTTGCTGCATGCATAATAAAGACCAAACCCAAAACCTCCAACCCTAATCCTTTTCCAGGATCTCTAGCCATGTTTTGGCTTTCCTTTAATACTGAAAGCTTCCAAATCATCAGCCTTCCCCAGTAAAACCCTCCACACATACCAAAGGTGATTTCTCATTGGAACTAACTGAAATCAGAGGCAGGCATTCTCTCATAACAAATTACATTTGTAAATCTTGCCAATGATTTGTACCTGCCCATTGAAAAGCAAACTGTTATAAATGTTAAAGTCCATGGGATATTTTTACTTACAATGCTTTTCTTCTGCTTTTCCCAGAAAGACCCTTTTAGGTTTTAAACATCTCTGAAAGACTTTCCTCATATTGACTTGATTTTTCTTTTTTGTATTATCTACCAAGCATGTTACTTTTTTTTCTCCAGGAAAGCAAAGTATTTTGTGGGTAGCCTTTGTAATCAGAAGTATGAAGTCAAATTATAGCCTTAGCATGTAACAGGTTTGTGAATGTGACCAGGTTGCTCTCTGTCCCTCAGTGGTCATATCTGTTGAAGTGGGATGATGCTAGCACCTTACTCAGGGGCACTGGTAAGGACCAGGTAAGTTGATGAGTATGAAATTTAGCACATTCAAACAATACCTGAACCTGGTGAGTATTATAAAAGAGTTCAATAATGTTGTCTTGAACATAAGTCTACTTTTCTTCCTCTGAAGACCTTGACAAACCAATGTCAACTTCCTTTTTGACTTGTATTTAACCCCCCTTCACTGTTCCCCACATAGTTTCCTTCCTTTGGCAATGTTTATAAGTATTATTCTTCTTACTAATATTTCCTTGTCTCTCGTTTAGCTGAAAAGGTATTGCTCAGTGATCAAGAATTTGCCTAACCTGTATGAGGCTCCTGGTTTGATCCCAAGCATCAAAAAATAACTCATTGTATAGACCTGTATTAAATTTCTACTGTGATACCTGGAATTGTTGGTTTGTTGATCACCTTCTCAGAGACAACTTTACACAATGAATTAGTGACTGAGATAGACTTCCCTTGCAGAGAATAAGCATCAGAATAGATTCTACTGTGTGAAAAACATCATCACCCAAACAGGACCTATCCCACAATGTTGCATGAAAAATAAAATAAACAGAGACAGACATCGGGGGTTCAAGCTTCAAGCTGAAGATCAGATGAGCAAAACAGTTAGCCATTAGCTCTTACCTCTACCTCAGCTCAAAACAAAGAGTTGATCCTCAAATTGCTCATGCATCTCAGACTCACTCAGACTTCTATGCTCTCAGCAATGTGGCTAGAGACTAAATCTCTACATGAGACCCTTTGTTTTTTATACCTTCCTAGCGCTAGGATTAAAGGTGTGTGATTCCAAGTGCTGAGATCATTTTGTGTGAACTGTTTTTCTTTAGTACTGGATCAATTTCAAGTAGCCAGTGTGGCCTTGAACTAACAGAGATTCATCTATTTCTTAATCCTGAGTCCTGGGATGAAAGATATATACCCCTACTGCCTATCTTCTGTATCCAACTACTGTGGCTGCTTTGCTATTTTGATCTCCAGTGGCTTTAATAAATCATAAACAATATATTATCACACCACAGTGCCAAACAAGGCTTGCCATGTTCCTAATCTACAAAACTACTCCATGGCAAATACCTAGAAAAAAGAGACTATCTTTTCTTACTTTTTGTTGCAGTGAAATAAAAATGCAGGAATCTTCATAGCGTATTGCTAAAATGAAACATGATCCAAAACATGTTTCTCTGATTCTACTTTCGATGATAAAATACAGTCTGTTATTACAGAATTAATACTACAGCTTCAAGACTAAATTCATTGTGGGGTCCATAGCCACTTTCTCTTCAAGTATCATACTTAGGGACTGGCTGTCTTCAGTTTAGAATGTTTAGATACAAATTATACTACATACATTTCAGTGTAGTCTGTCACATCTGGCAGTGCCTCAAATGTTCTGAGGTGAGCTCATCAGCTTTGCCAACACCATCAGCTGCAGTTGGATTGCAGCACACTGCTCTGCCAGGAAAACCTAGGAAATGCTGACTTGGCTACTAAATAAAAAGAGAAGTTTTCCAAATATATAGGAAAATGTAGTTATCACTTGGTCGATGCAGGATATTGGTTCTAGAAAAACATACAGGTACTAAGATTTAAGTACAGTTTTTATGCTATAGAAGCATTGCAACAATATGATACTATCTCAAAAATCAAAAATACAGACCTATGGAATGAAGGACCCAGAAATGAGCCTACATAACTAGTCACCTAATTTTCAACCAAAGTATCAAAAACATAACACTGGTGAAAAGACAGATTCTTGCACAAATTGTGCTGCGAAAAATTAAAGCTAGATGTCCACATGTAGAAAGCAATGAAACTAATGGGGCTATAAAGATGGCTCAATGGTTAAGAGTATCGGTTACTCTTAATTAATTACAAAATGAAACTAGTTCCATATCTTTCACGCTGCAAGAAAATCTTTTAGATTAAACATGATTATTCCGGGCAGTGGTGGTGCACACCTTTAATGCAAGCGTTTGGGAGGCAGAGGCAGGTGGATCTATGTGAGTTTGTGGCCAGTGTGGTTTACAGAGTGAGTCCCAGGACAGCCAAAGTTATACAGAGAAAACCTGTACTGAAAACAAACAAAAAATAGACATGATTACATTTAGTGGAATAAAGCAGACCCAATTATACAAATATTATGTGTCTTTACTCACATGTGGAAACTAGAACACATTCACATATATGAGATGAAAATAAGAGAGCAATTTTGGAAGAGGAAAGAGGTAAGCAGAGGAAACAGGGATTGAATAAAAGCCAGATAGGTGATAAACTTGAACATAAATGTCAATATGCTTTCCACAAAAAGTATGCACTAATATTTTTTTAAAAATTGAGGATACTAAAGTTCTTCATTTAAATTGTTTGGTATTTGAATTTTAACCTGGGGACATCCTCCCATACACCTATTATTATCAGGAAACTTTCCAATGTGTGTCAGAGTACACAGTAATAAACTGCCCTGCTCACACTTAGCTACAACCTTTAACACTTTGGTTGCTGACCTAACAGATTTAAACATTCCATCTATTAATAAAGATTTTTAACAGCTAGCCACAATACAGTTAACAAATCAAACTAACTCCTTTAGATGGTCAATATACAAACTATGTGCAGTTTTTTTCAGTTTGTATAAGCAGCATTAGTAAAAATAAAATAAAATGAAAGACAAAAACCAGGACTGTGCTGTATCTCTCTCTCCTCTCTCTCTCTCTCTCTCTCTCTCTCTCTCTCTCTCTCTCTCTCTCTCTCTCTCTCTCTCTCTCCCTCCCCCTCCCTCCTTCTCTCTCTCTCTCTCTCTTTCTCTCTCTTCTGTTATACTGTTGTTTTAAAGAAGTTTATTCCTTGTGAGGATGCCAAAGAGTCTGGAACATCTGGGTAAGCATGTAGGAGGATTAAAAGACAGTCCTATCACAGCTATGTGGGGCAGGCACATAGCTTTAGGTTTTTGCCACCAAAGGGAAAATAATGTTTCTTTTCTCTATTGCCTCCAAGTGATTTAGACTCTGTGATTTAAAAACAAGCAAAAAGAAAGAAGAAAGGGAGGAAGGGAGGGAAAGAGGGAAGAAAGGAAGGAAGAACGGCTGGAAGGAAGAACGGCTGGAAGGAAGGAAGGAAGCACTAGCTAAATTAGAAGACTGTGAGTGTATAGTCATAAATGAACCCTTATATGAGCTTGCCTCCTCTTCACCTAAGGCTCAAGGAACAGTACAGAAGAGAGGGCAGAGGAATATAAGAGCTGGTCAATGAGGAAGAAAGCTGTGATGTGCTATCCCCTGGATATGACATAGATCTTGCATTCTTGAAGCAAATGCGATTAATGCACACGATCTGTAAAAGATCAAACCAGTTATAAGTTCAAGCATGGATGGTGGTGGGGGGAGCACCCCGAGGCCTCATCCACCAGCTGAGAAGCTATTGGCAGTGAAGGTTTCTAGGGGAAGTAGAGTCACTTTTCTTTTAGGTCTGACCACTCTGGTAGGTTGAACATGCCCAGTGGATGACCCAAAGTATATAGGGCAGCATGAATTGAACTCATTGAGTTAAAAAATATTAGTAACAAAAAGGAAGTATATATACATATATAATTTTTGTTCATCTTCAAGGCCTCCTTTCTGGATTCTGTTCCTTCAAAGGAAGGTTCTGAAACCCTTGTTAACTCAAATTCCATTGATTATTCATAATTTCCATTATACAATAAATAATACATAAGTTATTGTATTGTAATGTTTCAGAAATAAGGAAGACATTTTGTATATTTTGTGCACACATAATTCATTTTTCTGTATGAATTTTATCCAGAATTGGGTGGATAGAAGGTGGGGAACACTTGAATAAAGAAATGACTATTTTCTGGAAATCTGAAGTTTACAGTTAAGTTCACTACTTTTACTACCCTGTGAATCCTCCTTAACAACTTTCTGAAGTTGGAATTATCATACATACTTTCCAAAATGAGGCAGTGAGTGGTTGGATCAGAAGAGGACACACAGCTTGGAAGTGGTGGAGCAGAAATTTACAGCGAGCCAGGCTCCAACCCAAGTTTCCCCAGGACTGACCAGCTCTATGGTTTTGTGTTTGTCTACTGCCTGTCAGTGCTGTGGGTTGTTGTGTACACGTTTGTGTCTTTCCCTCTGGAAAACCTGGCCCTCAGACAGCCTATATGGGGATTCTTTACCCTGGGTTCCAAGAAAATGCTTTTCAACCTGAACACAATCTCAATGGGCAATGAATGTAATGGCTTTAAAGGATTGCAGCATTTGCTGTAAAATAAGTTGCTCTTTAACTCTCAGAATTCTCAAGTAATAAATTAGTTTTGTAAAGTTGCGTATCACTCTTGGAATCCCAAGCAAGGAAATTAATAATGTATAACTTATAATCCTATGTAAACTAAGCTATATAGGGGAAATATTCTTACATTTGCTCAGACTATTTTAATGGTAAGTGACCACATACACAGGTTTTCTATGTGACATATCTGTATGATCAAAATAATAAAACAGCTGTTGATAATTGCCTTGAGAACAAATCATTGCTTCCCAAACTTGTTTGAGCTTGAAAAAGGTATACCTATTATGAGTACATGATATACAGGTAGCATTCTACACACACCACAATTTGGTTCTGTCACCTAGAGGTTATGCCTTTCAGTATGTCTGCAACCACATATATAGAAAACTCAGATTCTTGTGGAATATGTGGGCTACTTTAGTTTTTTTCCCCCAATGTTTATGAGTTTTTCAGCACACAGGAAAAGATTAACTATACTTAGGTGGTTTCATATAAAGCTTATTAAAGCATCATAGTTTCAAAACTTCAGGAAAAAGTTAAATCTCATAAACATTTATAAGCCACTCCTGGATTGCCAGGCCTGAAGCCATCACACAGTTTTCTGTCCATTAGAGAAGCCATGAACTATACGACAACAGCTCAAGAAATACTCGGTGCCAGGAAACCAGTGATTTTTCAGCACAAGCATCTTCTTGAACATCCTGTGACCTTGGTATTGTTAGAATGAATCTGTGGATCATTATGTCATGTTTATATTTATGTTGTGGCTCCTCACTTTGTGTCTATACTTGACATGATGTTCCTCCTTCAGGCTGTCCAAAATACTCAGTAGAAATTCCACAGGACAAACTCTCTAAAATATTCTCACCTCCTGTTTTGGGTGAGTGGATTAAGTGTGATAGATACCCAACTCCTACCAATTTCAGGAGTACTGTTTCTTAAGGATGATGGAAATGAACTAAGTTTTACCCAGTTGAGTGGCACAGAGAAGCTTCTTACTATTCGCACAAATGAGTTTAGAACTAACTGCATTCCTCCTGACCCAGTATTTCCTGTCAGATGTTGCTTGCAAATCTCTGTCCAATCGATCATTTCCTCTTCATTATTTGCCTTATGCACAATGTTGAGAGAGTTTTTTTGTTGTAGCTCCAAAGTTTCAAAACTGCATGCATCCTTTCTCCTGCTTTTGAAAATTGTTCAGTGAATGACTGAATTTGTTGGAGTGCCACCCTCCCCCCATCTGCGTGTCTGTGTGTGTGTGAGTGTTGTGTACATTATAAATGTGTTCCTATGTGTGAATGTATTCATGCATATGTATTCATGTAGAGGTCAGAGGACAACTGTAACGATCGTTCTTCCCATTCCTGCCTGGATCCCTTTGGTGTTGTAGCCCGCAAATAACACACAAGACACTATATTCATTATGAAACTGTTGACTATTTGCGATGATTTCTTATCAGCTAGTTCTGACTTAATTATTAACCCATAATTACTAGTATATGTTTTCAGAAGGACTTATGTTTCCAAGGACACAGCCTCATGTATCCTCTTCCCATGATCACATCACAATGACTCTCTTCACTACATTTCCCAGAATTCTCCTAGACTCCTAGTCCCACCTATCTTGCTTCCCTATTGGCCAACAGTGCTTTATTTACATACACACAGAAGGACTTTCCCCATCAAACAACCTCAGGTGTCAATGTTCATCTTTCATCATGGTCTCTTTGTTGTTTGCTGCTATTTATGTGAGGTTGACTGGCCATAAACTTCTAGGGATTCTTCTGTGTCCACCTTCCATCTTACCATTGGAGCATGTCAGGTATGCACTGCCACACCAAGTTCTACATGCTTCTAGGGGTTCAAATGGTCCTCATACATGATCAACAAGCATTTACCCAATTATCTCCTTAGTTCCTGAAGAGTTTTTGCTATGTAATTTCCTTATAACAGATATGATTATTGTAGTAATCACAGCTATCAACTATTTGCAATATTCTAGAGCACTCTATTTTATTTAAGCTCTTCAACAAGCAAAGTTTTATTGTCCTAATTTTGAAAGTAGTAAAACTGAATAGTATAACAGTTAAACTAGTAGGAAGCTTTGGTTATTATAGAACTTACTGTAGTCCAGATGGCCTCCAACTTGTGGCAAGCTTCCTGTCTTAGTTCACCACAAGATGATTTTAAAACTTGGATTGTAAAATCACATTTTTATTAAATGGTATGGCTTGAATTTACTGTAAGCTATTTTAATTACATATATCCATGTTTATTACTACAATTAGAAAATAATACTAAAGCCTTCATACATGAGAGGAAACTTGGACTTGGAAAGTTAAATACCTTATCTAGAGTATAAGGTTGACATGAAAAAGCCAGGGATATAGATGAGCATGGAATTATATATATCTAGACTAGTCTTTCCCCTTTTGTAGTCTCATTTTTGCATGACATCCTGTTTAATATGAAAGCTGCTCTTCCTCCCCATCCCTAATGATCTGTGGAGTTCTGTCAATTCCATCTCTCTACTTTCGAATTCTACCTATTTTTTCCTGACACCAGTTTCAGGACCAGCATCATGTTTCAAGATTCCATTAACCACCTAATGAGAATCATCTTCCACCATTGCTTCTTCTACATTGTAGCTAGTATGGTCTTTCTCAAAATAAGTATTTTTTGGTATCTATTTATTTTTTATTTTTTCCTTTTTTATTAAAGTTAGAAACAAGTTTGTTTTACATGTCAAAATAAATCTTAATGGTCATTTACTTCCAACTAAGAACTGAACCTTCTTGGATCAGTACCAACACTTTACATGGTCTGCTGTCATTGAAGCATTCGTCCCTTATCACTGCTTTACACCCATGCTTCCAGAATATGATGTCATTTGGAATTTCACTGAGTCATGCACTCCTTGCACCACTTTTGTCTCACTCTGTGATTTCTCTTCCTGTGTCCCTAGCCTCTGTGTGACTGATGCCTGCCTTTGTGTCATGCAAGGACTCAGGTGTTATGTCCTTCTAGAGGGCTTCCCTGAACCCCCTTTAGCTCCTGAGTTTTTCCTTCTCTACAGGCCATTTGAAAGTCCCCCATGAAGTCTTTCTTGCTCCTTTCCTGGCTCCTTGTATGTTCACTTCCTTTGATAGCTATTCAAAATTAAATAAACAGCCTCATTTTCCTTGTGCATCAAAGAAAATGGGCATGGTGGCATACACCTATAATCCTAGAACTGTAAAACTTGAGATAGGAGAATCAGGGCTCCAAATCCAGCTATAGCTCCCTAGATAATTCAAGGCCAGCCTGGGCTTCATGAAACATTTTCTTGGGGAAAAATGCAAAAGCAAAATGAATAAAAAGAAGGGTAAGTATAAATGTTAAAGCAGAAAAATTAATATACTGCTATACTCGTTCCCTTTTCCACATTTACCAAGCAAGTCAGGAAATAAATTTTATCAGGGGTATAAATTTTATAACAGTCTCAATCACAGATTTTTTAAATTTCCTGGAGGGGGCACTATGGAGGATTTTCAATACAAGACTACTAGTGATGGGATTTTAGCCAGCAAGGAGGATCACCCTTCAGATGTAATACGAGTAACTGGACCTTTTTCCAAGCAACTGTAGTGAGGTTTGTTTAAGATTTCTTAAGATGCTGAGACCTGCTGTTCCTGCCTTCTGAGTCTCCATAGCTTCTTAATATGTAAGAATAGTATATTCAAAAATCATATTGAAATTCTCTTTTTTTCTTTTCTGTGAAATTTAGAAAACAGTATAAACCATGACTTTCAGGAAACATAGTTACTAGAAGAACCTCTGTCTTCCTCTTTTGGAAGAGTCTGCCTGTTTCTTTGGTTGCATCAGTAATTCTTACTAGATGTTCCTGTAACAAGCAGCCATGCATCATCCTTTAGCATCAGAGCCTGCATCATCATCAGTCACCCTGTACCATTCCTCTGCTCAAGTGGAGTTCAATGAGGGCAGTATCATTCATGCTGAATTCCCAACATTAGGCAATTGCAGGCACATAACAAGAAATACATAAAGTAAGGTAGGAAAATTGACTCCTACCAAAATGCAGTCTACAACAAAAAATTCAGAAAATACTTTAACTTGGGAACATTGACAGCTATTTAAACAGTATGCTTTTTACAGATTTGGGTAGCTGAGAGCAATGGAGTTTGACAGAGGTGTGAGTCCTTACTGAGGGTTAATAAGACAGTCAATCTAATTGTATTAACTGTATTATTTTTCAAGAAGGGCATTTCTTTTATTTCCTTGTTTTATTTTTTCAAGACAGTGTTTCTCTGTATTGTTTTGGAGGCTGTCCTGGCACTCAGTCTATAGACCGGGCTAGCCTGGAACTCACAGAGATCCATTTGCTTCTGCCTTCCGAGTGCTGGGATTAACAAAGACATTTCTAATTATTAAATACACTAATAAAGGACATCTTCCTTTGACCAAAAGCAAAAATGTCACTTGCAATGTAAAGTATTTTTAATGAAAATGAACTACATCTGGTTTAGCTGTGACGTAGTACTTCTCATCAATTATTTGGGCCCAATGTCAACCTAATACAGAATTCTTAAAATTAGAAATAAATATCCATAAATAAATTAGCAGTTCCATCTCCTGTAGCCCCAACTGGCCATTTTTAAGATAGGTTTTTTATCAGTTTCCTTACTCCTCGCCCAGGAAATCACAGGTCCTGGGGTAAGTATGCCTGCAGAACCAAAAACATCATAGATATATGTTTCTTCCTCTAGTTTCACTGTAATGTTCATTCCATTCCTTGGAACAAACAAGACTTTAAATTATTTTCTCTTAATTTTTGGAAACATTCTGAAAAATTATTTTGGTACTTGTAACTTCATAGTACTACTGTCAGGGGGGAAACATCTGAGCTAAAAATGTCCCTTCAAGCCTCCTCTCTGTTATCTGTCTCTTATCTGAGCAGTCTCAGTTTGGTTTCTTGTGAATTTATGTACTTTCAACCAATTTACAGTATGCTTGCTGTGACCTTTGTCAAGGGCAATTGTGTTGTACCACCCAGTCTCTTTAAATATGGCTCTCTCAGAGTGGTATCTAGGTTGTTTGCTTTACTGTGATTGGTTTTTATTTATTTTCTTCAATTTATGTTTAAGGTTCCTGTAAGCCTTTCATGCCTTGGAAATGTGGGATTTAAAGCACAGATTAGTGTTCTGTTGAAACACACTTTCCTTTGCTTGTGGTCTCTCAACCTCCCTTCAAGTCTTAATTTATCTATTATTTCTCAGACTCTCACTGACCTTCCAATCCAAGTTAACAAACTCTTGTTGCTTTGTTTCTCTTGCTGGTAACACTTGAAATTTTACTTTTGTTTTCTTATTTTTCCTTTTCATGTCTGTCTCAGACATTATATATTGAACTCTTTGGTACAGGACAACCAATGCCGTTTTATTTAACAGCAAATATTCAATGGTTAGCATAATCCTTGATACATATTAGCTTCTCAACAAATCAAAATGTTTATTGAGACAAATATTTTGTAAGTATTGAGTGACGGAGTTTCTTTTTTGTGCTATTTTAGGGTCATTCAATAAGCAATTTATGATTTCAGGAATCATTGCCAACTCAGAAGGAAATAAAAATACATGCATGTATGTCCAAACTGCATCCACTGACCTTATGTAGCCAAGAATAGTTATGAATGAATAATAAAACAAGATCATAAATTATCTCGAAATATACCCAGATGTTTTTTGTTTTTCTTTTTTAATTTAAGTGCATGGTTCATGAACTTGGACTTTGTAGATGCCAGTGTTGCATCACAATGTCAATAGGTTGCCTATACCTTCTAGGAAGTCAAACAGTTTGATTATCATGTCACCTGATACACATCACATCACATGGCACAATTTTGTGACCCTGAGAACAAAGTGTCTAATTACTGATTTTATTGCTATCAAATTATGTGCAGCCCAGCACTGTTAAAAATAAATGTATAGAATAGACTGTTCCTTCACTAACCTTGTTGCTAATTGCCATTTAACTGACAGCAGTGATAAAAGTTAAAGCCAGAACAGAAATACTTCATACCCTGTTTTTGATGTGCATAAGGATCTAGAATACAGACAGGACTGGAAAATCTCTACCAGACACACTATAAAGAAATTGAGAGGTAATCATGATTGGTAAGGCTAATTGTCTTCAGTCTTCTCTCCTGTGTCTGACCTCCTTATTCATTCAGTCTTTCTTCCTAATTTGCCCATAAAGCCCATTGTACCCTAGCCTGACTCACCTCTCCATATGCCTTCCTTAGGACCACAGAACCTCAGAATATAGTAAAATTGTAAATAATTCTGCATGTCATTGATCTCTGGTACTTTACTAAAATAATTGCTTGATTGAATGATTGATTGGTTTTCAAATAATGAGTGAGTAAGTGAAATTACACAGGTTCCAAGACAATACAAATCTACAGTTTAGGATAATAGTTCAGACCTTTGCTGAGTCATGTTTTGGAATATCTGTCTTGAAAGCATCATGGGCTTTAGTGATATCAGCTGTCTTCTCTGTTCTCTCAGCTTTGGATAGCTGTTCACCATCTTTCAGTAAATCTGCATTTCTGAAGTTGTCTTCTTCTCCCTTTATGAGCTCTATCCTTCTACCTTAATTAAGTTAAGCAATTTGTCTTTTCCATGATAACCTTCTAGCTTATGTCAAAGAAGACATCTAGTCTCTGCGTGAGATAAACAGCATTATGCTCTCCATATAAATGCCTACTTACAATGTACATGTGTTTGATTTTCTAGCTTAAACATCTGTATTACATCATCAGGACACAATATTCTATGAGATGTTTCTCTTTTTGACAGTGCTGTCACCTTAGTTTGTATGTTCTGTGCAGGTTCATTGCACAAAATAGGCAGTTGACGCAAGTGAGATGATTCTTAAAGGAAAATTAAAGAGGGGAGCTAATTGGGAACAATTACTTTGAAGCTTACAAATATGAAATTCGTGTTTCATGCATGTTACCTTGCATTTGGATTTTAGTTTATTTTGGAGATGCCTTAACTTGTTTTGCTGTTTTGGTTATTAGGTCTTATGTAGAACACAAATGATGCACTAAAGAAAAGATGGGACATTTTCTTGTTTTATGCTAGTAGTTAACTAACAGTAAGCAGTTTTATATATGTACATAAACCACATGTTTCTATTCACATATGATCGATAAGTGTGATTGGATAAATGCATA
Organism: Mesocricetus auratus; assembly: GCF_017639785.1. Taxonomy (NCBI): domain Eukaryota; kingdom Metazoa; phylum Chordata; class Mammalia; order Rodentia; family Cricetidae; genus Mesocricetus; species Mesocricetus auratus. Next base: position 106,447,854 of record NW_024429182.1, on the reverse strand, counting down.
CTTTCCGATATATCCATATACCTATTTTTGTATGTTTTACAATACCTAAAATTAATTTTGCCAGTTGTAGTACTGAAGATAGTTTAGCTTTACTCTTGATTATGAGTAGTTTGTCTCCCTACACAAAACCAGAATATTGGAATATTTTTAAATATTATAAATTGACTTACTTTTAATTTTATTGATTTTTAATTTGTATGCAGATTATTTCGGAGTCACACCTCCTTTCTGAAATTATAGTAAATCAATCTAGGCCTGCCATCTTGTGTGTCTTAGTCTATTTTTAACTATGTTCTATTTTAAGAATATGCTTTATTTAATTTATATGGCTGGAAATGCTTTATGAATTTTAAGTTTTATGACTCTACTAAGAGAATACTCTAGCACTAAATACTATACTATTACATTTTATTAGTGTTTGTAAGTGTATTAAATATTTAATATAATACTAAGTATTTCATTATTATTATAAATTTGGGAATGAAAATGACTGAGTTTCTGGAGATATAATCTCCTGCTTTAGGGGAATATTATTCACAGCTCATTACTCACTTTTAAGAAAAAATTTTATAGATCAAGGAAAATACAAGACTTAAGTCTTGTCAGTACTGTTTGCTTACCCACTGGAAGCTTTAGGATCATGTTCTTAGTTTTTCTCTGGTAGATGCAAAAAAAAGGCACAAATATTTTAGAAGGAAAAGTCAGCGATAAATTTTCTCCTATGTGTACCTCCTTGTGCACAGCTTTTCTGACTCAGGATGGCAGGCTGTCTCCAAGCACACACACCCTTTGGCATGCCATCTGATAGTAAAATTGTGTTTGAGAAGCACTGAGATGGGTATCGTGAGGAATGTAACTTTGGAGATAGTTGGGCAGATTTGTGATTGATAATAGTGCCTAACACAAATGAAAATATCCTGGACAGTTAAGATGACAACTTTAGTTCTCTCCCAATGCTCCTGGGTTCCAGACTGTCTTCTAGTTGTCATGTCCTAGAGTTTCTGCCACAGGAATGAAGAGAAATCCCTCCAACTTGGGCATCTGTTTCACCTGAATATAAAGATATAGTGGTTCATTAAATGACTATGCTTCTATAAATTAAACTTTTTCTTCTGGATTTAAAGGGATAAAATTGTTTCATTCCATCTAAATGCTATGTCCTTAGTCTACAGGGATAGTGCTGAAGACGGCATTAAACCTGTTCAGATCCTTGAAATGCTTTTGCCCTGATAACTTGGTGTACTATTTCTCTTCATTTTTACCTGCCACAAGACAGAATGGATTCCATTGAGTTCAGGGTCATTAAGCTAGAATAAAATGCTGCTCTTAAGAGCATTAACTGACAGCTTAAAACTCTCTGAAGAAGATGTCAGAGAGTGGTGATGTATTTTACAAATCATGTGCTGCCTTCTGAAGTTAGGAGAAGCACTTTTAAAACCCACACACATTTGTTTCTTTTAAGCTGCTGTTGCCGCTGCTTGTGTTTTCCCCCTATGGTTCCCCGTCGACCAGATGTAAAGCCTCTGTTGATTACATCAGCCAAGTGTGTCTCACACCCTAAATGCCTGATTGATCCAATTAGTCTGAAACTGAAGCTTTTTACAACATGGTGTGACTACAGGGGATTTTTTTTATATTTAAGTAGATTTCACTGCAGAGTGACAAAATTAAGAAGCAGTCTGAGAACGAAAATTAAAATAACAAGCTAGACTTACCCAGTCATATTATCCATATTAGTACCAAGATGAATTTTTTAAATGAGTAAGTTCTCAAAGAAATATTTTAAGAATATCTAGGTAAAACTAAAGGTATAGATAGTAAAATACAACATTGTGTAAGAAATGAACAATATGGAAACTTTCCGCATTTAAAAATGCTAATATAATTTCAGTTGGCAATGTTTTGCCCAAAATAAATTTTAGTTCTTTCATTTCACATGTATTTAGTTAATAGCAACAATGTGTTGGCCCATTTTTAGCTAATTAATTAATGTGTATGAATATTTTGCTTGCATGTGTTCTGTGTACCAGTTTGTACCTAGTCCTGGGTGCCAGCAGAGGCTAGAGGAAGGCATGAGGGTGCAAAGGATTGCACCTGGGTCCTCTGGAAGAGCAGCCAGTGCTCTTAATCACTGGGCAATCTCTTCAGCCCTGGTTGTCACATTTTTATAGCCCAGTACAGCATAATGACGAATACACAATATATTCTTCTCCCTGCTGAGCCAATGTTCTAAAGGAGAATCTAGAGGTGATGTTTCTTAAGAAGCACACAAGTGCTTTAGATTCTATTAGAAGGCATTAGTTTGTCAAGGTTTATAGTATGCTGCTCTCACATCATAATTGCTAACTCCCACCTCTAAGTGTGACTTTATTTAAAAGCAGCATTTTTATAGTTAGGATGATGTTAACAAGATGCACTATAGTCCAGTTTGACTGATTCCTTTATGAAGGTAGGGGTTAGCAACAAAGACAGGAAAGCACACAAGGACAGCATATGATGAGAACACAAACATTGGATGGTGGATCTGTCACTCTAAGAAAAGCCCAACCCAAATTGCCAGTAACCACAGAATGCAGGAGAGAGACATGGGGCAGCTTCTGCTCACAACACTCTTACCAGGAATCTATCCTGCCAGCACCTTGTGCTCAGTCTTCTGCCTTTCAGAGCTGTGAAAACAGAAACAATGCATTATTCATAGCACTGCAAGATAGCACAGGTCTTTAGCAAAAGTTAGATTGGAAAGCTTGATTCGGGGTTAAACACGCATGGTCTAGAAGCTGTGTTTTTGTTACTATAACTACATACCTGATGCGAACTAGTTTTGCCAAAAGGCTTGTTTATGTTACAGTTTTTGAGGTTGAGCACAGCACAGGCTAAGGGACTCAGGGCAGGCAGGGGAGCAAGTGTGAAAGGAAGGGGAACATCTGGGAAGCCAAGAAGTGACCAAGCTAGTTCTAGTTAAACCATCCTTTCTTGAGAACTAGAAGAGATGACTGAGAGCCACCTTAATTTCTTTTAAGAACTTGGTCCCAATGACCCAAATACTTCCTACCAAACCCCACCTCTTAAAGGTACCACCCCTTCCTAACACTGCCAAAGTGGGAGCCAAGTCTTTAACACACAAACTCTGAAGGAAGCACTCACGCTATATCCAAACCAAAGGAAACAACAGCCTTCTAACAAAAGGATCATTGGGGAATGTGTTTCAGAGCTGGGTACCCAGCTTCATTCAGTCCTGGTGTTAAACACCAGTCCTCATCACTTGAAATTCCTCTGAAAACCATCAATGTGCTGGTTTCAGATATTCCCTGGAGTCAGGCAGTCTGGGTTCAAATTCCAAAGCATCCATTCATCATCTCTGTGCCTCAGGCCACTTCTTAGAGCACTTGTGAAAAGCTGTGAAAATGCAAAGCTATCTCAAAGGAGCCCAGTGCAGTCTCACAGAGGCTCTTGGGAGATTTTCAGTCTTTTCCATCACTTATTTCCCAGCAACCTCGATGTGCTTTCTGAGCTATGAGTGAAACACTGACTACTGTCCTTATTTGTACAGTGTGTTGCCAAGTGCTTAGGCAATGTACATTCAGGTGTATCTATCATTACAGTGCCTCCAATGATTCTTCAAACAAGGGTCTGTGTGCACGACAGTCAAATCCACAGTGTACACACTTTTAATTCTGTTTAGTTGTCTTCCGGAAGGCTTTATACATTTTCTCTTTGTTATCACAGTTATATGTAGACAAAAGACAACAGAATGAATCATCACACAAAGGTGAATGGTGTGGAATAAAGCCATGTTGGGATTAATGGAGTGTTTGAAATTTCCACTGCTTGCTTCTCGGTGGGAAAGAGCAGTCTAAGAGTGATGTTTCCTAGCCCTTCCTTTGGATGCCACCACCTCTTCAATAGCATGACCAGTTCTGAGCTCAGTTGCACACGCATAACCCTGCACATTGACAATGCAGACTTGTTTGGGAGGAGGACTGGGAAGTAAAGAAAAGAAGCATATTTCTCTCGAGAAAGTTGGCTTGTTTTTAATGGAAATAGCACAAATAAGTTGCGACAATAGCAAAATTACTCTATCAAATAATAAAGGCCACAGTGCAATTCTTAGACACTAACTGGATTCTATAATTAATATAAGGCATTAGGATTTGATATGTGTCCTAACTCCTATAGGTGGAGGTTCTAATCTATTTTGGCATATAATATGCTCTTAGTTAAAGGAACTATTGAAAATTATTACAAAAGAAATAATTATTTTAAAGCTATAGGCAAAATACAAACAGAGTGCTTTAAACATTTTTTTAAATTCTGTGTGGACAAATGTTCTCCAACATTAAAATTGAAGTCAGAAAATAGGAATGGTTTTAGATTTATAACAATAAATTACCAACATGGGATAATCTCGCCACAACTTGAAACAAATAAATAAATTATTAATTTTCTTTCCTCTAAACACAGTGGGCAGAAATTCCAAATTTTTGAAATTTGTATATATATATATATATGTATATATATATGCATATATATATTTAAATTGGAAACAATCTTATTTTACACATCAAACTCAGTTCCCTCCCATTCTCCCATACCCCACAATGACTCCCCATCCCATCCTCCATCTACTTCCCAGGGATGTTGTGGCCTTCCAAAAGGGTTCATTAAAATCTGTCAAGTCATTAGTGGCAGGGCCTAGGCCCTCCCCTGTGTATCTAGGCTAAGAGAGTTTCCCTCCATGGGAAATGGGTTCCTGAAGCCCATTCGTGTACTAGGGATACATCCTGGTTCCACTATCAGAGGCCCCATAGGCTGCCCAGTGCTCCTCACTGACACCCACGTTCAGGGACATGGTTTGGTCCTATGTTGGTTTCCCAGCTGTCAGATTGGGGTCTATGAGTTCCCACTTGCTCAGGTCAGTTGTTTCTGTGGGTTTTCTCTCTCTCTCTGAAACTGGATTCCAGGAGTTTGGCTCAGTGCTTGGCTGTGGATCTCTGCTTTTGCTTCCATCAACTACTGGATGAAAGCTATAGGATGACATTTAAGGTAGTCATCATTCTCATTATAGGGGATGGTCATTTAAGTAGCCTCTCCTCTATTGCTTAGGGTCCTAGTTGGGTCATCCTTATGTATCCCTGTACCATTCCCTAGTGCCAGATTTCTCTTTAAACCTATAGTGGCTCCCTCTATTGATGTGTCTCTTTTCTTGCTCTCCTCTTTTCCTTTCTCCACTCAATCTTCCTGATCCCTCATGTTCTCCTTCCACCTCCTCTTCTCCCCTCCTCTTTCTCATACCTCCCTTCCTTCTCCCTCCACACTCCCCATTTGTTCAGGGGCTCTTGTCTTTTTTATGCTTCACTGGGGGACCGTGTATATCTATCTATCTTATGGTCCTCCTTGTTTCCTAGTTTCTCTGGAAGTGTGGATTGTAGGCTGCTAATATTTTTCACTATGTCTGGAATCCATACATGAGTGAGTACATACCATGGTTGTCTTTCTGTGACTGAGTTACCTCCCTTAGGATGGTTTCTTCTAGTTCCATCCATTTACCTGCAAATTTCAGGATTCCATTGATTTTTTTTCTGCTGAGTAGTACTCCATTGTGTAAATGTACCACATTTTCTCTGTCCACTCTTCAGTTGAGGGGCATGTAGGGTGCTTCCAGGTTGTGGCTATTACAAATAATGCTGCTATGAACATAGTAGAACAGACATCCTTGTTTTATGAATACGGATCCTTTGGGTATATATATATGCCTAAGAATGGAATTGCTGGATCTTGAGGTAGACTGGTTCCCATTTTCTGGAGAAACTTCCATACTGATTTCCAAAGTGGCTGTACAAGTTTGCACTCCCACCAGCAGTGGAGAAGTGTTACCCTTTCACCACATCCTCTCCAGCATAAACGAAGTGTTTTTGATTTTAGCCATTCTGACAGGTGTAAGATGATATCTCAGAGTTGTTTTGATTTGCATTTCACAGGTGGCTAAGTAATTTAAGCACTTTCTTAAGGGTCTTTCAGCCATTTTAGATTCCTTTATTGAGAATTCTGTTTAGTTCTGTACACCAATTTTTAGTTGAATTATTTGGTGTTTTGGAGACTAGCTTCTTAAGTTTTTTTAAATGTTTTAGAAATCAGTCCTCTGTCTGATGTGGGGTTGGTGAAGATCTTTTCTCATTCTGTGGGCTGCCATTTAGTCTTGTTGACTGTGTCCTTTGCTTTACAGAAGGTTCTCGTTTTTCAGGAGTTCCCATTTATTAATTGTCAATCTCAGTGTCTGTGCTACTGGTGTTATGTTCAGGAAGAGGTCTCCTGTACCAGTTCATTCAAGGGTACTTCCCACTTTTCTAAGGGTTTGAGTGTGGCTGGGTTCATGCTGAGGTCTTTGATCCATTTGGACTTAAGTTTTGTACATGGCAGTGGGTATGGATCTATCTGCAGTTTTCTACATGTCTGTGTCCATTTATGCCAGCACCATTGGTTGAAGCTGAGAGGAATTCTTAAACTCTTTTAAAAATATCATTTCATGTCCCTTTGCAAATTTTACGAGACATTTAAAACAAAACAAAATAAAACAAAGTCTCATGTAGTCAAATGACAAGTTGAAAAACAATTTCTGTTAACATTTTATGTATTTTTAGTCATTTCATTTTCAATTGCTTTTATAAAACTTTAACTTCTATCAATGTATCATTTTAAAAAGGAATGTATCCAATTAAAATGCTGTGTGTGTGTGTGTGCATTTGTACCTGGTGTGTCTCTGTGTGTGTACATGTGTGTGTACAGGCACATATATACACATGCATGTGAAAGCCAGAAATTAGTGTCAGATGTTTTTCTCAGTGATGGGGAAGAAATCTTGCTTGCACATGGTATATGGGAGTCAGAGAAACACATAGGAGCAAAGAAGACCTGAACTTCAAAGACAGCTTCCCCAGTGAACTTCTTCCTCAAACTGGACCCAAGCTCCTTATCACCCTCTAAGCTATGGATTCATTGGTGAGGTGAAATTAGTGACCTGAGATCTGTACCTTTTAAGTCACACCAGCTAGGGACCATGCTTTCAATTATGAACTCTGCAGACGACATTTAGTATCTAAACTATGCTACTGCTACATTGTGGGGTAAATAATGTCTTCCTTCACAAATATAACTGACATGGCAAAATAATGAGAGTACATTTCTGCCATAGTGTGGCACATGTCCCTGTACCTCAGGCTCTTGTCTCTAGGATGGAATGAATGATCTATGGAGACAGACAGGATTTTAGTAAGGATCCAGCAAGCAAAAAGGATGAACATTCCATGTTAAAAGGAAGAAAACCTGAGCAGGTTTTGTAGCACCAAGGCTCCAGTTTCACAGGCTGTCAGTGCTTTAAGGTAGATATATGGACTGGATGGGATGTGCTAAAGAAGGGAAAACTTAGCTTCAGCCATAGGATAATGTATTTGTGGCCAGAATCCAAGACGCCATTTAGAAACCAGGTTCAGGAATACTGATTCCCTAAAGGACTGATTATGTTTGGGGTAAGCATGTAGGTTAGTCCATGTGACAGCATTTCAGGCTGGCATAACCCTGCTTGGTAGGGGTTGTGGCATCGTTCTACCAGGAGACTGGGCTGTACTTCTGTGTATGTTGCTAGAATCTGCCTGTCTCCATTCTCAGACTGTAGTTGAACCCCAGGATATTATAGTAAGGATTTTTTTTCTTGGCGTAACATATTGGAGGACATTCTTTAACCCTCTCTGTTCCTCTGTCATGAAGGGAAGTCAGCTAACAAAAAGCTTAATAAGAGGACATGGAAGTCCTATTTCATATCACCTTCTTAGACCATGGTGGGAGCTTTTTCAGTTAAACATAAAAACAGACCATTTGTTGGGAGTAGTTAGTACATGTGAAAGATACATACAGGCTTGAATCATGTGACCATTAAAGGTTTTCTGTCAGACACTATGAATCTCCTTAGGTTAGTGGTAAAATATCTTTTACCAAGTTGAGGGTAGGAGCTGGGGGAGGACAGGATGGATAAGAGATTTTTGAATGACAGCAATATTGTGAGATAATTCAAAGATTTTTTTTTCAAATTCATGGAATCAGAATCTTTCATGCTGATAGTGTCTTGCTTTTTTATTGAGTAGACTATATATTCAAAGTTATCTTTTGAAATATATTTTCATACTAATCAGAGAATATACCTCAAAGTCGGAAAATACTTCATGTCTGGCGATGTGGTAAAAACTTGCATGGAGAAGGCCCAAAGTTATACCCAGGATAGATATACCAAGATACAGAGGAGTAGCTTATCATTTACCATTGGAGGGGGGCTCTATTTTAGCTAAAAGATTGGTTACAACACTAGAACCCTGACTTATTCTGGAGAAAGATGGAGGGAGAGAAGAAGGAAGAGAAGATGGGAAGAAGGGAGGGAGGGACAGAGGCCAGCATTGACACTGGAACTGGTCAACAGCAATCCATCTTGAAGTCTGGTTTAGTATAAGAAAAGACCACACTGTCACCCAAAATGGAGTTTTGAGATACTATTCCCAGAAAAGACTAAATTTTAAATGATGTCATCTGTAAGAGAAAGTATAGCATGATCCCAGGGGCCATCTGTATGGTACTTGAAGGCTGATGAGAAATTATATCCAATAAGGGGATGTGATTGCAGGTATAGAACATACAATGCTTAAAATATCATTTTTCCCTGGTGCCTTATGGGAAGAGACTGTGACCTTGTGCCATAATTTGTCCCTGTAACTCATGGAAATGTTCATTCACTGACTTAGGAATTATTTATACCTAATAAGGATAATGTATTGCATTCACACTGTGAAATATCTTCTCTAGACATGCTTTATTTAATTCAGTTACTTTTTCTCCTTCTAGCCCACAAGTACGGTTGCATTCATTTTTTATATTGAAATAGACTCAGAAGAAAACAATATAAGTGGCATAATAAGCAAAGGAGAATACTACTGTGACTTAACCTCAAAATTCATTTCTTTCCACATATATATTACATATAAATACTTTATATATATACATATATAATGCAACCCACAGTTGCATCTCAGAACATGGTGGGATTTTTCTTCCAATAGTACATTTTATTTCTTTTCTCCATCTTGTCTCTTCCCTATTCTCTTTTATGAAATACCCTTTATGAAAGTGTATATAAAGTTTGGAACCATTGTTTTCCCCCTTTACTTAAGGAGATCAAATGAATGCTTCAATTTCTTTTTCCCTCTCACTAACAGATTAAAGGATGTATGTGTGTGAGAGAGAAACAGAGAGAGAGAGAGAGAGAGAGAGAGAGAGACAGAGACAGAGACAGAGACAGAGACAGAGACTGTGTGTTTGAGTGTATGTAGGTGTGTGTATAAAAGTGTGAGTGTGTGTTTCTGTGTATAACGTGAGTTTTCTTGACCCGGCTAGGGTCCCACCACCCTTCTCTGCCCCAAATGATCATGCAGACACTATATTAATATAAAGGTGTTAGCTGGCAACTTGGGCTTCTTATTCTTAACCCATAACTAATAAATTGTATATTTCCACGTAGTCTTGGCTTACCAGACCTGCAATTCCTTTGCCTGCTACATCGCAACTGCTCAGAGTCTCCACAGAGAAGAGAGCCATATCCTGTTTGTCCCTGTTTATATACTGATTCTGCTCAACTATGTCACTTTTTCCCTCTCTGTACAGACCTCCAGACCTCTATGGTTAGCCAGTGGCAGTTTCTGCCCAGCTATGTCACTTCCTGGGATCTCATGATGATTCTTCTCTGCCTATACTTGCCAGAATCCTCCTTGCCTATTAGTCCTACCTATCATCCTGTCTGTCTAATCAGTGTTTTATTCATTAACCAATAAGAGAAACATATATACAGAAGAACATTCCACATCATCATGTGTCTCTGTCTGTCTGTCTGTCTCTGTGTATGTGTGTGTGTGTGTGTGTGTGTGAGAGAGAGAGAGAGAGAGAGAGAGAGAGTGAGAGAGAGAGAGAGAGAGAGAGAGAGAGAGAGAGAGAGAGATCTGTCCCATGAGATTATACGAGAATTCAAGATCAACTGCATCTGGGGATATGTTTTGGTGAAAGTATTATTTGTTTAATCGTATTTGTAGCCACACTTTAAGCCCCTGATACATACTTAGAAGAACTCACTATCTCCCAAGCTACAGCCAAGAAGCCTTTTCCTCTTTAATCTAGCATTACAAAAATGCAAGGCTGTATGACTGGTGTGGACCTAAGTTGCAAGCTCATAAATCACGTAACTTCAAAGAAAACAGCCAACTCTGACCATCACTACTCTGATCTCTTCAACTTTATAGAATGTGATGTCTCTTCAGTGTTCTCCAAGAAAACTGAGTTGCTAAGGAGAACATGTGTGTTCAGGAATTCATTTAGAAATGAATAGTTGAGTGTGGGTAAGTCAACAGATCTTCCAGATTTCCTGCATCTTCACTTGGAAATGGTAGAACAAGCCCTGCTCTGATCATCTCTCAGAATTATGAGAAGACAAAATTTGAAAATAATAACAAATGTCCTTTTTAAAGATTAGTTCTTAGTGCCTATCTCAGGCTAACATTGAACTTGCAATCCTTTTACTTCAGCCTTCCAAGTGTTGTAACCACAAATCTACGCTACCATGCCTAGCTAAAAATGCTCTTTAAAATGATAAAAATGGAAGGCTGAATGATGACTCATTGTGTTCAGTGCTTACCCTACACACATGAAGTCTTAACTTTACATACCCAGGGTCCATATAAAACTATGTGTGGTTGCATATGTCTATAACTCTAGTGCACCTATTTTGAGATGGTTACTGAAAACAGGAGAATCCCCAGAAGGCCATCTACTCTGGTATATGCAGCAAAGAACACATGTGTTGTGTTGCTATGTGGGCCTGCATATACACATACGTTCATATACATATGCATGTATGTACATTATACACACATATCATACATACTAAAAAATATGAAAGGAGGTGGAGGTGGTGCTCCTTGGTACAGTGCTTGCCTAGTACATACAAAGTCTTTGATTTGGTCCCCAAAACTACAAAAATAAATAATAAAAATAAATTAATTAAAATAAATAGAATTCAAGTTAAAAATGAGCACAAAAATGAAGAAGCTTGACAAATATTAGTTATCAAACTTATTCTGTCGTTATTTACTTATTTATTTTTTATTTAGAAACAATCATTTTACATATCAATCCCCCCATTCTCTTTCCCTCCCATTCTACCATGACCCCTACCAATACCCCCAAATCACCCACTCCACTCCCCAAGGACGGTAAGGCCTTCCATGGGGGATCATCAAAGTCTGTCACATCATTTGGGGGGAGGGCCTAGGCCCACCTCCGTGTATCTAGGCTGAAATAGTATCCCTCCATAGGGAATAGACTCCTGAAATCCATTTGTGCACTGGGGATAAATACTGGTTCCACTATTAGAGGTCCCATAGACTGCCCAGGCCTCCTAAAAAATATGGAACGCTTCACGGATTTGCATGTCATCCTTGAGCAGGGTGTTGTTAACCTTCTCTGTATCGTTCCAATTTTAGTATATGTGCTACCATAGCAAGCACTCTTTCATCATTTTAATTGGCTATAGCAGAGGAACTTTTTCCTAAGACTAGCTGCTATGTAATATATACCCATTATTTAAGTGATCTGTGCAGTTACTCATGTATACATCCATTGTCTTTGTAGTAAACAAAGAGTGCTTGCTGTATGTCTCATAACTAGCATATTCTTCGAGAACAAGGAAGGAACATAGTAAGTTATTACTGTATTCATTTTATAGAAGAGAAAGCTGATACTTCAAGTAACTTTCATAACATTGTCCGTGAATCCTTTCTACAACCATTTATATTTAATTAGTTAGTACAGGTTTGTGAGCACGAGTGAGTTTCTGAGCAGAACGTGCATACAGAAGCCTGTGGAGTCAAAAAGAGGCTACTAGGTCCCCTGGAACTGCAATTACAAGTGACTATGAATCACCATTTGAGTGTGTCCTCTACAAGAACAGTTAGCCCTCTTAACTACTTTACTATTTCCAGCCCCATGAAGCCTTTTTGATGTGTAAAAGTCCTTTGGCTCATTAAGTGCTTCATAAAGTTAGGATTTCATATATTCTTAAATCTTTATTTCGTTAAGCCTGTATTTCCTGCATGCCATCCATTGCACAGCGAATATTAAACAAATGAGTGAGTCAGTGCATAAATGAGTAAGAGTGTGGGTGGGGTGGAAGAAATTTTTTAAAAAGGAAAGAAAGAAAGAAAACATAGCAGCTTTTCTGACTTGGAATCGATTGTTTGGTGTATATTTTTCTACACAGGTTCACTTACTGACAACAACTACACACTGAATGACAGAAGATGGGAGTCTAATTATCTAGAAGGTAGCTACCACATATTAACATCAAGCCATTATACTCATGAACATTTCTAAACACATCTCAGAGTTTTATATTACTATCCTCATGGAGCGGCTACCTTGGCTTCTTCTGCCTTCTGCGTCTCCTTCTGTTTTAATGAGAGCCATGATAAAAGAAATTGCTGAGTGTGCCCAAACTGCTGAGCTGTAGAGACTACTAGGCCTGGATTCTTTGATTAATATTTAATGAAGGAAACATATCTTTGTAGCTCAAATGGTTTACAACTGATCCAGTTCCATTAGCTACTGCTGCGGCAAAAGCATAATGCAAGGCAGACTGCAACACAGTTTATCTGGACTCCTTTTTTTTAAACTTTATCTTTGATTTGCAGATAGGATTACAGACCCTCTAAAAACATTAAATCATATATTTTCTAACTTTTATCACTTTAACTTTGAATAAATGAATGGGATAGAGAAAATTGTCAGCTTTCCTGAATGATTGATGCACTTTATATATAAAAGTCTACTAAATGTATTCATTTTCATATTTCATATTGGTAGCTGAAAAATCTTTTAAAGTACTGAAATACCATTCAATTTGGATACAGTATTAGACTTATAGATGGGAGATAGGTTTTCAAATGTGTCTGGAAGTATTGTACACATTTGAGAATAATTTACTTTTCAAAGAATAACAAGGTATTTGTACTTTTCTGCAAAACTGTAATTCTCCTCATCTTTTTTGGAAGGCTTGAAGTTGATTTGGCACTTAGCCTAGTCTCTCCTCAGTGTTTTCTACCTCTCCTCCCAATAAGAAAGTACAAATTATACTGCCTGTACCATGCTTGTAGATGGAAATAAATGTTCCAATGTAGCCAGTAGGACATATTTCATAGCATATGTATTACTGTCTTTCATTGGATTACATTTGTCCATAACCACACCAACAATGTTTCAGGTAATGGTCCTTATGTTTAAATAAGATGATTATTTGTGACCTCATGATAATGGTTTACGACAAGTATAACAAGTTTTGAAGTGTATTTTTAAACAAATATCTTTTTTGAGACATAAAAGACGGGCCAGAAATAGCACTCACTAAAAAGTCTTGTCTAGCATGTACGAGGCCCTGATTTTGATTCCCAGCACCTCAGAAAAGTATTTTTAAGTAAACTTTAAAATATCATGCATAATTAAATACAGACTATAGATAGTTACTTATAATAGTCAGATCTTATAATTAGGTAAGTTAGGTTTTCTAGATATACAGAGATATATTTGAGATGGATAGATAGTCTTCAAACCTTTCAAAGACCTTCAGAAAATGGCATTTAAAATGGTTTAGGGTTTTTCTTGACATGAGAAATGTCTGCTCCTGGCAGCACCAATTGCGTCTGAGAGGAAGATGGGCATCGAAGAAACTCGTTATGGAGTTTGCTTTCAACATGGCAAGATTAGCCATTTGGGCAAGAAACTGCTCTTGCCTAGACTGTTTGACTGTTGCTGTATAAACTGGACATGCAGGACCCACAGGAAAGTGACTGCTGAACTCAAATAGTCCTTCAGGGTTCCTGCTTCATGGAAGAGTCTACAAGACTTTCTGTAGGACACAAAAAATGACTGACAGACTGCTAATACAGATGGACAGTTTGAAATTTCCTGCTTTGCTGAGAAGTCTTCCAGACACAATGTGTCCTATGGGCTGAAGATGAATGCCCCAATGTTACAGAGGAACCTCAGGTGACTGTCCAGGCAGCAAGATGTCTCTGTCAATCCTAGTGTTTATGTATTATCCTTCTGTGGTCTTTGATGGAGTTGAAGACAGATAGTTATAATTATAGTTTTCCTTAGTTATGATAAAAGATATGCTACATATAGAACTTTGGACTCACAAGGATGGGATGGATGATATTTTCTTTAAATCTGCTGAATGTTGATGGACAAAATATTGTAACTGTGTTCTTGCTTGATAGCTGTCCTGTTATATATAATTTGACTAAGTTAAAGTTAAAACCTTTCTTTTTATTTAGACAGAAAAGGGGAGATGATGGGGAAGTCCTGTGTATATGTCAATAAAGCACTGTTGGCCAATAGGGAAGCAAGATAGGTGGGACTAGGAGTCCAGGAGGACTCTGGGTAGGAAAAACACAGGGAGTCACAGTGTAGCCCACCAGAGAAGTAAGATGTATGGCACTTTTCTCCAGTAAGATAAATACTTAGAATAACAATTATGGGGTAAATACTTAAGTCAGAGATAGCCAGTAAGAAACAAGCAAGGCCAACAGCTTCATAATTAATACAGCGTCTTGTGTGTTATTTGTGAACTACAACGTGGCAGAGCCCAGGCAACTGGTGGGGGAAAAAACCGAAGCGACTGGCAAGGGAAAGGCTTCTCTCTACACATAGGGGCATATGCATGCAATGCCAGCCTTTGCAGAGGTAGTCAAGAGGATTTCACATATGAGGTTAGACTGGAATATAAAATAACTTCCAGACCAGCTTCTGTTGCCTTAAGGAGTTGTGCTGAAAGAAACAGGAAGGACACAAGAGTTTACTGTTCTTGGCAAAGGTACTTTTGACATATATAAGAATTAGGTCTTTCGACTGGGTGGTGGTGGCACATGCCTTTAATCCCAGCACTCGGGAGGCAGAGGCAGGAGGATCTCTGTGAGTTCGAGGCCAGGCTGGACCGACAGCCTCCAAAACAATACAGAGAAACCCTGTCTACAAAAACCAAAAATAAATAAATAAATCAATAAATAAATAAAAGAATTAGGTCTTTCTCCATAGCTGTCCTTAAGATCTAGCCTTTTAATTCTAGATGTGGATATCAAGGAAAAGGATTATGATTCACAGTATACATGCAGTATGTTCAAGTATGTTGACCACTGAATCCAGCTTTCCAAATCCTTTCCCATCCACATGGGATCTGAACACGTGGCTAGTACTCAGGAAGGGAAGAGTAAGAACCAGTTGGTCAAGGCCATCACAGGCTATTCAGTGATTTTTGAGACTACTCTGGGCTATGAGAAACATTGTGCCGATCAAAACAAAATGGACACTTTTCACCTACCATGAAATACGTTATTGAAATTTTTACCCTGGTATCTACTTAAATAGGAAATATTTCAGCTGTGTAGAATTCTACTGATGTCTTTTAGGAATGTGCCTTGAAATAATCCTTTAGCATAGCCACATATTAGCTATGAATATACATATACATTATGTATTTGGGAGATTTTATGCTATGTTATGCTTATATATATATGTGTGTGTGTGTGTTATGTATGTATAACATATGTTCATATGTATATGTGAATATAGAGTATATATGAATGAATTTGAAATGTGAAATTCAAAGATAATTTGGTTGTAGCACCCTAAAACTGTCATCAGCATATGATCCTATCCATCCTGATTTTATCATAGTAGTTAAAACCTTTGGCTTCAGTGTAGGATGAGGAAATACTATAGCTTGAGGCAAAGACATTACCATCTATCAAGGGCTGTGAAACAAGATTATTTGGATAATAAGGTTTTGTCTCTAAAACCCTGTGCTACACTTTGTTAAGAGAAATCTGTGCTTTGACCTTCTGAAATGCTGCTGTTACAAACTTGGCTTTATTTTCCTTTTTCTGAGGTTGTCACTTTTGCCATCTGGTAGATGTTTCTTCTGGGAGAGAGGAAGCTGTGTGCATAAACGCTTTCAAGAAAGCATCGTGGTGTGCTTTGCTTGAGGTCAAAGGCAGTGCGTGCTCTGTAAGCTAGATTGTCATTATTCATGTTGGTGTGGACAGTCAGAGCATTTTAAGAACACTCTCTGTTGTGTGTGTGTATTTACAGAGAACCTGAAGTGGGCAGAATGTGGTAAGTCATATTTATGTCTAAGTGAGAACTATGAACTTTCATAAGTACAATGACCAGCATTTTGTTAGTTCTACCTGTCCTTGTTACTGTGTCTAAGTGACACATCAGAGAAGCCAAGAAAAACTTGGAGACCCCATCTCTGGTCCCCATTCCTAAAAATACAAATTTATTTCTACTGCAAAATAGAAGAAAATAAACACCCATTTTTCTCACTTATGTTGTCCAAAGAATAAGTAGAGAAGTAGTTATTCTTTTTATATTTTGATGAAGTATTCACAAAAGGAATTGCGTGCTTTCTCTTGTACCTTAATTCCAGTTATTTATTTTACCCTCAGATATAGGAACACTCTGGAGATGGTGCTGAGAGTCAAATGTTTTATATTGTGTTTTAAATCCTTAGCCAAATATGAACTCTTTAGAGAAAATGATTGAGGTAGAGCTTCACTCTGGGATATGAAGGGAGACTCTAAGAACCTCATGAAGTAGGTTACAAGCCTCATTTTCTTTAAAGTGTGATTAAATTTGGGGTGTGATTAGGAAATTAGAGGAAACTGTGTAGGTGAATTACTTCCTCAGGCTTCTATTGGGCAGCCTATTATTCTATTGCACCTCTCTATACACCAGGAGGCAAAAAGAATGCTTTTATTTTTCAAAGGGTGAACTGCTTAATCTTTTGGAACTTATAGAAGGAATAATAAACAGAAAGGAACAAGTATTTAAATATACTTGTTTAAGGACTGGCCTATATAAAGGCCCTGAAGTGTTTAACATAGTAATGCCAATAAAAATAATAAGACTGAATTTATTTTTAAAGGAAACAACTCTTTTTGTACACTCTGTGCCCACCATGGTTAGACATACCTGTACCTGTAATTAGCATAATTCTTCTTCATGTTTCTCATTGTTATAATAATATAATAAATGTATTGTAATACACAGTAATAAGTTCAATGTAAGCCAAGGTCATACAGACACCTTGTCTAAACCCAGCTGATGAGTCCTGTGAGCTTTGCATCAGAGATATTGCTTGAGCTGAGCTTATGTAAATGAACAAGGAGGATAGTGATGGGAATTCCTTAATTGTGTTTGAGAACTACAAGTAGAGGGTGGGAAGAAAATGGACAGAAATGAGAAAGAGCCCAAGTAGAAAGGACCCAAGTAGAAAACCAGTTTCCTATTTAGCTCCTTTGTATTCTCTTTAAATGCATTCATTTATCCTTAATGTTAGAAGCTTGGTGTTACTTATAATGCACTTCGAATTTCTATCAACATCATCTTCTGATATTATAGATCAGAGATCTATGACCTGAGACTATTCCTGACTTCATAGTTTTAAAAGATGGTCTGAAAGGCAAATCTAATACACACATCCTCCAAAGGTGGAAATTGCCTAAGAGACATCAGTATGCCTACTGCATTCCTGGATACTAGCAGAAGACTTTGCCTTTGGTTATAAAATTGGATTGATTTGAGATCTAGTGAGTTTTTCTAGAACAAAGGACAGTTAATTGGGGTCCTGGGAGGTAGAATTTAAATGAAGAAGACATGAAATTACAAGAAGGAAGCTTCAAGGCTAAGAATATATATATATATATATATATATATATATATATATGGATGGGTATAAGATTAGAAAAAGAGGAAAGATGGATAGGGAGAGAGCAATTCTAATGTACAGCAGGTTTATGTGAGTGACAGACCTACAGAGGGGAGGCTGGAGTTCAAGAGCCCAGAGAGAGCCAGGAAATATGGGGCACAATGAAAAGACCAAACTTAAGAATAATAGGAGAAATATAGAAGAAGGTGAAGAAATCCACCTCAAAGGGGCAGAAAACATATTCAACAAAATCATAGAAGAAAACTTTCTGAACTTAAAGAAAGACATGCTAATGAAAATACAAGAAGCCTACAGAACACCAGATAGAGTGGACCACAAAAGGAAATCCCCTCGCTACATAATAGTAAAAAACCCAAACATACAGAATAAAGAAAGAATCTTGAGAGCAGCAAAGGAAAAAGGCCAAGTAACATACAAAGGCAAACCTATCAGAATCACACCTGTCTTTTCCATGGAAACTCTGAAAGCCAGATATAGATATTCTACAACACAAGAATATCTATCTGGATAGATATTCTACAACACTAAGACACCACTTATGCCAGCCCAAACTGCTATACCCAGCAAAGCTTTCAGTCACTATAGATGAAGAAAACAAGATATTCCATGACAAAACCAGATTTAAACAATATGTATCCACTAACCCAGCCATGCAGAAAGTTCTGGAAGGAAAACCCCAACCCAAGGGAGTTAACTACAACCAGAAAATCATAGGCAATAGATAATCCCACCTTACCAACAGCCAAAAGAAAAGAGGTAGAAATCCACATATAATTCCACCACCATCAACTATTCCAAAACAAACAAGAATGAACAATCAATGGTCATTAATATCCCTCAGTATTAATGGTCTTAACTCGCCCATAAAGAGACACAAGCTAACAGAATGGATTTGAAGACAGAACCCATCCTTCTGCTGCATACAAGAAACATACCTCAGCCTCAAAGACAGACATTACCTCAGAGTTAAGGGTTGGGAAAAGATTTTCCAATCAAATGGAACCGAGGAGCAAGCAGGGGTAGCAATCCTAATATCTAACAAATTAGATTTTAAAAGAAAATCAATCAAAAGAGATGAAGGAGAGCACTTCATACTCATCACAGGAAAAATCCACCAAGATGAAGTTTCAATTTTGAGCATCTATGCCCCAAATACAAAGACACCTATGTTCATAAAAGAAACATTACTAAAACTAAAATCACATATAAAGCCCCACACACTTGTAGTGGGAGAGTTCATCTATGTTTTGCCTCAGAGTATTTTACCTTTCTTTCATTCTGTAAGTCCTAATCTGTGTCTTTCTGGCTGGGGCTGCCTGGCTGGCAGGCCCTGGGCATTTCCCTCTCATTCTCTCTCTTTCTTCTCTTTTCTTGAACCTAAATTCTTCCCTCTACTTAATCACTCTACCTTCCTGCCCCACCTATCCTTCTACTGCCTTACTATTGGTCATTCAGCTTATTAGACCAACCAGTTGCCTTAGGCATAGAAAGCAACACCTCTTTACTCCACTAAACAAATGCAGCATAAACAAATGTAGCACACCATTCCATAACTAAAGTAATATTCCACAACATAAACAAATATAACACACATTTACATCATTAAAGTAGTATTCCACAAGACCTGAAAGATTCCTCCACCCAGCATTGCTACATTAGAGATTAAATACATATGTGAATTCTGAGGGGTTCTTTCTGAGACCATCTGAGATTAGACTGTATACCCCAAAACTTGTATTCTTTCTACATTATTTGAGTGTTTCACTGATAAAGTCATCATAACTTTACAATTTGATTTTAGTGTTTATTATAAGCCTGCCACTGTTCTGTAAACAGAACTATCAATGGTAGACATGACATGAAAGTCCCTGTCTATTGGAACTTACACTCTACTGATGTAGATAGACAACAAATGAATAATCAATTAGCAAGACAATCCTAAATGATGATAAAGGACAAGAAGAAAGTAGCAGAGTGGTAAAATAGGGAGTGGTGAAGAATAGCAGGGAGGATACATTGCTTATAACCTTAGTAGTGACATGGTAGCTGAGAGCAGAATACAGATATGAACAAATCGAGAAGTAGATACAGTAGTAAACGGGAGAACCCAAAGAAAAGATAACCCTACAATATCAGAGTACGACAAAGTGGAAACTGGCTGAATCCCAGTGAGAAGGAGAGAAATACAAGTGGAATTCAAAGGCAGAACAGGTGTTTATGGCTTAAAATTCTTCCAACCGCAAAAGGAGTTTTGTTTCTGATAAGGAAACAGTGTCCATCTGCTCCCAAAAGATACTATATATACAGTGTAGTGGTTTTATGGGTAGCATTATGCAGTTACAGATTGCCTGGATGCCAATGGACTGATTATGAGGCCACTGACAATTGTGGATGAAGAAGGTTTAGAATTCTGTGCCAAGGGAGTACTGCTCCCAAAATAGCTTGGAAACTTACAAATGATGCCTTTTAGCAAAGGAAATTAGCTCTGCAAGTAAATTTGGCTCTAATATAATCTTGGGGTTTTGGAAGTTGTACCACTGCCAATGGTCCTTGCATTTTTCAAATAATACAAACCTGGAGATATGTAATAGCCGTAGGAAGCCATTGATGGATGCAACACATGGTCCGAAGAACATTAAGCCATAACAGGAATGGGAGAACATGTTTGATAGGTTGCAAGTGGTCATTTGCAAAAACTTCTAAAATCTTAGTACATTTGCAGAAAAGAAAATCATATGGAAAGCCCTTGTGCCTCTGGAGTTGGTACTTTCTACCGTGTCATGAGATATTAATACTGTTAATTGAATAAGAATTAAACTACAATAGATCCACCTGATATCTCCCATTAAGTATTCTGCTTCCTCATCTCCTTCGATTCTGTTACAGCCTATGAGAAATTGATGAGAACTGATATTGTGGACTAATAAGATAAGAGCTGGGTGTAGTTATTGCAACCCACAAATACTACTGTTCTCAAAAATATGTAGCAATAAAATGATTCCAAATGTTATTCTACTATATTTGTAGATCAGTGCCTTGCTCAGCCATCATCAAAGAAGCTTCCTTCTGCAACACTTATGAACAGCCAGACATTATGCAGAGACTGAAAGACCTTGGAACACTCAGTCTTAAACATGATGTCTCCATCAAATCCCTCCCCTAGGGCTTAGGCAATGCCTCAGGAGATATGAGGGAAGAGTCTAAGAACCAGAGGAGATAGAGGACACGCAGTAAACCAATGCCTTCTAAGGCAACATGTTCCACACACATATGAACTCACAGAGACTAAGGTAGCATGCTTATGCTCTCTTCCATTACATTTTTTTATTAATATTTTTTATTTTCCATTTTAAATTTAGATAAGAAACAAGGTTGCTTCACAAGTCAGTACGAGGTCCCTCTCCCTTTCCCTCCCCTCCTCCCGTGCCCTCCCCGCATCCCCCCCCCGTTATCCCCTCATTCCCCCAGGTAGGGTGAGGCCCTCCATGGGGGTGTCCATAGTCTGTCATTTCATATAGGGCAGGGCCTAGACCCTTTCCCAAGAGTTCAGGGTGAGAGTGCACCTCACATTGTTCTATGGGAGTCCAAAGTCCGTGTGTATACTTGGTATGGGTACTGATCTGCTGCCCAAGGCTCAATAGATTACCTAGGCCTCCTCACTGACACCCAGATTCAGGGGGTCTTGATCAGTCCCATGCTGGATTCCCAGGCTGATGCCTGGGATTCTAGAGTTAACCTTTGTCTGGTCAGCTGTTTCTGAGGGTTAAACCAGCCCAGTCTTAATCCCTTTGATCATCAGTCCTCCCTCTCTGATACTGGCTTTCTTGAGTTCAGCTCAGTACTTAACCAGCCACTAAATGTAGTTTCTGTTTCCCAGACTCTCTGGCCATAGGATTGTAGGCTGGCACTCCCCAGATCTATGTCTAAAATCCATATATGAGAGAGTACATGCCATGTTTCTCTTTTTGTGACTGGGTTACCTCACTCAGGATGGTTTCTTCTAGTGTCATCCATTTGCCTGCGAATCTCATGATTCCATTATTTTTTTCTGCTGAATAGTACTCCATTGTGTAGATGTACCACATTTTCTCTATCCACTCTTCGGGTGAGGGATATCTAGGTTGCTTCCAAGTTCTGGCTATTACAAATAAAGCTGCTATGAACATAGTGGAACAGACATCTTTGTTATATGAATGGGCATCTTTTGGATATATGCCTAAGAGTGCAGTTGCTGGGTCTTGTGGTAGGTTTATTCCCATTTCTGAGGAATCTCCATACTGCTTTCCAAAGTGGCTGAACCAGTTGGCACTCCCACCAGCAATGGAGGAGTGTCCCCCTTTCGCCACACCCTCTCCAGCATAAATTGTCATTGGTGTTTTTGATTTTAGCCATTCTGACAGGAGTGAGATGGTATCTCAGAGTTGCTTTGATTTGCATTTCCCGGATGGCTAAGGATGTTGAGCACTTTCTCAAGTGCCTCTCAGCCATTTTAGACTCCTCTATTGAAAACTCTCTATTTAGTTCTGCAGCCCACTTTTTAATAGGGTCCTTTGCTGTTTTATACAGTAAACCAACAGCCAACATCAAACTAAATGGACAGAAACTCAATGCAATTCCTCTAAAATCAGGAACAAAACAAGGCTGTCCACTCTCTCCATACCTTTTCAACATGGTACTTGAAGTTCTAGCTATTGCCATACGACAACAAAGGGGGATCAAGGGGATACAAATTGGGAAGGAAGAGGTCAAACTTTCACTGTTTGCAGACGATATGATAGTTTACATCAGTGACCCAAAGAACTCTACCAGGGAACTCTTACAACTGATTAACACCTTCAGCAAAGTGGCAGGCTACAAGATCAACTCAAGAAAATCAGTAGCCCTACTATATACAGATGATAAAAGGGCTGAAAGAGAAATCAGAGAAACATCACCCTTTACAATTGCCACAAACAACATAAAATACCTTGGGGTAACGCTAACCAAACAAGTGAAAGACCTGTATCGTAAGAACTTTGAATCTTTAAAGAAAGAAATTAAAGAAGCCCTCAGAAAATGGAAAGATCTCCCATGCTCTTGGATAGGTAGGATCAACGTAGTAAAAATGGCAATCCTGCCAAAAGCAATCTACAGATTCAATGCAATCCCCATTAAAATCCCAGCACAGTTCTTCACAGACCTTGAAAGAACAATAATCAATTTTGTATGGAAAAACAAAAGACCCAGGATAGCCAAAACAACCCTGTTCAACAAGGCAACGTCCGGAGGCATCGCCATCCCTGACCTCAAGCTCTATTATAGAGCTATAGTCCTGAAAACAGCTTGGTATTGGCACAAAAATAGACAGGTAGACCAATGGAATCGAATTGAAAACCCCGATATTAACCCACACACGTACGAACATCTGATCTTTGACAAAGAAGCTAAAAATATACAATGGAATAAAGAAAGCATCTTCAACAAATGGTGCTGGCATAACTGGAGACTGGCATGTAGAAGAATGCAGATCGATCCATGTCTATCGCCATGCACAAAACTTAAGTCCAAATGGATCAAAGACCTCAACATAAATCCAGCCACTCTGAACCTCTTAGAAGAGAAAGTGGGTGGTACCCTTGAACGAATTGGTACAGGAGACAGCTTCCTGAACATAACACCAGTAGCACAGGCAGTAAGATCAACAATTAATAAATGGGACCTACTGAAACTGAGAAGCTTCTGTAAGGCAAAGGACACAGTCAGCAAGACAAAAAGGCAGCCCACAGAATGGGAAAAAATATTCACTAATCCCACATCGGACAGAGGGTTGATCTCCAAAATTTACAAAGAACTCAAGAAGCAAGTCTCCATTACATTTTTAAAACAAGAAATACTAGTTATTTTGATTGAGGCAAATTTGAAAGATAAAGTGTTTGAATGAGGAAAGATGCTCTAAATTCCTATAACCTTTTCCCAAAATTGTGGATAAATTTTGATATTGCACCAAAACTTAGTAAATGATAAGGATTTTTTTTTAATTTTTTTAAAGATTTATTTATTATGAACACAACACCCTGCCCCCGTGTACGTCTACACGCCAGCAGAGGGCACCAGATCTCATTACAGATGGTTGTGAGCCACCATGTGGTTGCTGGGAATTGAACTCATGACCTCTGGAAGAGCAGTCAGTGCTCTTAACCTCTGAGCCATCTCTCCAGCCCCAAGGATTTTTATTTTAAGTTTCTTTATATTGTGAAACCCAAAGCTATGTCAGTGAACATTTTGAACTATTTTAACTAAAGTTTATGCATGTCTCTTGTAATATAAATGAATCTTTTTTCATGTATTCCAGAATATTATCTACTGATTAACTAGAAAATACTGGTTTATTGAATCAGGGATTGTACAAATATTGATATAATTCATTATGCAATATAAAAATAACTCATATTTGTTTACATTACTACCTGTCTTATCAGAAAAAATTTAAGTGTTAGGAAGGTGACCATTATGATTATGATGACAAAAGCAAGATCTACAAACCAAAATATTTTCTTTAAAACTCAAGATTTACCATTGATCACAAATGGTATCAGTTGTTTTTGTCACACACCCTTGCTCCATTCATTTACAGAAATGTTTCAGACAGGTACAGAATACAATATGACCATTATTTGTGTGTCAGACTTTCAAGAGAAATAATGTTCAATGAAATTTTTATTAGTTTAGTTTGCAGTATAAAAACTTTCTCATTTACAAAACTTTATGTGATAAGCAACTACAAAATATTTGTCTATTGTGTTACTCAACATATTCATCACTGTGGTAAAATATCCAAGAAAATCAAGTGAAAGAAGAAAGGTTGATTTACGCTTATGGCTGGGAAATGTCAGGCATGGTCCCTTGGTACTCTTGTTTCATGGCCTGTGGAGAAGGCAGAACATTATAGCAGGAAGCATTTGATGGAGCAGAGTGGTCATTTTGGTAGCTTAGAAGCAAACAGGGACTAGGAATAAAAACAAACCATTCAAGGTCATGGAGCTAATGACTTAAGTCCTCCCTATAGTGTGACATTCCAAAGTTCCCACCCTTAGCAATAGGCTAGAAAGCCTGCCTATTTGAACATGAAATTTGGAGCTATCATAGTCTAACCACCTCCAAAAGCATCTGAAGGACTAAGTGAACTTCACTAACGACCAAGACTTCAACAAATGAGATCTGGCAAGCATCTTAACTTCCCTGAATGCATATTAGGAAAAATTTATTTTTATGAGTATATAGTAGTGAAGAACCTCGCGGTGTCTAGCATGTTAGTGTTATCACCATGTCTTTTACTAAAACACCAGCAAACAGTATTTAGTACTGTTATTTTTCTAACATCCCCAAACAGCACAAAAAAATAAATCATACCTTGTTTGATTTTACTTTTTTGCTCATATACAAAGAAATTGCTTTCACTGTGACATTTTTATCCGTACATATCATGCGTTTAAATATATTTGAGTGCTAGTAATTTTCATCTAACTCGAAAGTAGTTATGTCTATTGTTTAGGAAAGACTGGTCAAGGTCTAAGGCAAGAAGGGGTAGAACTGGGATGAAATACAGCAGGAGGAGTTAGTCCAGCCCTCACATTTTGCATTTATCCAAAGGACTTGCTCTTAACAGATTGCAGCCAGTTTTGCTGTTTTTATTACATTTACTTATTTGTGTGTATGTTGGGGGTGTGAGTGCATACCTGTAGAGATCAGAAGACAACTTTGGGGATGGGTGTCAATTCTTTCTTTCCACCATGTGGATCCAAAGGATTGAATTCAGATCATCAATCTCAGTGTCAGGCACTATTACCTCTGAGTCTCTAGACCACATTGCGTGTGTTCATTCCAACTCCTACTAGTCTAGTTAAGAAGAGTGAGGGTGGGAGTAAGAGGTGAAGACCTACTGAATCAGTCTCCATTGGTTATTGCTCTATGGCAATTTTAAGTAGAGTTCCCTCAAAGGAATCACAATCTATTGTTATGAGAGTGTGGATCTACAGTGTTGACCAGAAATGCTAGAATGAGTGAATGGCATGTTCAGGTGGTTAGCACTAATTGTCGACTTGGCATTACCTAGTCACCTAGAGATGTGTCCCTGAGTGTAGCATGGAGAAACTGAAGCAGAAAGATTCCTGCACTGTAGATGGCAGCCTTTCCTGGCCAGAGGATCCTTGCAATATGATTGGGCAGAGCACTAGAATGGACACAGGCCTTCATTGCTCTTTACTTCCTGAGACTGGTGTGGACCAGTTCCTGGAGACCTACAACACTGACTTTTTCCAAAGTAATGGACGATAACCTGGAAGTGTGTAGAGAACAAAGTTTTTCTGCCCTAAGTTGCTTTGGTTCAAGTAATTTTTTCCACCACCACAGGAATAAGAAACTAAGGTAAGAGTATTTAATATCAGAAAAAAAACTTTAAAGGGATTGATCATTTTAGAACTATTCTCACAGTTTAGTGAAGAAGAAAATGTCAGTCGGGTGATGGTGGCACACACCTTTAATGCCAGCACTCAGGAGGGAAAGGCAGGTGGATCTCTGTGAACTCCAGGCCAGCCTGGTCTAAAGAGCTTCACAGAGGAAACCCTGTCTCAACAAAACAAAAAATTATATGTAGTCAATTTCAACAGTTGGGGAATTGAAAAAAATGCTACTGAGGAAACAAGAAAGATCATACACAATGATGTTCAAAGAGAAAATGAGATAAGTGAACTTTAGGAACACAATCTCTATTTGTATAATGTGGTGAATAAGAAATGAGGAAATTAGTTGGGATAGAGGAAGGGGAAGTAAGTAAGACAGTCTGAGACAGGAATTACTCCAGTAGTAGATGGAAGCCAAGGACATATTTGAATATTGTGCCATACCCACATTGTTCTCCAGGTAGACTCAGGTTTCTTGGATACTTTATGTTCTTTTATCTTCAGAGTCTGACACAATATTGAGTCCAAAGCAGTTACTCAGGTAAATGTGGGATTGCTGAGATGATTCAGCCATTAGTCTTTTTACACTAAAATTAAGTAACCTCCTTCACCGACCTTTCTTCTTAGCTCAGTCATCCAAACACACATTTGATTTTTTCCAAGTTTAATTTAACTCAGCAAACATTTACTGAGAATTTGCTGTCTCAAATTGGATTGAAATCAAGAAATGTCATTGGAAATACAGTGTGGACCTTCCTTCTTAATGCTGAGAGTTTAGAGGAGAAGACACTTCTCTTAGCCAGGGTTTCTAGTGCTGCAATGAAAATACCATGACCAAAAAGCAAGTTAAAGAGGAGAGAGTTTACTCGACTTACACTTGCACATTGTTGTTCATCACCAAAGGAAGGTTGGAAAGGAACTCAAGGCAGGCTGGAACCTGGCAGTAGGAGTTGATGTAGAAGCCATGGAGGAGAGCTCCTTACTGGGCTGCTTTCTTATAGAACACCAGCCCAGGCATAGAGAATATATTACAGATAACAGATGGAGTGGAGTTTGTTACTGGAAGATATATGGAGTGATGAAGAGAGGAGAAACATTCTAGGGAGAAAAACATTTCTGTTAAGTTCAAGCAAGAGTTTATTCAGTTATTTCCATATCCATGTACTGCATGAGTCTGGCACAGAAAACGCATAACTAAATTGTTATACTCTGAATGAATGTTGGCAAGAGGACGTGGCAGGTAACAGAATAAGCAAGTAGAGTACAATGTGCAGCATGCAAAAATGAGTTGTAAAACGGTTTACAAAACCATGTAGAGCAAATGAAGGAAAAAAGAGGACCTATATAGAGTGAGGCACTTGATGTGCTAGCAAGGGGATATGTGGCACTCCACAGAGAAACTGTAAATGAATCAAGGCAATACCAAGCAGTTTACAAATGGCTGACCCTCCAACTCTGTCTCTGGCTTGGACATGTTTTCTCTCATGCTCACAATGTTGAGCTGTGTGGCAGCCATCAGTGTGTGCTTCATAGACTGCCAGCTACAGGACCTCAGCTGCAGTACTGGTAGAGCTGAAATTTATACTGAAGTTTGCCCCAAGGCCATGCTTCCCAAGGGCTGCTCGGAACTGCTGAGGACTGAGTGCTGCAGGGCTGTGGAGGTAGAGAGTATTCTATGAGACAGAGAGAGGATTCATCTCGTGTATTCCAAAGTAGCAATCCAGGAGGTTATCAACTAACCTCCTTCCTAGTCATTTTCATTTGGCAGGAGTGGGAGTCTGAATGCATGATCATATCATGGCTCTCCCAGCATATTCTTGCTATTTACTGATTTCTTTCACAGCCATTGCCCTAGCTTCTCACAGGACTTAAAATAATACATACTGTGTGTGTGTGTGTGTGTGTGTGTGTGTGTGTGTGTGTGTGTGTGTGTGTAAGACAGGGTAATCTCTGAGTACATTCAAGGAAGAAAAATATTCATCCAAAACTAGGCAATGTTTCAGAGCTGCTTTTATATGAAAAGGCTGAGGAATGGCTCTTACCTTTAGATGAAAGGAACATGGACACACCCTCCTTTTGAGTATACCCAATGCAAGACTATTTGTCATCTAGCTTCACTCTTGTTCTTATGTATCCTAAGCCCATCCCTCTGCCATGTCCTTTCTTATTTTTCAACCTTCATGGGTATTTAAACTTGACAGTCATCCTTGGAGCACGCATGCCAGGGAAGGGGAGGGGCTAAGGTGCTCATGAGAGGATGGAGTGGAAAAGCAGTGAGAGCTGATGAAGCCTGAAAGTGGGGATATGATGGAAGTTGAAAGACACTGGGTGTTTCTAAGTAGTAGCTCAAATGAACAAGACCTATGTGTCTAATAACATGCGTGGACTGATGGACAAACAGGAGTCAAGGGTAACTACCATGAGATGGCCCATTTCTCTCTTAATTCTGTATACACACTGTTCTAAACAGAAGTCTTTTTAAATGATGTTCTGGGAACTGCAGCAGATGTATCATTGATGGGGGAGGGTTGAAGGAGGAAGGGGAGGAGGCAAGGGAGAGGGAACTGGGATTGACATGTGAAGCAAGCTTGTTTATAATTTAAATTTTAAAAAAAAGAATGGGAAGATAAGAGAAGCTCCAATTGTTACCAACCTACATTGAGAAATGATCAAGAAACTTTGTCAAAATTCATGAGAAATGTGTGTTTGTTTCTAATGGCTTTACAGACTGTAAATGCTCTCAGAACTTCTTTTAGATTTTTTTTTCAATAACCCTCTTCATTTTACTATCCTCAAGGAAGTCATCACATAGTGCCTAAAATATGGAAATCACTTGATAATTATTGCCAAGTAATTATTACTCCTTCTCAGCTATCAGTATTTTTTCTTCCTCTCTGTTGGCACCAACAGTACTCTCAAACTCAATTAACATTCTAAAAAAAACTTAACTTACTTCTTCCAAATTTGCTTTCCTGTCTTGCAAGTGCCACAGTAAGGCCTGTGCTAGTCTCTACATCATCTGCTTCCATCTGACTGTCAGCTTTGTAACATGGCTTTCCTTATCTCTATTTGACAGAAAAGAAAACTAGACTCAAATTTGAGAATGGCAGACTGAACGACCAATTTCAGGTTCAAATGCTCCAACTCCATGCTTATTTACTAGTCAATACTACTTTATCAGAATTTTTAAATTTTTTATGATGTCAATACACATGGTTTAAAGCCTTTCCAAATACAAAAATAAGAATATTTATTACTATGTTAATTATCTTCCAGTACCAAATGAATCTTGAACTCAGAAGAAGCTGGGTGAAGTGAGGAAAACAGTGCTTAGAACCTGAAAGATCTGTATTTGCATCTCAAATCCACTGAATAGCTGCTGTGTATCTTTAAATAAATGGATAAGTCTTTTGTTTGGGTCCTTAATATGCAAAAAGATGATAGTACTACTTCTCAGGTGAGGGAGACAAAGGAAGCCTATGTCACTGTTTAGAGTGGAACAAAATGATTTGTTCCCTTGAGAATTTTTAGGTTTTAAAGTAGGACTTTATAGCTTTTAAAACTTTCTTTCTAAGTCAAGTATTATGATATATTCCTATAATTCTAGCTACTTGGGAATGTGAGGCAAGGGAAAGCCAAGATTAAAGTTATGCTGCATAACTTGATAACACTTCTCTTACAATAAAAAGGGCAAGCAGTGTGACTCAATTATAAAAATGTTTGCCTAGCATGCACAAGGGTCAGTCTCCAATTCCTACCACAAGACACTGTAGATGAGAGCAGGAGATTTGAACTTGGGCTTGTCCAGAAACTGCTCTGATTCACTGAGTGAATTCCCTAGCCCATCACAGAAACCCTGTCTCAAAAAAAATCACCACCCAACAATATGGATGGATAGATAGATGATAGATGACAGATAGATAGATAGATAGATAGATAGATAGATAGATAGATAGATAGTTTGAGAAAGAGAATGAGGGCTGCTGCTTTGAACCATATCTCTGTTATGTGGATGTTTGCTTTCAGAAGCGTGTGTGTGTGTGTGTGTGTGTGTGTGTGTGTGTGTGTGTGTGTGTGTTCTTTAGAATAATAATGCCACAGCAAAGCATTGCACATACATATAACTATTTCTCTGGGATAAATTCCTAGAGCATGACTACAGAAAATAGTATTTTAAATAAGAGTTTAATTTCTAAACTACAAAAAATCCTGTCTGTAGAACATTATAAAAAAGCATGAGATTTTGTTATGACTTATCTTTCTCTTTGGCAACGTTTTCAGAGGAATAATTTTTTTAAAAAAAGGGGTCTTCCTAGGGAAGTAGTGTTTGTAATACTGGAAACCATCAGTTGTTGCTTATTCTGGTGAGAGTTGATGCAGCAGGAAGCACCATTTAGCTACACAATGGCTTGTGCTTTTGCAGGGAAGTCAGCAAACGTGGAAAATTGGTAAATAGAAGAAAGAATAGTGCTGGTCACACACATCAGTCATGGAATCTACCCAACCAAAAGTACATAAAAACCAACCTAGAACACTGTACAGGTAGTGCCCTCACCATCGTGACACCTCTAGTTTCTATTAATGGTGTTGGACTTCAATATTCAATTTATTAGCAACAATTTTCAGGATCTAAGAATGTCAGCTAGAGGTCAACCCGTTCCCAAGGAGAGATGCCACTTTGAAGAGGAAAGAGCTGAGACCTGCACTAGTGGCCAGAAGCTCTGGGACAGTTGTCGGCGGATTAAAATGACTCAGCCATGGAGAGTAGCAGGCAGCTTTTCCTTAGGGTGCAATCCACTGTGTGTTGTAGGCTGATGAAAACAGCTGGGAGAAACAAGAAGGGAAGGGGGAAAGCACTTCAAATCAGTTTCCTCCTAAATTCAGACAAAGCTCTCCTAAAACACACAGTGACTAACCAGACACATCTGGAAGACTGTAGTAGGACTACAAAAGCTTTTGAGATTCTTGAGATCAGAAACACAAAGCAAGTTAAAGTCTGTTTATATCCACATCTTTCCGTTGTGGATTCCCCATCCATTCATCCTTTTCGTTGGCAAGGATTTGGGGTCAGAGAAATGCATAGTGTGGAATAGAAGAACCACCACACTCTCTGTATGGTATTCAGTTCTCAAAACAGTGGTTAAGTGTTCCTTTGTCATAGTCAGAGCAGTTACTTTCAAGATTTGTTGAATCACAGAATGTTTTAAAAACACAGTAGTGATCAACTTTTCCTTCTAAAATTTCTTAAAACATTTCCTTTTCTCTATCTCAAGAGTAGTTTTCCTGTATCTAGTCAGTATCCCAAAGGAAGCCTAAAGTCATCTATCTTCATTCTTGATGGACTTTTGAGTCCTCATACTTTTTGAGTAATCAACTACTTTCTGAGTATAGGGCCCCCCATAACTTCAAAACCAGCATTTCTTACATCATTATTCCTCTGGAGCTAAGTCGCAATTTGACTATTCAAGCCCTACCTCTTTCATGTAAGAGCACTTGCTGCTCAAGTATGTGCTGTTGTTCACCTAGGAAGGCTACCTTGGATTTACAGCACATATATACATAGTCACACTCACCAGGAGCCCCAGCAATGGTCAGGGGAAAAGACAGAAGGATGGCAAGGACTTGTTGGCCAGTCAGCCATCCTAGGTCAAAAATGACAAACTTCAGGTTCGGTGAGACCCTGTCTCGGGGAAGGGTAGAGAGTCATAGAGGAAGGCATGTAACATTCTCCTCTGGTCTCTTGATGTGCACACACATGTGTGTGTACCCCTCCCCTGTGTGCACATATAGCACACTCACAAAAAGTATGGCTAAACATTACTTTGGCATTTATTGTAGCCTAACTATCAATTTATAGCTGACTTTATCATGACATTGAGGTTTTATGACTAATTGAGTGCCCTAATTAATTTCTCAGGAGTAAGTGTTAAACTCTTACTCTTTATCTGTTTTTACCCCAGAGTGAATCTTAATCAAGCAGTCACAAATTGAGTAAGCTACATTTGTTGTGCTAGAATGAATAAAATTAAATATCAAGCAAGATCCCTGTTGAAAAAGTGGTGGCATGATGCCTGAGAGGCCAACAGGGATCCAGACTCCATGAATGTAGTCTCAGTGAGGAGGCCACAGAAATCACTGGGGCCTTGGGTAGTAGATCAGTGTTTACCATGCTTTATGAATGATCTTTGGGAGCCTATTCCAAGTAGAGGGATGCTTTCTCAGCCTGTACACATGGGGAAGGGCCTAGGTCCTGCCCTGGATGAAATGGCAGATTTTAGAAAAAGATATTTTAATAGACAGAGCCACTATGCGGTTAGGGAGAAACCTAGTGCTAGAGAAATTCTCAAGAATCCCACAAGGATGACCCCAGCTAAGACTCTTAGCAATAGTGGAGAGGATACCCAAACTGGCCTACCCCTGTAATCACATTGGTGAATACCACAACTGTCATCATAGAGCCTTCATTCAGTAATTGATGGAACCAGATGTAGAGATCCACAACTGAAAACCAGACTGAGTTCTGGGAATCCAGTCAAAGAGAGGGAGGAAGGAATATATGAGCAAGGGAATCCATGATCATGAAGGGGAAACCTATAGAGACAGCTGAACCAAGCTCATGGAAACTCATGAACTCTAGACCTACAGCTGTGGAGACTACATGGGACTGAACTAGGCCCTCCTTATATGGGAGAAAGTTGTGAAGCTTGGACTGTCTGTGGAGCCCCGGCAGTAGGGTCAGAATCTACCCCTGGTACATGAGCTAGTTTGTGGAAGCCCACTCCCTATGGTGGAATGCCATGTTCAGCCTTAATGCGGTAGGGAGGGCCTTGGTCCTATTCGAATTTAATGTGCCAGACTTTGTTGACTCCTCATGGGAGCTCTCACCTGTGAGGAGGAATGGAGGGTGGGCTGTGGGGAAGGGCAGGGGGTGGAGGAGGGAGAACTGAGGCTGGGATCTAAAATGAAACTTAAAAAATAAATTATAGCCGGGCGGTGGTGGCGCACGCCTTTAATCCCAGCACTCGGGAGGCAGAGGCAGGCGGATCTCTGTGAGTTCGAGGCTAGGTTGGACCGACAGCCTCCAAAACAATACAGAGAAACCCTGTCTCGTAAAAACCAAAAATAAATAAATAAATTATATAAAGAAGTGATGGCATATGGCCTCAATGAGATATTACTTTGTTATTTATAATCTTTAATTTTAAAGGTGCCTAGATGTACAGAAAAGATTTAATATAATGTGAACTGAAGAAAACATCAGAACACAATTGTGGAAACAGAATGTAACCATGGTGATATGGATTAGAGAGAATATGTAAATAAATGTTTGGAGATGATAAGTGAATTTTGAGGGAACTTTCATTATGCCTTATTTTTGGAAGATACATGGATACTGGATGCTAATTCCTGTAATCTAAAGAAATATGAACTGTGAACTACTTAAACTTTCCTATGGAAGAAATAACACACAGCTTGTCTATTGCCACTGCAAATAAACCTTGTTCATCCCTGGAAGCATCTCCTGTAGTTCTAGAAGGGGGCCCTGTCTTATGACTTCTGAGTGTGTTACATAGAAGCCATTTATTTGACAAATAATCTATTAAGCAGCAAAAATAAAAGCAGCAAGGCAAAGCCATCAATTTCCACTATTGCAACACATCTTGGTTTTTATATAACTTCTTTCCATTGTTCATGTGAACATATATTTTCATAGCAGGGTATTCTAAGGATTCTTCGCATTTCCTATGTGCTTAACTTTCAAGTTTTCTTTCTTATGAATTAATAATGACTATCTTAATTGCTTCATAAAAGAAGCTTTGTTAAGTAAAAATAACTACCATGTCTTGAGTTATTGCAAAGCAAAGACATGAGTATTCTGACCTTGCTTTGTCTGCTGACAGAGAACTTTATGGCTTTGTACGTAAGACTGCTATACCCAAATTTCCATTTGAGTAGTAACATGATAACAGAAAAAGCAAAGGAAACTGGGTTTTAGATTACAGCACATCATTTAATATCCACTTATTGTTCCTACAGGGAAATTCAGGCCTGGGATTCAGTATTGCTGGAGGGACAGATAATCCCCACATTGGAGATGACCCTGGCATATTTATTACGAAGATTATTCCGGGAGGTGCTGCAGCAGAGGATGGCAGACTCAGGTAAAAATTGAAAGCATGAAAATGGCTTGGGGAGTTGATCCACTGCATCAGTGAGTCACATTTGGAGAATGATAATTCTATAAAACTTCTGAACTTAGAAGGTTATCAAAGCTTTCTGTAGTGACTCTGCAAATATCTTGCTGAAATTCAAGTCATATTTCATTTGTGTATGTTGATGGCTACCAAATGTGACATTGGATCAAACACTGTGGGGAGGGGTTATAGACACATCTTTAATTCTCATGGGACCCTCTGCCTACTTGGAAAGAACAATAATATGAATTAATTACTGAGCAATATAGTATCTAGATTCAATACTAGGAAACCATGCACTGTCACAGACAAGCATACAGAAGCATTCGTATGGTGTTCTATAGATGTTTAGAAAGTGTCAGAAACTGCCCCATTGGAAGATTCTAGATCTTAAAATGTTATTGGATAATGCATTAAGTAAGTAAATAAATCTAAGCTGGAACATGAAGAAAGAGCAAATTGTCTGGGAGAATAGAACAAAAGCAGCTTGCTTTGGAAGAAGACTGTGTGCTGAGTTCAAGGTGTATAGTAGAGCCACGATAGCACCCAGGAATGAACAGTAGCTGCTAGGCTCTACTCTATGATAACCTAGAAATAAGTTGTGTAAATAAGAATCAACAGAGTGGAGCAATTAGTAAATAATACAAAAGGCAACTAGGAATTAAGATCAACCTATAAAAGTCACAAAATAAATAAGGGTTCAGAAGCTTATGGATGCCATCCTATAGTTTATTTACTACATAATATATAATAAAGCATAATATATAATATGACCCTATCAGATTAAAGAGCCTCATATGCCAAGAAGATTCAATTATATCTTTAGGTTACTTAAATTTTTTTAAACAAAATCTCACAATACAGGTAAAGTTACCCTCACACTTGTAGTACTATTTCCTCAAACTGTCAAACACTGGGATTATAACCGCATGCCACTCTGCGTGGTTCTATCTTTATATCATCTATCACGTAGATACAAGTGTCTTAATAAGTGCTTGCTGAAGAGATGCCTTTGATATTAATAAATGAGTAAAGAAGAAGAAAGAGGGAAAATTGACCTGGAGGATAGGAAGGGCATTAAAGGAGGTCACTTATGAGTCTTGTTAAAGACTATAAGGAAGATTCTTCAAGAATTGTTGATAGAGAGCAGGTTTTATACCCTAGGAGAAAACGGATGCATACCTAGATGCAACAAGAACAACTGGGACCATATAGCTAAGGATGGGTGAGATAACAAGAGACAGAATACCACTAAGAAAAATATCAACTGTAAGATAAATTCTGGATAAGAAGCAAGGCCCTGGCTGCAAGAAGGTCACAGTGATAAGATATTAAAGGGCAGAATGTAGTGTCCAGGGAGAAGTTCTGCCAAATTGATTCAGGACAATTCTTTCTGAAACTGGACTGAGTGGATCAAAGCTAGAACTTGTGGTCAAAGTCTCCAGGGATAAAGCTAAGAAGAGCCTTCCTTTAGTTTGGTAAAGAAGTCAGTCTACCACATACTTAAGGCAGATCCTGTAGACAAAGACGGCATTGGACAGCATGGCATCACATTGAGAAATGTGCCCTGAGTAGCAGGAATACACCCTGGCTCAGTCTGCTTTCATTACACATGAATAATCAGTTCTACTATTTTCCCTTGGAAATAGGCAAAAACACATGTTCCCTAGCAGACTGTTCTGATACCATGGTTATATTAGACAGCTGCAGCTTTGCAGCTTGGTGAGGAGAGCTGTATTTTGTTTTTATGTTTATTTGCATGTGGTTTCATCCAGAAAAGTTCCATAGGAAACACATGCTTTATGACAATTACCAGGTTGAGCTGAGTGATTTTCAGGCATGAAATATCCATGTTGAGCTGTGAGAGGTTTAAAACACATGTAAGTATGATTCTATAAGTCAAGATTAGATTTGCTAAGGTTGGATCATAGGTTCCATTTGATATGTTTAGACATGATCTGGGTATGCTAACTTATGTCTATAATCCTAGCATTTAAGATGCTGGTACAGGAGGATTGACATGAGTTTGAGGTCAGCCTTAGCTAAAAGGTGACTTCCAGGCCAACCAGGGCTAGAACGTGATACTCTGCCCCAGTGAGGGTGGAACAGGCAAAAAAGAAACCAAAATGGTTATGGAAATATTTTAGAAATTCATGGGCCTTGATCAGCATCCTCAATTGTTTACTGTCTGAAAGAGAAGGACCGTTCACCTCCTAGTAAATTCTGCCTCTGGGTTTGAGTTCCTAAGTTACCTGCTTCCTCTGCAGTTAGGAAGAGATAACAGCATTTCTGAGAGAACAGTCTCTTGCTGCCTGAAGTCATGCACGGAAATCTCATATCTGCATAAAACTTAATTTCATAATTATGTTGCACGTAATCCTGAAAGGTAACATTTGTAGAGTCTTCATTATGCATGAGGCATTCTTACTTGAAACCCAATCAACAATTTTCTTTATTCTGATCTGTCATTTGCCCTTATTCTGGGCTCCTAGACTATGTGTGAATATCACCTCCCCGGGTTGTGCACTGAAAAATCTGAAAATTTCTGTTCTAAGCTCCTCCCTGAAACCATAAGATATACCTAGTCCCTAATCTAGAGTACATTCTTTGTCTATATGAGAGAGCTCTTGGGTTTCCCCTTCATTTAGGTAGATCCTTCAAATATGACCAAGGCTCCTCCCTCCCATGTTCTCGACTGATGTGGAGATATCTAGAGTTCAAAAACAACTATCAGCTGAAAATCTGGCTTGTGATTTAAATACAGATTATTGACACTAGGGGAAGAAATAATGTTCAAGACTCACATTTTAAGGAGGGGTAAACTGAGGCTAGGGACAGTGACACCTAAAATATAATGTCTTGACTCAAATAATGAGCTGTCTGAAGTACCGTCAAGAAAGACTAGTACACAGGTCTAAACTAATGCCATATAAGCAGATCTCAGTGTGACAGGACCATTGCAGAAAGCTGGAGTGACAGGATCAAAGGAGTTCCATGTCTGTCAACTAATCCTGAGGACACTGAGGGAAGTGCACTGTACAGACTCTAGGAAGGCATGGTATCTAGTGCATTGTTCCTGCCAGAACTGACCTTGGCAGAGTGAAACTTCCCTCATTAGTGTTTTCTGTCTGTCAGTTGGTAGCAGTGCTGACTATGTCACTAAGATGTTCTGAAGGTTCAATGAAATTACCTAAGTCCAAAGCTATGCCAGGCATATAATAAGCACTCACTAAATTCTGTCAACACTTCCCTTTTCTCCTTATCTGCCAGTCTACATGTCCCTCATCCTCATTTCACTCCATGTTCCCTTTCCAAGTTTCTTGTTCCTATCTTTTTAAGTCATCTTTCCAATGGATTATATGATGGTATGATATTAAAGGTGACAGAAATGATATCGTTTGAAGCTGCTAAATATCTAGTAGGTACTTAGGCAGTGATGGGATAGGAATATGTGTGTGCATACAGGAGTGTGTGTGTCTGTGTGTGTCTGTGTGTGTGTATGTGTGTGTGTGTGTTTTGTGTTTTTCTGGAAATCTTACAAACATGAGAAACTTTTTTGTCCATGTTAAGCTATACCCAAAACAGTGTGGTTGTGCAGGTTTAATGCATAGGTAAACTGAGAAGTAGAATTCTCCCTAGATAAAGTAGACTCCAAACTGAGGTTTAGTTCCATTGGTTCTCCCAGAAAACAATACAATATTTAGAATAAGAGGACTTAGGTTTCATAGCTATGTGGCCTTGATCCCTTTGAAGCCCTCTGTTTTCTGGTTGATCCATTTGACATATGCACAGTTGACATATGGCCATGTAGCTTAAAAAAACTTATGGAGAAGATTACATGAAGAGTAGATCCATGAAAACATTGGGTAAAATGTGTGACCCCCCGCAATGTAACTCAGTTATCTGCAGACCCAGCAAATCAGCACAACACTGAACTTGAACCCCAAAGCTTCAGAAGCTAAGAATAAACATAGTTCTATGAAAACTCATATTATAACCACCCTACCCCACCCACTGTCAAGAGCCTTGTACAAGTCCCTTGCTTAGACCAATAATGATAGAACAGACATTTCTCAAAGTATGTTATCATTATTCCCCATCCTCACCTATATACACTACAACCAATAGTACATTTCTTTGTTTCCTTTCCAGTTATTTAATTAACAGTAAGATGGATCATTGAGGAACTTACAAGTCACTAGTATTTTATCTTCTAGAAGCAATCATTATTATTGGATGGCATTCCTTGGCTTTAAAAATTAAAAAGTGGTGGAGAAGCCATTTATTTTCTTTCAGAGAAAAATAGGTATATTTACATCTTCTGAAGAATGTGTTTATTTCTGTCCTTGTATCTGAAATATAAAATGACTTCAATGTAGCCTGATGTTCCTAGATTGCCAATGACCAATTTTGAGATGTCTTCCTAGGGAAGAGCTATCACATGACATCCTTTGCTTGGCCATGAAGCAATGACATTTTACACAATGGTGCATTTATTAAACCTGTCAACAGCAAAAAAACAAAGTGCAGAAGTAGGCTGCTTGCCAGTTTCCTGACAAGTGACACAATTTAATCTCCTAGCCCTCGACACAATCATTTCTATTTCTTGACAGAATGAAAAAAACTGTTATTTTCTTTAGATCTATTGCTGCATTTATTACCTCTATGTCTGTTTACAAGTAAGGGTGCTTATAAAAGCCGAGACAATGTGCATGTTCATTTCACACCATAATATTAATTATGCTGAGATTGCACCCTACTGACAAGATGACTAGAATGTATTCCCTATGTGTAAACTACATTGTCTTTCTTAGTGTCCTTGAACAGTCATACTTTTGTGGTTTTGTTGATTTATATTCACTAAGTCACAATGACTTAAGAATATGTGGAAAAGGAAATTAAGGCAGGAAGATTGAAGGAAACAGAGAAGAGGGAAAGATAGAATAATGGAAACATTAATGAATAAAGATTGGTGATCAAGTGGAGAAAATAAATCTAATTTTGAATTGTTGTCTGAAAATCACAGGCACCAAGTTTAACAAAATACCTACTAGCATGTTAGTGTGAACCTCATGTTGAAGAACACACTTTCAGACAAGCTAAGGAAACTAAGTATTTCCAGTAAGCAAAATAATGTAAGAGATCATTTAACATCTAGAGTACACTCTATTTTGCAATTCGTGAACATCTGTGATCACAGATAAAAACTTTATGAGTCACTCTGTACAACATTTCAATTTTCACCATAACCCAACCATTTATGGCATTCAAGTGACTATGATTATGCTAAATTTTCCATTCAAAAGTGGAGACTTTTGGTGCCTTCAAAGTTAAGCCAACTTTTTTTCATTGTTATTCTGGTGTCAAAGGAGGTCAAAAACCCAGCTGTGACTTTGAGCAGAAGATCCCATTGAGAAGGGACACCACTCTTTAAGGCAAGTGGCCTCCTTAGAAGGGTGAATGATTCATAGATTGTCCCCTTCCATCTCCAGCCACAATGAATAAAATAGAGGAAGTGGGAACAGTCCTGTCCTTTCTTTGGTTTGCTTTCACCCAGTCATCAGTCTTAATGTGTGGACAACCTACTTGGACAAGAGAAGAACTTATTTTCAAAAGAAACCTTGAAGTGACTGTCAACAGGATGTCTATAACAATTGAATATTACATGAGAAAATTTCTAGGTGATAATTCCAACTTCAGAAATCCCCTCAAGGATTCCTACATTTTGGCCTCTCACCATATGTATGGATGTGATATGATTGAAATATTTTTTGTTTCAAGCAAGATTTGGTTTATTGCTGTTATTGTTGTTTTCAGAATACTGTTTTGAGAGTTCTGGATATCTACATGCCAAAGAGTAAATCTGTGTCGCTACATCACACCATACCCAAGCATTAATTCAACATGATTTATAAACCTAAATATATAAGCTAAAACTATTAAATTTGCCAGGTGTGGTGGTGTATGCCTTTATTCCCAGCATTAGTGAGACAAAGAGCAGTCGATCTCTGTGAGTTCAAGGCCATCCTGGTCTACAGAGTGAATTCCAGGACAGTAAGGGCTATGCATAGAAACCATGTCTCAAAAAAATTTTAAAGCATATGAGTAAATCCTTATAACCTTAGACTAGGCAGTTGTTTCCTAATACATAAACAAAGTAACAAACAAGAATATTGATAAGTTGGACTTCAACAAAGTTTTCTTGTTTTCAAAATACTTTGTAAAGGTTAAAAACAATCTTCCAAACCAATAGAAAAATATTTTCAAATAATATATCTGGTAATTTGATTATAGACAAAATATATAAGAACTGCTATAACTCAGCAGTAAAAGAAAAAGATACAATTTGAGAGTGGTCAAACTATGTCTGCACTAGTTTATTGTCCCAGCTGAAACAAGTTACCACAACTTGTGATTTCAAGTTATACAAATATGCTTTTTTGTAATGTTAGAAGTCAGAAGTCTGAAATCAAGCTTCCTAAAACAAACTCAAGAGGGTGACAGGGCACTTCAAGGCTCTCTGAGAACATTTGTTTACTCGTTTTTAGTTTAATTACCTTTTTACTCCCACTATCTGAAGAGTTTTTGCAATCCATCACCTCATAAACATGTCCTCTGTCAAAGTACAGCAGTTAAAGCTTCCATCATGATACCTTACTCTGACTGTATCTCTTCTCACCACCTCCTGTTGATAAAGACTCCTGTGATGGCATTGGACCTGTTATACTCTGTCAAAGTGCTAAATAAAAGCAGAGTCCATTTACCAGAGGGAACACTTTTGTTCAGGCTCCATATCCATATACGTACCCTTTATATAAGCAAGAGTACCATATATCATTTCCAAAACATGCCAGCAAATATTTGACCTTATGCCCCAGATTATTCCATAGGTAACAGTTCTGTTTTCAAAGCTGAGACTAAATTGTAGGGTTCCTTTAAAGGCCAAGTGTTTCATGAAATACAGTTATCTAACTAGACTCAAGAAATAAAACTAACCTATCACCTCCTCACAGAGGGATGATGGTATTGCTAAGATGCAGATTATATATATAGTATCTGTGTATATACATACATACATACATACATACATACATACATACATACACACACACACCCCTTAAGTTGGCTTCCTGGGCTTTAAAGTTTCCTATTAATTTCTAACTCATGCTGTGTGCATAGGGAGAAACTCCTGGAATCATATTTTACATCTGCAGCTAGCTCAGAATAAAAGCTGAAAGAGCCTTACACTGCTCTAATGAAGTGAGAGACCTGGAGACCCTCCATAACTCAGAGGTCCTAGCAAGGTTACAGAACTTCCTTCACTGTCTTTATCCCAAAAGATTGAGCCCTGCAGAGAATGTGAGGAGCTTTTCGTTTTCTAATTATATTCCAGCTTTCTGGTGATTTCTGAGAAGCTGAGAAGTTCATAATTTTATTATCATGGCCAAGAAATTGAGTTGACAGGCACCCACAGCTAAACATGGAGCCATACTCCCGGAATCCAGTTGCGGAGAGGGAGGAGAGATGATCAAAGGAGCCAAGATGGTGCTGGAGAAACCCTCAGAAGCAGATGACCTGATCTAGTGAGAGCATGGAGGCCCTAGTCCTAAAGCTGGAGAACCAGCATTGGACAGAACCAAGCCCTCTGAATGTGGGTCCCAGCTAGGAAACCAGTGCAGTCTAGGGAACCTCTAACAGTGGAGCCAGTGTTTATCCCTAGTTCACAAATGGTCTTTGGGAGCCCATTCCCTATGGAGGCAGCCCAGACACGGGAAGGAGGGGCTGGGCCCTCCCACAAATGATGTGATGGACTTTGATGGTCCCCTGTGAAGGGCCTCACTATCCCTGGGGAGTGAGTAGGGGGTGGGTTGGAGGGGCAGTGGGAAGCATGGGAGGATGGGAGGGTGAGGGAATGGGAGGATGGACATGTAAATAAGAAAGCCTCTAAAATAAAAAAATGAAAAAAAAGAAATTCAGTTGTTTTGTTCAGAATGAATTTCCAGTTCTCAGAAGATCGAGTCATAAAAGCCTTTTATATATGGGTATATATATATACATATATATAACTAAGAATTAATTTCAACTTTACACGTTATACCACTAGTTTTTTATTGTTTCCTTAACCTCTAAGAAGGCATGTTGCCATTCCTGCAAGTATAAAGTCACTGAAAATAAGCTTAACAAATGCTAAAATCATATATAAGAGTTAGAGCTCCCTGCTCCCCTCCTCCACTGGAAAAAAGACAGAGCCAGGGCAAGGCATTAGTTAAACTGGTAAGAACAGATTTTATTTGAGGACTGCTGCAGTAGAGGGAAAGAGACTTCAATATAGAAATGGGGTCATTTCTAAATCTCACATAGAGAAATGGAGATTTACAGACAAGGAGCAGGGTGATGTTTGGTAGACAGAAGTGATAGACGAAAGCACTGGGGTAAGGGGAGAGATGCTTGCTAAATTGACCTAACAGGATTATTTCTGAAGGCTCTGGTGATCAGATACCAGAGTAGGGGATTCTGCCTTAAGCTGCTTTGGCAGAATTCTTGCTAAAAACAGGCATGCAAGTCTAATAAGGGTGGATCCTAACTCTCAAGGTCAGAGCCTCTGAGAGAAGGGACCAGACTAAAGTTCACTTGGGGAGAGGACTTAAATTTCACTGAGGTTATAGAATGTGAATTGCCAGGTTGACGCTGATGTTGGCAGAAGCTGAAGCAATGGTCAAAAGAAGTCTCACATGATCTTTTGAGCAATTGCAAGCCAGACAACCTTTGGTACAGGTACCCTTTATCCTCTGTGATATCTCTTACACGGTACTCACATCCTACCCACGACTGCCACCTCTCCAGGGAAAATAAATTATGCTTTAGTTTCCCAGAGGAAGTAAAATTGAAAGTCAGATCCAAGTAGGTTATTTAGACTCCTCATAACTCAATTCCAGGGATTTTCAGCATCTGGAGAGAACCCTGGGTTCACAGCCCCTCCCCAGATACCCCTTTCTTCTTTTCCTGAGAAGACCCTGGAGTATTATAAGGTGCTACAATTTACATACCCAAACTCCACCTACTTTTTTTTACATAGTTGCCTAAGAGCCACTTTTGAGCCTAGAATTGTGCACTAAGCTGGTATCATTAGCCTGTGGATATAAACTTGGGAAGAAGTTCACATAGCCACAAAACACATTGCAATCCTTTGGCTTTGCAATTCCCAGTTGTATCTACTTGGGTATGACAGGAGCAAACTCAAGGGATTTGCCTTGTCCTGAGATTATAGATTTTTCTTGCAATGATCATTAATATTAATCCTGTAAATGATAACTGGAAAGTATGATAAAGGCAATATGTTCGTAGTTTTCAGGCGCAGTAGAACTAAAATTAATAGGTACATGTGTTTTCTATAGTATTATTGGCTTTTAGAATTTCTTGTATTGAGTTTGCAGCATTTATCTCTGCTGTCATCTTAATGATGCCTAAATTATTTGCTTTAGAAGACTGCCATTTTATTGACAGATATATCCTAGGAAAGAAAATATGAGACACTATAAGTCCCATTAATACAGCAGTATTATGTTCATGTTCTCTTGTTCATTCATTAATTTACTTCTTATAGCATCCAGCATTGTATCTTATCCACAGTAGGAACTTAAATCCAATCAGAGCATTCTTTCTCTTGGCTTATTACAGAGACATCGCCGTGTTCATTTCTTATGAATGAATGAGACTCAAAATCTGTCCACTTCTCTCCCAGTACACGTGTCTTCGGTTGTTTAAAGATGATTAACTTGGCATATACTCGATAATCTATGAACACACACAC
This sequence comes from Mesocricetus auratus, assembly GCF_017639785.1. Classification (NCBI taxonomy): domain Eukaryota; kingdom Metazoa; phylum Chordata; class Mammalia; order Rodentia; family Cricetidae; genus Mesocricetus; species Mesocricetus auratus. The sequence continues at coordinate 106,403,541 of NW_024429182.1, read as the reverse complement.
ACACACACACACAAGAATCTATGTACACAAAGCCCCACCAACATGCAAATCACAATATTAAAAGTTCAATCACTAGAGATAGAGAGATGGTCATAAGCGAAAGCATGTTTTGTTTTTGCAGATGACCCAAATTTGGTTACCGGCATACACGTCAGATGTCTTACAACCAATGTCACTCCTGCTCCAGGAAACTCAACACTCTCTTGTAGCCTACTGAAGTACCTGCACTGATGTTAATAGACCCATATGTGCACGTTCTCACACACACACACACACACACTCACACACACACACACACACACACACATACACTTAAACAAAAGTAAATCTTTACTAAAATAAATGTCATGTAAATCATCTTATGAGAAAATGATTGATTGGCGTAGACTGCAATCTAGTTATATTACAACACAGTATCAAAAGATAAGAATTCAATAACTTTGTATTTGAAGATAATTATGTAAAATAATTCATTTTTCTTGCAGAAACCATTGAAAACACAGCATTTCATAAGTTAAAATCATTAATAATGCCATCACCAATAAATTTACTTATCATATTCTCACACTTAAGTACACAGTTTCTTTTTTCTTTTGGTGTGTGTGTTTGTGTGTATGTGTGTGTGTTATGCTCTATGTGCTATGTGGTGACTGCAGTGCATGTACTAACCACTGTAGGTTGTACACTTGGGTCTGTGTGAGTCTGTGTATGTGTGTGTATATACATGTGTGTGTGCATATGTGTGTATGTGTGTACATATGTGTATTATGCTGTATGTGTTATGTTGTGTGGTGTGGTGTATATACTTATCACTGTAGGTATTTGAACATGCATTTTGTGTGTGTGTGTGTGTGTGTGTGTGTGTGTGTGTGTGTGTGCAGGAGAGAGGCTGACATCCATATCTTATTCACTCTCCATATTTACTTTTGAGGCAAGCCCTCCTCTGAAACAGAACTGAATGGATATGATGAGGCTGATTGGACACCTAACTTCAGATTCCACCCTTCTCTCTACTCCTGCCTCATTACTGAAGTTACAGATGATAATGATAAAAATAATTAATTTTTAAAAAGAAAAGCTTACCCCAAAATAAACCAAATGGGCCATTCATTGCCTTATTACTCCAACACTTGAGCTAAGAACTCACAAACATCCTCAGCTCAGTGAGCTAGAATCAGCCTGTGAAACTCATTTTGTCTAAGTCATTTTGGTTACACAAGTTAATATGGTCATTTGAACACAGACATCATGGTATGTTTTATACTCTGTAAGACACAAGTAATAATTAAAATGTTGGTATAATTTTGTTTCTTCTTTACCTTCAATTTATTTCCTTAGTTATTATAGTCCAGTTCAGTAACAAAGATAGACAATAAAAAAAATTCTAGGAGAATTCAGAATGCTGACTATGTAACACTGCCCACACCTGGCCAACTTTACTTCTTCTTCTAAATAGATGTTTCCAAAACCTTCTTTTCTTCCTCCATTTCCTGGAAAGAAATGAATCTAAGTCTAACCCATGCTTTAAAAGAAAAGCTGAAGTCCCTTAGTGTCTTTTCCTATTAAGGTAGATCAAGAGCCCCTCTAATACCCCAAATCCATCAATTATTATCTTTTTTTAAAGAACTCATTTGATCACTACTTCTCCTATAGCCTACATCTCTAAAACCAGCCTTTCTCCAGTCCAGTCATTCTCTGGATATTCAAATGATTTATAGCTGCTATTTTTTCAGAAAAGGTACATTTAACAAACATGGCATGAGCTGTACCTATCAGAAGAACAGTTTTGCACATAGTCTCTCTATGTCTTTCCTTTATAATCTTTCCTTGTCAAATTCTAGTCTTGAGTTCCTCACAATCCCTCAACCAATAACAACATATCTATTAACATCACTGGTACAGTATACTTAGTCAAAGCAAGTATAATCTGTTTGTTCCTCTTCGTGGTCCATATTATAACACTCTGTTCTTGGCTCCTAGTTTCTCATGCTTGTCTCCCTCTGATCAACCCTTTGTATGTCTCAACTTTAATCTCCTCTAAGTTATTGGTCTTCAGCCTTAAAAACCAAAATGAAAACAAAAAAAATATCCCCAATTGTGCTCCATTTTTCATGTTTCAAAATAGCATGCTGTTTAATCATAAATTTAAATACTAGTACAGGATTACCGCCTTCTGTAAAAAAACAGCATGTTTTCCTATTACATAACATTTCACATACTAACTGTGGAATATAACTATGTACTAATTTGAGGCTATACTTAACCATTTGAAATAATTTTCCTCCTCGAACTTTTGTTTCTGTTCTACATTCTCTCAGAGTTTTAGCCTGATATTTTAATGTTAGACCTTTATATTAAACAAAAATGCATGTATAAATAAAGTTAACAACCCAAATTCTCTGTGACTATAAAACTTTAAATATTTAAATTTTTCTTTAAGACAAAATTCCTTCTATTATTGATATAAAATTTATTAAAATTACTTCAGTATATTAAATAATTTATTTGCAATTCTAAAAAAATGTAATTACAATAGGAATTTTTTTCAACAAGACAAATACAACCACATCTACCCAACTTCTCCATTTGAGAATGCAACTGTATCTAACTGGCATATTTCTACATTTTATACATGAAAAAGAAGATGTATTTGGCATGTTTCATAAATGAAAAACTTCTAAGTAGTCAGAAATCAGTATCATAGACCACCAGAGTTGTCACCAGGAAAATGTGTCACTTTAATTGTAGTTTTCTCTTATCTTCTGGAAGCTTCTCTGCCCTGCTGCCCTGCTGTCCTGCTGCCCTGCTGCCCTGCTGCACGTACTAAGTAATTCCACAAAACTTCTCATTATAGAATCCTCTGCTCTGTTATGCTCCCAAATGAAGTTTCACGGACAGTTATAAGGTCATGCAAAAAAACTCTGAATAACTTAGAACAGTTGGTTACTTTGTACTTCAGAAGAGAAAATTATGACTTTCAATGAACCAGATACTTAGAAAGTAAGATGACCTTTGTGAGCAAGGGTGCCCTTCTTCCTTTGCCTCCAAGCCCAGGCCTCTGGACTTTTGTCTGTAGCTGAAGAATAATGTGGGAAACGAAGCATAGGTTTGTAAAAAGAAATCCAGCCTGCTTTTATAAACTCACAAAAATGTCACCAGTAATTTCATGAGTTTTCATCACAAAATTAATTTGGTTTATGTTGTGGAATGTGATTAAGCTTAGGAAGAAATGATGAGTTTGTAAATTGTAAAATCATGTAAACAATGATAGCTGATTTTTAAAGCTCCAGAAAGGTCAGAAAACAACCTTGCTAATCATCTTCCCTTGAAAATTAGTAGCTTCAGGCAATTTAACATTATCTGCTGTATAGGGAATTGCTCACAACCTATGCCAGAATCAAATAACTCCAGTAATTATAGGTTTGAAGTTAAGAAGGTCCTTGAGCTACAGCTATCAGAATTCAAATTTGGGCAGCAAAATGATACATACTTCGTTACTAGCAAGTCCAATAAAAATATTTTCCTACTGTTTATTCATTCATGTTTCCATTCAACAATTCTGTTATTTCACTTTTGATTGAACAACTATTTTAGACTTAGCCCTCTTCTATTAGTTATAGATGAAATAATAAGACAACATTTCTTCTCTAAAACATTTACAATTTTATTTGTTGTTTAGAAAACAAACAAGTATACACAATGCACACATTATCGATTATTACAGTTGCATGATTATTATAAAGAAACAGTTCACTATTTGATTTTCAGTAATGCCACATCATGTTAGTGAATATTTGTTTGTTAGATGTTTAGATAATTCTGTGGATAGATGTTAATGATAAAATGTGAATTTTGTCTCTAATATATTTGATGACGAAATAGAACAGGGGAAAGTAGCACATGATGACTGCCTGGTAGCTACTTTGCATTAAGGGGTCATGTAAGGCTTTTTGGAAGGGATGGCTTTTAAGGTCAGATATTAGGCACAACAAATAATATAGCCAAATGAAGACGAAGTCTTTGAAAGTATAGAAACCAATAAGTCCAAATATCCTATGGCCAGAATGAGCCAAATTTATAACAGGAATAAAAATAGGGCCACCAAGGATGAAATGAAGTAGAAAGTAGGGCAGTGGTTAAAATAACAACAACAACAAAAATGAGTAGGCTAGAAGATTTAAATGAGTATGGGATGGGTAACACTGTCTGCATTAGGTTTCTATTGATGCTTGACCAAATTCTTGGCAGAAAAAAGTCATTGACTGGCTACCACACTTCTAATTTATTTATGTGTTTATCAAGTCTACAACCTGGGTCAACTCTGTTCCAGTCACCACAAGAGGTGCTAAGCATTCCAAAGCAAACAAGGTAGATTTTTCCCTTGAGTGATTCACAATTTATAAATGAAAATAAAAATAAATGCTTCTTCCCTTTTCTCACTTCCAACATGTAATCCAGTGACATATTCAGTGACATATGTAGATCCTAATAAGTACTCTCCTCTGTCCCTTCTACCTGTCAGCATCAGAGCTTCCAGTACAGGAGCACCCTGTGCTCCAAGGATAGCCCATGCTTTCTTCTGTCCTCCCTTGCAAGCCTAGTTAAGTCTTCCTCTGCACATGAAGGCAAGTGTGGGGGGAGTAGTTTACAAAGCAATAATCTAGTTTCAAGTATAACCACCACTTCTGTCTCCTTTGGGTTCAAGTCAAAATTCCTTATCAAGTCTTGCAGTTCCTTCCAAGCCTGATCCTGTGACCCATATATCAGCTGCTAAGCTGCTTCAGAAGTTGGATTCCCTCTCTGCCCACATCATGAACATCTTACATGACCCTCAATCTCAGCTGCCTTACCTGCTCTAAGAAAACTCCTTTGAAGATCTTAAAACAAATTCTTCCAATATGTTCTACAACATTTGCATGGAAATTTAGTAGCTTGTTTTTCTAATTCTTCTGTTAAACTATAAAGCAACTTCAGAGTGATCATCAGTATTGAAAAGGAGGAGACAAACATCTCTCCCATACCATGCATTTCTGGTGTTATAGTAATAAACCTTGGTGAAGATAAAAAGTGAATTAAGATTTCTCCAATGGAAAGAAATAAGGAAATAAGAATAATTTGGCAATTTGATCAATTTGAGGTGTACTCTTGACTTCCAAATAAATAAATTCAAGGCTGGGATGACACTAAGTTTTGATGTGTAAAACAGCAGAGGTAGAAGAGAATTTTTAAAAATCATTGAATTCAACATGAAAATGCAGGAGAAAATTGCCTAACTGAATAGTAAAACTACGGGACTAGAATTTGTGCATGACTTATAAAACCTAGTGTTCTTGCAGTACTTTGTTTCTTGTGATTCTCAGTTTCTCACTGAAATATTCACCACTATCATTAAACAAAGGTGAATTAGAATGAAAACAAGTATGTAATTTTGAGTCCCATGTGTCTGGGGCAACATCCATGTCTAGGGTTGGAAGACATTTGAATAGAGGGAAATGAAAGAGTAAATCTAACATTTAAAGACACATTTCCTAAAGTCGAACTATTTTACTGTATGGTAGGGCTAGCAAGATACCCAGTCATCCTGCAGGTTTGGATGAGAACCCACCATGTCTTTGTTTGCACTACAGGCTTTATGAACAATGAGAACTTCAGTGATCCCGAAACATTTCTTGAGGCCATGGAGTATGAACTTACTCTGAATGAAGCCGGATTTAACTTAAAATCTGGAAGATATAAAGCAATATGAAATAAAATACAGTGGCATGTTTGGAGAACAATATGAGAGGAATGAGTTCAAATTTAGTCTTCATACATGATGTTACTTCTTAAATGAATACTATCAGACAAATAAAAATAAATCACTGTCTTTATGTTATGTGTACTAAGTAAATCTTGACGAATAGATGGGTGAGCAGAAACACTGACAAGTTTGATTTGGGAAAGGTAACCTTCCTTTGTTTTAGAGTGAAGTAGAGGGCAACTTATTAGCCTGGCATCAGAAAAGCAGGACACTGCTGTAGTAACTGAAACCAGGTGGAAGGGACAGCACCCATCTCATGAAAGTTGACATGTTGTCCTCCTGTCCGTGGACAGAATTTTTTAGTAGGCAGAATCAGCAGTGTCCAGCCCTGTGGTTCTCTCTCTTTGAAATCCCCATCCGATGCCTATTTTCTTTGTTATACTCATTAAGCTGCCTGGCTTGAGATTTGTTACTGGCAGCTCTGCTTCTCCAGGAAAGAGCCAAAAGACCAATCACTGGTGCTGAAATAGCAATTTCTTCCCCTGTTGTGGAAAGCTGTGATGTTTCCCAGATGACAGCTGCAGAGACTCCTGAAAGCATTTCATATAAGGGAAATGAAGTGGCAAATGGAGAGAGAGAGAGAGACAGTGTGTTCACTGTAGAAGATGGCATCTATGCATAATAAACGCAGTTACACTCATCCAGAGTTAGAGAAGAAAGCAGAGTCCTATGATTAAAATGGAGAAGAAAGCAACTGAATTGGCTAATGCTGAAGGAAAGGTGTCAGAAAGAGTCTAGAAAATGAAGCACGTGCTGGAAAATGGTTTGCATGTGCATAACTTCTTACAGTGTGCCTCTATGGTCTCCTTGCCAGCTTGCCTTTGAGATTTGTTCCAAAGAGTGAAAAGTTGCAAACTGAGACACTCAATTCCACAATCATAACTCAAGATTTTCATCATAATTGTTTGACATTATTTTTTTTTGGTTTTATGAGACAGGGTTTGTTTGACGTTCTTAAGATCAAAAACTTCTATCAGATTGCTCCTTCAAAACCTAGAATGCCAACAGAACTGACAGGTGTAAACGGAGTTTCTGTTCTATCTGGAACAAAACCCATTTATTATCAAATAAAAAGAAAGAGGCTTACATTAATTATAAACTGTATGACCAATGGCTAAGGCTTCTTATTGACTCTCTCTAAATTATTAACCCATTCTATTAATCTGTGTATCTCCATGTTGTCTTTGCTTACCAGTAATGCCTGGCCCTCTTACTCCCTCAGCAGTTATATGATATCTCTCTCTCTGGTGACTCTCTTCCCAGCATGCGCCTAGTCTGGTAGCCCCACCTATGCTTCCTGCCTAACTACTGACCAATCAGCATTTTATTAAACCAACAAGAGAAACATATATTCAAAGCATTCAGAAGGACATTCCTCCCATCAGTCAGGGTCATTAAGAATTTCTTCTAGACCTGCTTAATAAGAAATCTTAGAAGGCAGGGAGTATGACTCAATGTTAGAGTGCATGCTTATATATGAACAGTTCTAGGTTCCACCTCATAGATTCTTTTTTTCATTCAGGCATAGAGGCACACACCTTTAACCCCAGCACTCAAGAGGTAGAGGTTGGGAAATCTCTGAGTTGGAGGTTTGCCTAGTCTACAGAGCTCTAGGACAATCGAGGCACACAGAGAAACCCTGTATAAAAAATAAAAATAAAAAAACTTGCTGTGTAGAACACGCTGACCACAAACTCAAAGAAATCCATCTGCCTCTGCTTTATGAATGTTGTGATTAAAGGTATGTGCCATCACACACTGCCTGTATAATTATTTTTAACAAACCAGAAAGTGTGAGTGCTGTATTACATGAACTTTGAAATTGCACAAACATAGCTTACTATTACCTCTTTAAGATTCAGTCACAATTATTAAATGAAAAAAACTTTATATAACCTTCCTATTTTGGTTATTTGGTTATTTTGTATATGGAATATTTCCAACTATGTGATAGACATTGTACTTTTTAATCAATCAAAGACCACAGGTTAGTACAATGTATGTTTATAAACTGAGTAACTCAGTTAAATTTTGAGTTCAAACGAAGATGAATAATTTTAGTGTAGGCCCCAACTTGATATAGAACAGTCTAATACTTGGTATTAATTCCACAATCTCCCCAACAAGAACTCTATAAGAATGTTGATGTTTACTTTGCATATTATGTGCCTCCAAAACATCTGTCTCTTTACTCTCCTGAAAAATATTATGTTGTGCTCATTTCTTTGTTTCTACCTTCAGTTGTAATGTGGTCCATGATCTAAATATGAAATTTCAAAAAGGGAGAACCTTAGTAATTTTTAAGACTTTAGTAATATTTATTTATGCTTTGTGAACAGAGGGGAAAAAACCAGGAATGTACTAAAGTGAGTTTATAATGACTGAGGGTGCTTGTGTATAGCTGAAGATGCTCAGAGGACTGGAGACCAGTCAGAGGGTGATGATTTTCAGGCTAAGGCTGACTTGAAGCTATCATGTGAATCAGATCAAGTAAAGTCTTTCTTAGGGAGCAGAGGAAGGGTCTTGGGGACATTATGCTCACAAGGTAACATTCATCAAAAGTCTTGCTTTTAAATTTTTGTTTCTGAAAATGGCATTCAACTCATTCCTTCCTCCATTTTTAAATAAAGCAATGGTTTTTCTACATCTAGATTTTCCTCTTTTCTCTCCCTATGTTATTTTTCTCTATTATGTTTTCTTCATATGCTCTTTTATGTAAATGTTGCAGACAAAACTACAGACTTCTATGTGAAACAGCAAACACTGAGTGAAAGTGTCAGGTGCAGTAGTACAGTGAAGAGAAAGTCTGTATGCAAATGGATTACTCAGACAATGGCTCAGAGCTATCATAGAGGATGGGCTTTCTGCTGGGATGATGAATTATTTGAGCTTGAAGTTAATGATACATTTATGTGCCTTATAATGAAGGGGTGACTTTACTCACAAAGGTTATCTGCACTTGGAGTAAACAAATTCATTTTAAATAGCCGTGGCCTTCTGGCCAGATTCTATTTCAGGCACCTGGAAGGAAGGGGAGTTGAGTGCCCTAGTTCCCTAGCTTGACATTCTCTCCTTTTAAGAATTTCAATGTAGAATCATCATCTGTTTTTGTTTCAAGGTAAAGCAAACAACTCTGAATTCTTTGTGTTAGCATGGAGAAGGATAAAACCAGTTGGAAATCATGTCCCTGTCCTTACCAACAGTGAGTGACCTTACCATTGGTACTCCTCTATTTATAAAATGAAGATCAATATTTCATGAACTGAAGTGAGAAAAATTACTGAGGGGACCAGACTAATACAGTACACAGTTGGTATGCTAATGAGAATTTTACATTTCTACTGTATTCACTTTAAGCAAATCACCCTGAGCAAGTCTTACCTATATCAGTAACATTCATACCTCCAGGGTTAACACTTATCTACACCTATTAACTGTCTGCTGTCTCCTCTCCCCAACTATGGCTATTCTTCCTCTTTTCTTATGGGAATATGAAATCCAAAGAAGTGGGTATCTTATTATGCTGACCCTCTCTTTGTAAATTTTGTGCTCTCTGCACTATGTTAAAGATTCCTAATTCACCTATGTATTCAGGAGCAACCACATGAGTTAGACTGTTTTTATTATGCTTATAACTGATAATTAAAGATTTCACTGTACACAAAAGGAAATAATTAATTAGAGTTGAATAGATGTTATTTTAAATTTTTTCTATAGCTCCCATCTATGAAAAATAGTGGTCAAGATATGCTTAGTATTCTGAACATAAGGTAATGATAAACTATGCTTTTTCATTATTATGAGAAGGCAAAATTATCCACTCTCAAAGGACCAGCTGCACTAGGGGAGCTGGCATCTCTGATGCATGCCTTCATTCTCAAAAGTATTTTAATTGGTGGTTTTTGGGATTTTTTGTTTTGTTTTGTTAGGAAGGAAATGTATGTGTAAACCTATTAAAGCCATTCCATCTGTTCTGATTAAATAACATCACTACCTCTTAAAGAAATCTTTCATTTCAGGATTTAAGGCTGCTGCATGCTCTCATAAAGGCAAGGGTTGCAATAATAGCTTCTTAAACAGACATAAAAAGAATTATGGGGAAAATACACTTAAAAACCCTCCCCATGCTTTTATATAATATGTTCATGAAAAACTTGTATTTTGAATTAATACATATAATATACATAAAATGGTGCATCACGTTAAGATATATATACACATATAATACATGCGTACATACATACATATTAGTAAGAAGATTTGGAGGGTCCAGGTATATTTCAGTACTAGAGTACTTACCAACTATGCATAAAGGCCTAGGCTTACCCACCCAGTGCTGTATAAATAATAAATACAAATATAAAGGTGGTAAGTAAATAAGTAAATAGATAGATGATAGATGATCATCATCATGGGGAAGATATATTAGACAGACAGACAGATAGGAAAGAAGGATACATAGATTCATAGACTATGGAACAAATCTAGTCTCTGTCTAATCTGCCAATAGAAAGGCTTAACTGCTTACATTATTACACATTATACTAATTTCTACAATGGACATCATCTTATTCCACAAAGCTGTAAAAAATCCATTGTTAGGAATATTATACATCAATACATACTGCACTGCCAATGTATTTATTAGGAGTTTATTACATGATAGGATCTATGAAAAGGCACATATATATGTGTGTGTGTGTGTTGTCTACTTTATTATTCCCTAAAACATTCATAATAGATATTACTATTATTAAAGTAAAGAATGTGGAGGTTTAGAGAGATTTGTAATGTGAGTTCTAATAGGTCTAAATAATAAAAGCCTGGAGACAGGTAGTAGGAGTGAAAGCTGAAAGATCAGCGAGGCAGAGCAGCCAGTTACTAGAGTTCTTAACTATGTGAAATCCACAGACTGAAAAGAGAACTTGCTCCTATATCTTCCTGCCTATATTCCTTTCTCTACCAGCCATCTCACTTGTTGTCTGTCTGGAGAGACCTCCCGACCTCTATGGTTAGCTAGTGGCTAGCTCTGCCTTCTAATATTAAGGCAAGTTTTATTTGTTAGAGTATAAACAAGCTATCACCACAGAGATTGAGAAAATTACCTATACTTATAAACTTAGAAGATAGAAACCCAACAATTGAATTTGAATTGTTGTTTTCTTCATATTCAATAAATATTTGCTAAATAATATATCTCTTGAACAAAACCAGACATTGGAAGGGAGAAGCAGGGAATATAATTTGAATAAGGTACCAAACACATTCACTATTTGGTAGTCACTTCAAAATAACAAAGAGAACCCAAGAATGTTAGGTAGGAGGTTGTGAAAGTTATCCAGGGAAGAGATGGTACTGACTTCAATCAGGAGTTAGCAGGGAAGATGAACAAACCTTGATAGCCACTGGATTTGCTCTGAAAATTTATCTGAATGTATAGTGATGGAGGGAAGAAGGGGTAAGGTTAAGAACAGTTGCTCACTTTTGACTTGGAGCAACAAAGTAACCTGAAATGGAGAATAATAAAATGGATGGGCAGAGTGAAGAAATCTTTCTAGCCAGAAACCCATTCTCTTATCCATTAATCATGATATAACTAATCATTATCATAAAAATAAAGCAACTGGAAAGGAAGTCAAATTATTCCTTCCTGTGTGAATATAGAAGCAATTAAAACATTACATAATTCTTAGTTTTTAAAGTAAATGTCTTAGACAGGATTATCTGAGGATCTTGTCAAGCTTCATTAAGTCTAAGCTCCAACATTTATAGTATTGTGAGATGAATTCCAGGGAAAAGATATTTAAAGATAATTCAAAAAGCTAAGCACATTGAGATGACTGTTTTATATGTTTTTCCTTCTTCCTACATAGTTATATTTTTTAGAGTTTCTACAATTATTGCATAACACTTTTATATCTAGTGAGTTAAGAATTTTGCAAACTTAAATGATAAAATTCCATCTGTTGTGTCTATATAGTCTGCCATAATAGCTTTGGAGAAGCCTTTAGTCTATAACTTTCAGTCTAACCATTTAAGACAGTAAAAATAATGATGTCATTGACAGATATCTTAAAATGCATATCCTTCTAACTATGCCATCTGCCACTCAATTCAAGTCACACTACTACAGTAGAGTTTTAACTGGCTAGCCTTGTGATCACTGTGTGGAATGCTAGGAGATCAAGGAGTTTGTTCCTGACTTGATTTCTTTTACTGTATTTAAGGAACCTTCCTTATTTGAACATTTTCAAATCTCTCATACTCTTGACCCTTGTCAAGGTTAATGATGATTAATTCTTCACTCCAGGTCCCTAGGTCCTGCTGAACCTTGCCTATTCCTCCCTTGCAGAGTCAATGATTGTATCTTGCGGGTGAACGAGGTTGATGTGTCGGAGGTTTCCCACAGTAAAGCAGTGGAGGCCCTCAAAGAAGCAGGCTCTATTGTGCGACTGTATGTACGTAGAAGACGACCCATTTTGGAGACTGTCGTGGAAATCAAGCTTTTCAAAGGGCCGAAAGGTAACGAAACTATAAAAGACTCATACTGAGGCACAAATGTCAAAATGGTATGTCTAAAGCTTACTGCATAATCCACCTACCATGACAGTTAATTCTCTGGCTTTCATTGCTTACCAGTAGACTTGACACTCCATGATAGTGGTTTTTACAGATGATTTAAGAAATCAAAACTCTACACACAAACTAACATTAGAAGAGTGTATATTTGTAGGAAATACCATAAATGATAATAACAATCACCATTTAATATTTTCTTTGATTTTTAACTGATAGGCTCATTATAACTTGACCAGCATATTAATACATTCTAACATTTCAGATGTGCATGGTAAATTCTTTCATATAACCAGATAGTAACATAAGTAACAAAAGTAATCTTTACTGGGACAGAAGAGATTGCCCATAAGAGCTTACTGCTCTTATGGAGGATCTGAGTTCAGTTTCCAGTACCCATATCAGATGGCTCACAAACACATGTATTTCCAGCTACAAGGCATCTTATACCCTCATCTGGCCCTGACACACACCCATACACATATGCCAATCACTCACATAAAAACACACACATACAAATTTAAATCTTCAAACATAACAATCTTTACTGATACTAAATTTTATTTCATAATGTGATTCATTTTGGTTATTGTATTGTGTGTTGTAGCCAATAAGTATTGAATTGTTCTTTGTTTGGGACAGACAAAATAAGTTAAGCTTGTTTTTTTTAATGTTCACAGATGTCTAGGTGCTCTTGTACTTGCTCCAAGAAACTGGGTAAACAGTGAAATTGAATCATATGAATTTTATTTGGAACACTGACATGAACAGTACTCAAATAGTATTTCAGATGCTTCAGAAATTTTAGATTATGATTGAATAAGCATTAGACTCTTCATAAAGTATTTCCTTTTTCTTCATAACCTAACCTAATTACTGTCTAATGCTAAATATGTGATTAAAAATAAGCATGTCACCTCTAGGAGACAGAATTAAGTGCTGTTTATCATTTTGAACACAAGTACCAGGCAGTCTCATTAAAAGCCTCATTCAGCCATTTACCTTCATTGAATCTATGTACAAAAAGAAATGAAATATTTTTAAAGAGCTTGCACATAAAGAGAAGCATAGACTAAAGATCAGAGCATGTAGGTTGAACTCCAGCTCTGCCTGTCACTAGCTGTTAGACTGGATAGAAATGTTTCACTTCCTTGGCCTTCATTTTCTCAGCTACAGAACACAAGTAAAAACAAGGCTTGTTCTTGGAGATGTTATGATGATTCGTTGAAACAGTTCACATATTTGGAACAAATCCTGGTGCAAACTCAGGAAATATTAGCTATGCATGCATGTCATTTGAAGTATTTTTTGTTTTACTAAATATGGTAGCAAGTTTTTTAGCAATGTAATGAAAATAGCTTAGAGGTTCCTCATGACTTAAGCGCAGGTGAATTAGAATTCAAGCATGAATAAAGGTCTACCCTATCCATTTACTAATTCACAGTGGAAGTTTGCCTCTTATATTCAAATGAATGGAACATGGTTTTTTTCCATTAAAAATATGTATTGTATCTGTAAATAATATGTGTCTATTTATACAAGTTGGCTAACAACAATTATTCATCATTTCTCTAAGCAAAGGCTAATTTAAGCCCTCAGGAAAGTATTGCCAATCTTCTGCTAGATTCCTGCTCTGAGTCACTGGATGACCTCCAGCTGCTCAGCAAAACCATTAAAGGCTGCAGGGAGCTGATGACCCCACTCCTTAATGTTACCAGGAACACTTCCATTAAATCATTATTCTGGCATTAGGCCCCCTCCAGCTCTTTCACTTTCTATTGAGCCACTTTCTTCTTTGAGCATGTCATGGGTTAAGAATGCCTTGTGACATGGAGGAGGGAAATAAACAGTGAAAGCTAATTAACCTGGTAATAACCCAATGAGCATATGTAGTAATGAAGATGCTCTGCTGGGCCAAAGTAATCCTTGGGACAACTTTCTGTCCAGAAATCTGGTTGTATGGAGCCTGCTGGAGAGTGTGCTGAGTCAGTAATACTTTTGGTACTGGGGTCTTTTTGTGTAGGTCTGATAAGGATTTGTTTCTCTATACAAAGCCTATTTATTAACAAGGAAGGAAAGTGTTCCAGTCATTGTTTGAATTCCAAATGCCTCTCTGAGTGCCTCAATCTCAAGAGTGTAGAATTCAAGTAACAAGTAGGTAGGCTTTATACTAAATGGGAACAGATACTGCTTTCTTCCCTTTAGTATAAGTATTAATTTTAGAATCACAGTATTCCTGAAAGAAATTCCCACTGTGAATAATTTGTATCATGGAAACTCTGATGTAATATGAAGGTTAAAGATACATCAGTTTCGCCGGGTGGTGGTGGTGCATGCCTTTAACCCCAGCACTCGGGAGGCAGAGGCAAGCAGATCTCTGTGAGTTCGAGGCCGGGCTGGACCGACAGCCTCCATAACAATACAAAGAAACCCTGTCTCGTAAAACCAAAAAACATACATCAGTTTCTTTCCTCAAAAGTTCTAATAGAAAAGATGACTCTAAAGTCAACTTACCTAATGATGTTTTCAATGCAAAATGTCATCAGTTCTGTAATAGAGCTTGAGCCGTGAGTTTAATGGGGAGGTGGGGTAACTGTGAAAGTTATGATATCACAAGATGTCAGAATTTGCCAGAGAACTGGAAACATTATTCCATTCCATGTGTTCATAGTTCCTCATCTGGTTCTTTTTGACTACTAGTTGTCCGATGGTAAGCATTAGTATTCTAGCCAGTTACATGTATTCAGCTAAGTGAACTTAATGTATGGTTATCTAGCTATACAGTAACATGGTCCCTCAATTATTAAATATTTCCTGTGATACAACACAGCTAGACATAGATTCAGAAGGAGTAGCTCTCAAGAAAATTGGAGTCAGGTGAGGTAAGCAGCTATAATATAAACTGAGAAAACTAAGAATGAATGTAAGATAAGGAGGGAAAACAGATTATATAATACAACAAAAGAGACAAAAGTTACCCAAAGTAATTCTTGAATTATAAACTAAAATAGCTATATAAAGGTTAGAGAGCATTCCAGGTACAAATGAAAGCATGGAAGCCCAATGATAGGAAAGATTTTCATATTGTCTAGTAGTCACATAGTGGGACAAAGAGTAAGGTAAGTAAGAATCAGATCATGCTTTGCTGATTTAGTAATATTTAAGAGTTTAAAAGTTTAGAATTATATAAATGCAGTGGGAAATATTGTACAAATTTCAAGCACGGGCTAGATATGATAAGATCCATTTTGTTGTTGATGTTGTTGTTGTTGTTTTCCTAGACAGGGTTTCTCTGTATAGCTCTGGCTGCCCCAGCACTCACACTGTAGATCAGTCTGGCCTTGAACTTAGAGATCTCCCAGACTCTGCCTTCTGAGTGCTGGAATTAAAGGCATGCACCACCACCAGGCTTATTCATGACCTGGAACTCATTCTGGCCACTATAAAGAAAAGAAATTGAAAGCGTAAGAATGAGAGCAGAGGTCAGTTAAATATGACTTGGAGGAGAGCATGGTGAAAAGGGAGTTGAGTTGTGTGTTGGGGAAATGTTAAATATGCACAATTGAATAGAGCTAATTGGTTAGAATAGTGATGCCATTGGACACATGTGATTAAAGAGAACCAGATAGGGAACTGCAAGCATGTAAAATGTTTTCCTTTCTCTGGAATGCTTTGACTCTTCTACCTAAGATGAATCACATAGTGCCCCCCCCAATGATAAATTATATGTAGGGTATTCTGCATCGTAGGCCCAGTTTCCTAAATGGAATGCTGTGTGTGTCAAATGAGGAAGGTTACAGAGAAACCTCTGTGGAAATGTGACTAGTAATTCACTTGGGGACCATTTGGAAGCCCATTGCGCATTTCTAATGAAATATAAAAAAATGCCTTACGCAACATGTAAATTCCTCTTATAACAGTTAGAGATTTAGTCATTGTAGGCATCTGGGGTACCTATGTATCAGTAGTCATCTTATGTATAAAGTAATGATAAAACAGATCTATTCAAGTTTGTCAAGAAATCAAAAATTAAAGAAAGAAAATATGAATGTGTATGCCTGTTCCAAGGAAAGATTTATAATGAAAGCCTTCTAGTGGCCTTTCCAAGAACTACTCTTAGTATAAATAAACCAATGAAATCTGTCATTAAATGCACATCAAGATCATTAGTCATTGTGACCCAACATAAACAAATTTTAAGCTCTATAAGAAATTATGTGGCACAGTTTCGTTATTCTGGATTAAATAAGACCATTTCCACGCATGTGAATAATATACTTTGGGCATACCTGCATACTCCACTACCTTCTCCTTCCTTACTCCTTAAATTTTCCCCTTTGCTCTCATAGACAATTTTGTTTTGAATTTAATATCATATGTTTATGGATTTTATGTATCTATGAAGCCTGGGACTCAAAAATGAAAGAAAATACAATGTTTGTTGTGACTTAACTCACTTAATATGGCTATTTCCAGTTCCATCCATATTTCTGCAAATGACAAGACTTTGTTCATATATTTTCTTTATCCATTTATCTCTTGATAAACACATATGTAGAGTCCCTAACTTATTTCTTTGAACAATGTTTCAGTGAACACTGATGTATATGCAAGTATCTCTGATGCATTGAGAGGGAAAGTTTTGACTAAATATTCAGGAGTTTTAGAGTTGGGTCACATGATATGTCTGCTTTTAATTTTGAGGGACCTAATAGTTTTTACTAATTGCTCTTGTGAAAGAATCACGTAAGGTTTAGTCGGAAAATTGAGTATGTCAATATTGGAATTTTATTGTTATCTAAGTATGGATTTATTTTAGGCAAGTATTATCAAAAAGGGAGAGCATAAGCTCATTTATCTACTAACAAATATCAGTAATTTCTACCATTATTTTTATAAGTATGTGTACATGGTGTATGCATGTGTTTGGTGAATACTTATATGTGCATGTGGAGACTAGAGGTTGACAGAGTGTCTTCTTAATCTTCTCTCCACCTTATACTTTGAGACAGGGATTCCCACTGAACATGGAGTTCACCAGTTTGACTAGACTGACTGGCAAATGAGCTTCAAGGATCCTCCTGTCTGTAACCCTCAATATTCTGTGCTGGGAGTACAGCTTCACACACATAATGCCTATCTTTGTGCATGGGTCCTAGGGTTCCAAACTCAGGTCTTCCTGCCTAAGCCACAGCTACTTACTGACTAAGCCATGTTCCCAACTCTGATAAATGATTTTACATACAATCTATTTTTATTTCTTTACAAATACCAACTTTATATACAGTTATTGCACTGTGTGTCAGCACAAACTGAAAATAAAGTAACATTTGTAGACTGTTGTACAAGAAATAATTATAGCTACATAACATCCATTAAATGAACAGTTACTGTGTACAGAATACAATCATTAAAGGAATGACATGTATTAAGGAATTTCCTGGATGTTTTTAAGTTGTCATGGGTTATAGACCAAGAGCCCGGACCTCTTTTTCTTTTTTGTTTTTTGTTTGTTTGTTTTTTCGAGACAGGGTTTCTCTGTATTGTTTTGGAGCCTGTCCTGAAACTCGCTCAGTAGACCAGGCTGGTCTCGAACTCAGAGATCCACCTGCCTCTGCCATCCACGTACTGGGATTAAAGGCCAGCGCCACCAACACCCGGCTGAGCCCAGACCTCTTAGATTCACTTCCCTCATCAGAAAATAATGATAACCTAATAGGATTATTTTCAAGGTAATAATTAAAAATTCTTAGTTTATTGTTACCATAATTGGCAAAAAAATTTAGTTAAAAAAATCCATTAATGAGCTCACTTCTTTGCTGTTAAAATAACTCCCATGGTATTTCACATGCTCTAATCTCTAGTCCTTTGGCAGCAATATTTGTTGGTTGAGTATTATTTATTTAATATTCCCCAATTTAAAGTAAAGCCACTATAAATTTGTCTTCTTCGTGTATCAACACATGTGATGTGTATTGGTAGTCCCTTGTGTGATATATATGATAAACATTTTTTGCAACTAGGTATTCTATCTAGTTCTACGCAAATTCATTTTATCCAAGTTAAGTTAAAACTGCCTTGTGACTCTTTGTATGCTTTATAAAAATGCTCAGCAGTGTTTATGAATATATTTATCCTTTGGTATTGCCATTTACTTAATATATGGGAATATATCCCTAAATATATTGAAAACTGACAGCATGCTGTCTCTTTCTCACCAGCTTCCATTTATGTTAATGGCTGCCTCTGTCATCCAAAGTCAAAAGCTCAAAGTCACTTGATTTTCACTCCCTTTGCTTTGCTGTTTTCAATCAAATAATCCACCATAACCTGTGAAAGCAATTCATGGTATAACCAGTTCACTCTTTAAAATTATTATAAAGTTCATGTCTCTATGAAATTTTCTCTGACCCACTACAATAGATTCCTTTGCCAATCCCTTTATGTCTACGCATGTATCCTAGACTAGCTTTTGAAAGCCCATAACCTTATGAATGGTTCATCCTTGCTCAGAAATGTTCAACGATTCTTTTTTTTGCCTCTAGGTAAGAATCTAAATTTCTCACTACACCATTCCATGCCTTCTGTGGTCTTCCTCTCCTCTAGCCATAGATCTTGGTTTTATCCTTTACTGTGTTATTTTAACTTTCTTCTATATTCTGATCCTTCTGCCTCTGAGCCTTTTCTCATCCCTTTACCACCTTTGGAATGCCTTCCTTTTTCCATTTTGGCAAGTTTCAGCATCCTCCCCTCAAGAGTCACTTCAGTGCTGCCTTCTCCACAAAGCTATGGATAGTTTTCCCCCCAAAAAATCCATCTTCTTGTAAAGAACTTCATTTTTTCCTTCTCTGTTCATCCTCTTGTATCCAGGCCTTCCAACATCCCAAAACATAAGAGAAAGACGGGTGCCAACATCTCAAATTTAGTTAAATTAGCTTAGTAGTTTCATGATCTCTTCCCTAGCCTTGACTATTTTGGAAGTGTTTAGCAAAGCCTTTGAAGGAAAATAAAAGACAAAGAAAGTTTGCATTCAGACTCTGGATAGTAACCGGTAAGACCAGGAGTAGAGAAATAGGATAAAATTCAAGACTATGACTGAAGAGAATAGCTGAGGTGCAAGCCTGAGCAGGAACCCTTTAAGAGGGGAGAGCCCTCATTCCAACACTCCAGTACTTAGGCAAAGATTACCTATGCCCAGACTGAATCAAAACAGTGCTTGAAGCCTCTCACATGTTGCCTGTGAGTGCATTGTGCTCATAACCAACTCACACATTTAAGAGGAATTTTCTTTAACAAAAAATCTCATAATGTTCTTTCATGACAAATTTGTCATCCAACATAGTTAAATATCAACTGGGCTACAAAAATAGCAATAGCACTATAACAGACACAGAACTCACTGGACATCTAAATGAAATACATTTTGCCAGCTTTTCCATTTTACATAACAATTTATTTGTTTTTTTCTAATCTAGGATGGCTCTTCTCTCTGTCCTTAGCTTTCTTTCTCTCTAAAACCAACATGGCTAAAATTATCTATCCCAGCATGGAAATCTTTGAAAATGTTCAGCTTTCAAACTGATTATCCTTATAGAGGGCAAGAGCTTGCTGTTTTCAGCTCATAGCACATGGACTATGAACTAAGATTTTAATTGAAAATTAAATCCATTATTGATCTTCTAGCAATACTGCATAACAAGTTGGGCTGATTGTCACACAATGTGAGTGTTAAGGCTAGAAAAGTTTAGAGTGGCTCATAATTTAGTTGTACATGGTCAGTTTACCACATCACCAGGTGAAACAAAGCACAAAGATTATCTGCTGGTCTGGTTGCTTGAACCCACCATTTATGGCAAGGAAGGCTACCATACACTCTTTCCATTTCTTGCCATGGGATAAATGAAAAGGTACATTCATCTTTTAATGAATGTGCAAATGTGTCTCTGAATTCACAGATGATTTTACTTTTTCAAGACTGTGTTCTGAGCTCTGAGTTCCAAGTAGTAGGTGGACCTGTTTTTATGTGAAGGGCCATTCTGAACAATGGTTTGACTATTAATAAGCACAAATGGCAATTTTAACTTTGGCATGCGGTCTCAAAGCACTGTATTTTCCCTTTAGTGTTATTTCTTTTAATGCCTTTGGAATAAAATTATTCCCTTGGCAATAAGGGGATCTGCTTAAGTGCATATACAATGAAAAGTTGTATTGGTATTAAATACAGAGAATATATAAGAAAAGGCTAAACTAGGTATTAAACCAGGGAAACATTGTTCTCGGAAATAAATATGGCTAAATTTCCAGTTTCCACACTCAAAAGTATTTTTTTATGTTGAGGAACTGATGACACGTGATGAGTTCACCTTGTTTGCTGAGGTTACTCATTGGATATCTCCTGTAAGTGCACTGTTAATTTCTGATAACTTTCAGATCTAAGATATATGCTTGTAGACTAAATTCATTCTCTAAGCTAATATTTGATCTCATATCATGAAAAGATATGTAAACAACTCTATCTGAGGACTCAGAACCAGTGATTTTCACATAAAAACTAAAGTACAAATATTGCCTCCATAATCCCCATTGCGCTGTGCATTGTACCATTTAGGAAGAGCAAGTCATTTGATTGCCTTTGCTAATTTCATTCAGAAATTAAAGGCTGATGTCACTACTCTCATTTTGCCTGTGGGGATAATCCCATCATCATTTCCTCTCAGACTACTTATGTGCTATTTAAAGCTAAGTTCATATGATCAAAAGGTAACTATTTAACATTTAAAATGTTAAATCCTTGTGTTGCATAACTATTGAATGGGCATATTAGGACATTTGTACCTGTGTCTCAATGCCCAATAAAATAGATGTTCTTCATTTAAAACTCATATACAGAAAATACTCAGGCATTCACTCAACAAATATTTTATTTCAAAATCATCGGCTACATTTACTAGATCAGTCCTAAGTGCTAAATCAAATTAGAATAAAGGCATTGTTTGTAGAGATAATTCTATTGTGGCTGGATGCCTTTAAAATGGGATATATGTAATAGAACTGTTTTTAACCATGAAGAGGAAAATAATTTGAACTTTTTAAGCTTAGAAAAAACTATGGGTCATCTACTTATAAGTGTCACAAAAAGGTCAAGGAAAGGTAAAGATTGCATTAGGCAAGGTAGGGACTTATCAGTTTGTACTAACTGAAAAATGAGCTATTAAAACATAGGGGAAGACTAGGCAGGATGGTTACATGCCAGAAGTCACTCTTCTCAGAAGGCTGAGGCAGGAAGATTGCAAGCTTTAGGCTAGCCTAATCGATACTATTTATATGAACTTATTTTTCAAGCTAAGCTAAGTCGAACCAGGAAGAAAGAAAATTCAAAATGGCACTGGAAACTAAGGACATTTTTCTAGGTGAACCATGGAAGTGTGTGTGTGTGTGTGTGTGTGTGTGTGTGTGTGTGTGTGTGTGTGTAGAGGGTATTGATTATAATAAGAAAGAACTCAGTAGTTTCTTCCCAGTGACCTATAGTGGTTCCTTGAATTTTTATGAATGGCTTAATCAAATAAGAAAATTTAACATTTGTAATTCCATTCATTTTAATAAAGGAATGGGACACTATATTTAAAAAAATACTTCTGGAGTACAGGAATTCTCAGGTGTCAAATATTCTAATCCATCAAAATATACACATTCACTGATGTATTTGAGCTTTAATTGAGCATGTTCTGATAAACACTAAAAGCCTGTGAAAAGTACATGGCATGCCTCAGAAGGAATGGAAATCACAATAGAACATGTAAAATGCACATTTCCATAGACAGTTACAATGCTGCCACATGATCATGTATAGGCTTTTACAAAGTAACCATAACCAGGGGTTCAACAACTTTATCTGGTGAAAATCAGCAGGTGGAAGCTGTCTAATACTGGTGGCAACCATTTCTTTGCGTTATCTTCCCCTTCAATAATTCAGCTGAAACTATTTCTTCCTTCTCTGACTATAACAGACAAAAATCCTCATGTGACAGCCACTGGTAGGTCACTGCCTGTGGTGCTCACAAGCCTCTTTTGTACTGACATATTAGACTGAATCCTGACGCATCATTATATTAACACTATTGAACTGATTGTGACCTATGCATTTTCCTACCCAGAAATCCCTTTGTGTGCTTGTTCTGGATATTGTTTTCCATTTAGGAAATAAATGGAATTTAGGATTCCATGAATTTAGGAAATAAAAAGTGTATTTAGGAGACTACAGCAAAAGAAAGAAGAAAACGTTTTATGCAATAAAAATATTCAGAAAGATAGGCAAGAAGTGAATTAATATTCATAAATCAATAACATGAATATATTCAGATGTATACACACAGTAACAAATTAAAAGGACATAATCAGAGAAAGTATATTACTGTACACAGGATAGGGATGTTGTAGGTTACTTTTATTGGGGAGAAATCACTTATATGAGAAACCGATAATCCAGGGTCAGGGTTCCAAGCTGTCCCAGACCTGATCGGGACCCAGAGAGAGCTTGCCTGTCTCTCCTCAGGCCTATATCCCACATGTCCCATACACACCTGTGGCCACGCCCAAGTGGGCGTGGCCAGAGTCACAGGTACCTAGTAAGATCTCTCCCTACAGTATGTCCTTTGGAATATCAACAGAAAAATAATAATCCCTTAAATATACTGTTGGAAAACTTGAGAGATCTATGTAAAGGCAACATTAAAGTCAGACGAGATGGTTCAAGCTGTAAGTGCTTGTCATACAAACAGGGGAATTGGTTTTGGATCCCCAGAATCCACATGATAAACTGGATATAGTGACATGTATCTGTGATCCTACTACTGGAAACATGGAGTAGGGATTATTTCCAGTGTCCCCTAATCAACTACTCTTGATTAGTCAATGAGTTCAAGGTCCAGTGAGAAACCCTACATGAAAAAATAAAAAATAATAATATGAAGAGGAATAGAGGAAGGCACTTGACATGAACCTCTGGCCTCCACATGTGTCAGGTCAGTACATGTACACAGGATCAGAATCGCATGCATCTCACACACACACACATACACACACACACAAACAAGGAGGGAGAGAGGGAGAACTGACTTTAAGGTGAAACTCTTAGAATTTTATTTTAAAAGGGATTATAATAGATTATAATTTGTCACTTAAAACAGATCATCAAATTTTGCTTTTAAATTTTATACTAAAAATTTCAGCAAAACATAAAAAATTAAATAAGAAATGTTGATTCTAAAAGTAATATATAAAAGCTAATATACAAAAATAGCAAAAAATATGTTTTTATTTAAGTTAGAAACAAGCTTGTTTCACATGTCAATCCCAGCTCCCTCTCTCTCCCCTCCTCCCCCACCCTCCCCACCAGGCCCCTCAGTCCCCCATCCAATCTCCACTCCCATCCCCAGGGAGGGTGAGGCCCTTCATGGTGGATCTCCAGAGTCTGTCATTTCATCTAGGGCAGGACCTAGACCCTTTCATAAGAGTCCAGGCTGAGAGAGCATCCCTCATTGTGGGATGGGCACTCAAAGTCTATTTGTATGCCAGGGATAAACTGAACTCCTGGAATTCAGTCACAGAAGGGGAAAACTGATGAGCAAAGGAGTTAAGACTTGGCTGGTTTAACCTACAGAAACAGTTGACCTGAACAAGGGGGAGCTCTTGGACCCCAGATTGATGGCTATGTAGAAAGCATGGGACTGACCCAGACCCTCTGAATGTGGGTGTCAGTGAGGAGGCCTATGTAATCTATGGGGCCTTGGGTAGTATTTATCCCTGGAAAAAATTAAAAATGAGATATGTGAAAGCCTAATACACTTTTAAATATATTATAAGATGTTTTTAAAATGACAAAGAGCTACAGGATTTAGTAGATGATAAAGGTGGTATTTTATTTTCAAGTGTGAAAAAATAGACTAATAGACTATTAGTAATACATCATATTGGGAAAACTGGATATTTATCCTTTAAAGGTTTTTGGGATGCTAGAGCAATGGCTCAGTAGCAGAATGCCTGCTGTTCTTACAGAGGCACTGCATTAATTTCTAAACACACACATCAGACAGCTCACAACCACCTGTAACTCTAGTTCCAGGGATCTGATACCATCTTCTGGCTTTGGTTGGGCACCTGTACACACATGGTATACTCATATACTCAAGCACATATAACACACAGAGACAGAAAGAGGGAGAAATAAATGTCTTAAAATGATAATTGGATCCATGACTGATCCTGTATTTCCCAAAATAACCACTCAATAAATTCTGGTATTGAAAATAAAAGGAACCCCAAAGAAGAGGAGACAGAAAGACTATAAGAGTAGAGAAGATGGTAGGCACCAGGAGAACAAGGCCCTGTAAATCAACTGAGCAAAGAACAAGACAAAAATATCTTCCATATTTTTTTGCATCTCCAGACTGAATCTGTCCCTACCAAACCTCAGACTGCCTCAGATTGCTCCTTTCTACTCCCACCTTATATTCCTCTCTAGTGCTGGGATTAAAGGTGAGCCATCCCAAGTGCTGGGATCAAAGGTGTGAGTTCTGTTGTTTCTCTTTTAGACTGATTCACTCTACCCCAGGGTGGCCTTGAACTCACAGAGATTCATGTGCTTCTGTCTCCTGACTGCTGGGATTAAAAGCGTGGCCACCACTGCCTGTCCTCTAACTAGCTGCTTAGGTGTATGGCTAACTAGTGGCTAAGTGTGTGTCTGGCTAACTTGTGGCTTAGCTCTTAACTAGGTGTGTGGTTAGCTAGTGGCTTAGCTCTGTACTCTGATCTTCAGGCAAGCTTTATTAGATCATAAACAAAATATCACCACAATCCTATGTTTTTCCTGCATGTAAAACAACAGTCTACTTCAATGTTTGTAGTAGAAAAAATAACATAAGTAACAAAAAATGGCTATAAGGATCTCAAAATATCTGTACAACTTTCTGTTCAGTTTTAAAAATGAATTTCTGAGATTAATGTATTTAATGAATACTTAATAACTAAGTGAGTGAAATAAATGAAATGAAATGGAACAAAAGCCCATATGTCATTAAATTATGTACAGTACATTGTGTTGGAAATATTCATACACATTTAATGAATTATGTAAAAGCAAAAATGCAAACATGCATGTTTATATATAGAACATATATGGAAAAGTAATTGGTAATAGTGATTGTCCCAGAAAGGAAACAATGTACAAAATAAACTTTTTTAAAAACTATATATTCTTTATACCTTTGGGATTTTCTAATTACATACACATATCCACATACACATAACTTACTATGAAAACTAATTCTTAAAGAAAACACACACAGTTTTAAAATGAGAAGACCAATAAAGCAGCTACCTAGCATTGTGAGGCTCTATATAGTCAAGCCTCAGTACCTAAAGGAAAATGAGAAGTCACTGAAAACCAAATAGAATTGACAATAGTAATCCTATTAAAAGGAATTCATGGGAAAATTTAAAAGATTTTCATTTCTTCTGGTAAACAAGCTGAAAACTATAATCTACAATGAAATCATAGTCATAAGAAAGAAATTAGCACCAACATTTATAAACTAAAAATGTTTTTTAAAAGAAAGGTGTAAATTGTGTTCCTACATAAATGTATTGAAAGTTGTATGATTAACAAAAGAAATGCTAAATGAATTCATCTTATGTCACTCAATAAATGTCTACTGGATTGTATCTCCCACTGGAACCAGGAAATTTACTGAGGACAGAAAATACACAGGGACACCCTCCTTTGTCTTTCAGTGTCCAGCATATAATTGTGAATATCTAAGTGCCTAATCTTCCAGTGACACTCTTCCATGATAATGTTTCAAATTTAAATCAGTGTGCTACCTAAACAGTCTTGTTAACCGAAGATGAGCAATGTTGCAGTTCTCCTTGGGACGCAAATCTGAGTCTTTTGTCATGAATTTTGTCTTCAGAATCTTCCACTGATTTTCTTCTTTGACAGGCTTTTCTCTCGCAGGTGTTTCTTCTTTGATTTTGTGATTGTCTGAAGCAGCAGTGTGCAGAAAGATCCTTCAGAAAAGTTATTTTACAACAAAATGCACATGATTTTCAGAGTATCTTCCCCCGAGTGTGAGCTAAAACTGATAATTCTCTTATTTGCTTAGTAGAAAGCTAGCTTGTTGAGGTTCTGCAATCTCATTAACTAATGAAAGATTATTCCCTGTTACATGGGCCCTCCCACTGGTTTAAATAACTCAGCAGTATAGTCCTCTGCTTGATTATATGTCATACAGACTTCTGCCTTAGTGTTACTAAACAGAGTATTTGAAATGGTCTCAGCTAGTCTGACAGTGATAATTTCCTGGTGGCTTGATGAGATGAGACTTCAGGAGGGTTATACTTTGGATGAATCCTTAGAATCCAAATACATCAGTAGAGTATTTGGCAGCCCACCAGCGGGTTCATGAGATTGAATTGCTCCCTTCTAAAATTTTCCTACAGCTCTTAGAAATTAGTCTCTATTCACTTGCCAAAGACACTGTGCCCTACTCAAGAAGGAATCATGCTACTTACTTCTCTCATTAACTTAGTTGGTGCAGTCCTCGTTATTGCAATTTACAACTTTTAAAACTTTTAACTGAAAGTTATTCTTGGAACTCTCAAGAAAAATCTTAAGATCCTCCTGAAACCTATTGGCCACCCAGCCTAACCTATTTGGAGACCTCAGTTCACAATGAACAATTTTGTCTCAAAAAACAATATTATGGCTCCTGAGGAATGGCATCCAAGCTTGGCTTATGGCCTGCACAAACACCTTCACACATATGCATAGGCATGCATATTCACATGCATGTGCTCATACCAGAGGTAAAGAGAGGAGGATGAAGGGAGGGGGAGGAAGAGAGATCAATAATTGGTTTAGAGGTGTGCCTGATACAAATGGAATAGTGAGTCCATCAGACAATTTTTCAAAACCCAATTTGGAGCATCTGGCTTACTTATCCTACATTTGATACTCAATTCCTAGAAATATTCTTTTGTTATCATCAAGGATATCTCCTGTTTTTTTTTTCAGGAAGAAGGTGTTTTTCTTTTATAGTAATGTACACTCTATGACACTATGAGAGCAAGTAAATTGAGTCAATGAGAAAGAAAGAGAGAGAGAGAGAGAGAGAGAGAAGGATTGTAGAGGTTTTCAAACACTTTCTCTTATAATCTCTAAAACATAGAATTCTTCAAGACTCACTGTTGTCTCCTTATTTCACTACATGCCTCTTTTCCTAGACACTTTCCTCTGGTCTTCTAGCTTTGAAAGCCATCTCTGTGCTATCTCCTTTCTTAGTCTACTTTATTGCTTTAATAAAGTACCTAAAACAGGATATTCTATGAAGTTTATTATGATGTTTATTCTGCCTATAGTTCTGGGAAGTGAAGAGCATGCTACCAGCATCTCTTCAGCTCTGACTTAAGTCATCATGGTATATGGCATCATGGGATAAGCATGAGTGATCCATCAGTGGTCTTTCAGAAGGATGTTTGTGAAGGTGTTGGGTTCTGTTATGACAACCCTGTCCTAAAGAGAAAATAATCCAATCCCACGACACCTGTATTAATCCTTCCATAGAACGTTGTTTCTACAACCTAATCCTCTTCCACTTGGCTCCACCTCTTAAGGGTCTAGCACCACCACACCATAGACTATATTTACAGTATATGAACTTCTCAAGATACCTTCAAACCGTACAAATTATGTATTACATGTGATCATTATAGCATTCATAGATATTTTAATATTAAAAGATATAGAACACAACTCTCAATTTTATCTTCCAAAATTAACTCTTCCCAGAGGATTCCCTGGCTCGCTAAATAATTCCCAGTTGACCAAACAAACGTGCTAGCCCTGATTTCTCCTGCTTTGTATCTAGCTCATTAGCATCTTAGTTAAGGTTTTTAATCTCTGTAATGAAGCTTCATGACCACAACAATCCTTATAAAGAAAAACATTTAATTGGGGTGTCTCACTTGCAGTTTCAGAGGCTCAGTCCATTATAATCACAGTGGGTAGCCTGGTGGCCTGCAGGCCGATGTGGTGCTAGTGCTGAGAGTGCTACATCTTGCAGGCAACAGGAAGTGGACTCAGTGTCACACTGAGTGAAGCTTGAGCAAAAGAGAACTCAAAGCCCACCCCCCACAGTGACACACTTCTTCCAACAAGGCCACACCTACTTCAACAAAACCATATCTCCCTTTGAGGGTCGTTTTCTTTCAAAACACAACAACTAGCTGTTTACTAACCCAATTTTCATTGAAAATGCAAACCACTGTCTTCTGTAACCCACAGCAGCACACTCATGGTTTTTGTTCCTTCTACAGTGTACTTGTGCAATAGCCAGAGCAATTTTCAAATATAAATCAGATTATATTAACTCTTGGTGTGAACTATTCACCAATATCCCTTTTTCTCACCCAGACTCTACAGACATACTATAGTTTACAAGCCTCTGGGTACCATCTTTACCTACCCACAAGCCCATTTTGCAACCAAAAGCTGATTTGCCCCCCTGATCTACCACTGAAGCAGTCAATTTATTTGATGGTTTTGTTGCTAAGCTGCCAGGTTGTACCTTTTCTGTTGGCCCTTGACTGAGTTCAAGATAAGTACCTTTAATTTGACTTGTGTTTTTGAAATTGTTAACCCTAGTTCAGAAAGTTTGATTTTTCTTTTTTAGCCAATGTGAGAATTGGGAATGCAGCACTGTTTTGTGCCTTAGAATTGCTAAACTTCCTTCTGGAGGAAAAAAGTATGGATGTGAAGGCTGAAAATACATGTTAGGTGATCAGATAACCCTAGGTTCAAACCCTGGCATTTTTTGTTTGCTAGTTTAATGAATCAGGTAAGCCTCTTCAATGTCATTCAATGTTGACTTATAAGAGAGAATAGAAATCATAACATTCATAGATTTTCTGTGAAAATTAAATGAGGCTTCAAGAAATTAAAAATAAAGAGATCATTTTCTAAAAGAAAGAAAATTAAGTTACATAATTATTACTCATGCCAACTGTATTATGATTATTACCAAACAGTATAATGATGTGGGCCTCTACATGTGGCACCTATGAAATTCATATAGTGGGTATATATCCTTTTTTAATGTACAAGATAAATTATTGTTAGGAAGTGATTTGTTTAACTTATTCCTCTACTGGGAATCGAACCCAGGGACTTGTCTATTCTAAGTATGTACTCTACCACAAAGTCACTGCTCCACTCTGCTTTCCTTTTTCTTGTCGTTCTGCTGTTATAAAGCATTTTGCTGTTTTTTATTTATTTTTTCAGAATTTTGTAAAGTGTTTGTGCTGAGGAAGAAACCCTTTAGATTTTCTAATTTTTACTCCCTCTCTCCTAAGTCCATATATTTCAAAAACTATAATCAAGTACAAAGTAAAGTCAGAATTTTAATTGCCCCACTGCTCCCATTCTGTGAGCCCTTTAATGCTTCAAACAATTTCATTTTAAAGATGAAGAACCTGCCTGTTCACGTAAAAGCCCCTGCTCCCAATCCTCTAGTTTTTCCCATGTGTCTTGGATCCCAACCAGCAGATTATTTATTGTTTCTTAGAGAATTCCATTAGCATTTGGCCACTGCCTTTGAAAACTTGCTTGCCTGGCAACTATCTTTATTCTAAATGTATTTTTAAAAATTGCACTGGGCAGCCTGCTTCCTGCCACCCACATTCTCTCTCAGGAAGAAAGAAAGAAAGAAAGAAAGAAAGAAAGAAAGAAAGAAAGAAAGAAAGAAAGAAAGAAAGAAAGAAAGAAAGAAAGAAAGGTTTTCCTGGTGTTAAGAGCTTATTTGATTCATTTTTTTAATTTTTCATTTTCTAAGCCATTATTTCAACAAGGATTGTCATGCCTATGTTAAAAGCCACTCTGTTTTTGCTCAGAAGTCAGAAGGCCGAGCACAAGGATGTCAGACTTGCTAACATTCTTTGTTTCTGGTAGAGGTGAAAGTGAGGAAGAGGCACTCCCACACAGGTTAATAGCTGAGTCCTTCCTTTGGCCAGCACAGTGGTATGGCTGTTGGTATCCAGGAGAGAGCCCTGTTATTTTTCAAAGACTCATGTGTACAGCAATCCTTCTTGCAGTTCTGCTCACCAAGCATATTTTTTGGGGTTAAAGTCAGACTAAGCGCCGTGGAGTTAGGGAGTCTTTTATTATTTTGTTCTCCCTTCACATTTCATATGAACAGATAGATACTTAATACTGTTGCTACAAAGCAGATATGTCCCATTTGGTTTTGCCATTTTTATTTGGGTGGTTTGGGTCAGACAAACAGGTGCTTTGGAATATTTTTAACAAGCTTTTCCTGTGATCGTTGCTGTTTTCTGACAAATATCTGCAATCTGAGAGATTGGGTCCGTGAACATAGAATGGTACCAAATTTTGAAAGCATATTATTTACCTCATGTTTTGCCTGTTTTCAAGGTCGACTTTGTTTTCTTGTGTGCATAATGCAAATAACATTAAGATAAAAGTGAAATCATATATTTATACGTTGAGACTTTTGACCCAAGTGCTGAGTTTATTTGCCTAAACTGAGTTTGGGATATGACTTAGCAGTTCAGTTTGCCTAGCCTGCATGATGAGACACCGAATATAATGCCAAGTATCACACACACACACACACACACACACACACACACACACACACACACGCACACACATGTACAAACACATGCACTCACACTCACCTAAGCAGATGCTGCCTAATTTTGAACGATATCTCAATGACACTGGTCTCTCTCTTGACTGTAGTCCTAACCTGAAGGTGCTACCATGGACTCCCTAATTGTAGGCAATTACTGTTGACAGGAGTGTCCCGGAAGAAAGTCCCACTGTGACAACAGCGTAACTGGGGTCAACTTCTTTGTAAGAACAGGTGGAGCATGAACTTCTTATTTCTTTTCTTTTTAACTTTATTTTTTTAATGAATTCCTTATGTCTTATACTTCATGCACCTGATCCCACCCATCTCTCATCCCCTCACGCCCACCCTCTGCCCCTGAAACTCCCCCTCCAAAATAAAGCAAAAATAAGATTTAATATTTAAAAAGTGGGAAAAAAGAAGAAAGGATATTGCAGTGTGAGACAGTGATTCAAGCAGTAAGCCCCTTTATTCATACATTTTTACATGTAGGTGTTCATTCCAATCATTGGTTTGGTTCTGGGCCCCTCATTTCTGCTACACTATTGACACAGGGCCCTCACTGGGACTCTTCCTGGACATCCCATTACTGACATGTGTTGTGGAGATCCTGTAGCCCTGGGTCAGCAAGACCCCTCCTCCCACACACACATACCTGTGCTCCAGGAGATCACAGATGGGGTGGATATTGGATTGGGTAAACACTTAATCCTAGTTCTGGGCCCAGGTAGTCGCAGGGTTGGTCAGCCTGCCAGCTCCCCCTTGTCTTCACCACCAGGGTCAGTTTCCAGCATTGCCCTGGCTAGTTCACAGCTTGCAGTGATGAAAAGAGGTGGGGCCTCTCCCTCTTTCACACCTTCAGAGTCAGCTCTACTGTGTTGCCCAGGCAAGGTACAGGAGCCACTCTACCTAGTGGTTGCAACTGATGTGGGGCAGGCCAGCCCTCCCACACTTTTGACCTCAGGGCCAGCTTTCCCACCTGAATTATGTGAGGGTGCCCCCCATTGATGCCACATGACAGAAGAGTAATAGGGACCCCTCTCTCACAGATGTCAGGCATGGATGGGGGTGGATCACTCCCCTGCCCAGAGGCATGAACTTCTGAGCACAAAAGATTTATCTCAAGAGATGCAAATGTTTTTCATTCTCAGCACGGTAGATTGAGAATAGTACCAGGTGCCAGACTAGGCCTCATTGAAGGACATGACTCTAATTTATAGATGTCCACAAAGACAGACATTCTTGCTTACGTGAAGTGGAGTTTTCCAGCATAAGAAGATTCGAGTTGGTAAACTGATTTGGTACAAACATAACTGACGTGTTAGGTAGATAACTTTACAGATAGGACACTTCTTACACCTATTCTAGAGTTGAGTAATCATTTCTTACTGTCCTTTCTTCTGTCTGCCATATAACTTCAGACATGCTTGAGGGACGTATTTATCCCAAGGCAAACTGTTAAGTGGGAAAGAGTGGAGGACTAATTCTCTTGGTATTAGGAGCACTCAAGGCAGTGTCTCAGTAAGAAGCCACCATCTAATTGCCTTGGTAATGGGCTGTAGCACTTTAAGGCTTTGAAAATGTTGTAACCAACAGAGCTGCCCACATGATCTTTAATGGCCATGGTTGCTGATGGACTGGGCTTTGTGTGCTGTCCCAGGAGAGCTAAATTATTGTGAGGGGGCTGTGCAGATACAATACAAATGTCCTTTCCCCTAAGGCATCAAAGACAAACCCTGAAAATGGAATAAAGAAAAATAACCAAGTGGTACAGTTGCAGAAATAACTCTTATGACTTCAAAACATTAAAAATAAAACTGATTTCCTTATATGCCTGTCCTGGAGAGTAATTTCATCTTTTTGAGTTGCCTTTCAGATGATTTTATTTCTAGCTATGAGGGACAGAAGCCTGTGAATGTAGAGAACTTGCTCTTCTTTCCTCATTCAAATATATATTATTAAATGTATGGTGAATTACTTCATATATATTTATATACATGCTTGTACATATGTAAGCATGCATGTAGCAAGAAAATAAAAATATACATGCATGGGAATATATATGGTCACACATCCATATCTATACATATTTATACATACTTAATAACAACCATATATTCCTCTGCATAAATACAATTTTTCCTCATGCATATGTTTATATATAATAATGCCTGAACATACATACAGACATATATATACATACATATATATATGTATATATATATCCAGGTATTTAAACCTAATCTCTTTGATCTTGGAATCACGACTTATTTAATGTTTCTTTAACCATTCTTCACGCTGTAGGAACCCCAGAACCTCCTAAGTATCTCTCCAAAGTGTCTCCAGTCCTTAAGTTCTCATATCTACCCCCCAAGGAGTTTCTCAGTGTTCCTTTCCCTTTAGCATTGAATTTGTTGTCACTTATTCCTAACCTGCTTTATTCTTATGAAAAGGTGCTGGGGGCTGCTGGAACTAAGTACCTTAATTGGAGACTTAAAGAATGGAAATGAACATTTCCTTGAGCTCAGGGTATCAAGCTGGGTATTTCTTTGTGTGGGCCATGAAGGGGACCGGCTCCATGGCTCTCCTATGTTGTGGGGATCTGCTGGCAGTCTGTGGCATTCCTTGGTTAGAAGATGAGTCATCTCTATCTCTCCCTTTATCTTCACTTGCTGTTCTCCACCTTTTCCTTTTTTATAAGGACACAGTGGTATTGGATTAGGGCCTACCCCAATAACCTTGTCTTATCCCAGTGATCTTCAAAGATCCCATTTCCAAATAAGGTCACAGATGCTAAGCATTAGAACTTCCAGGGAAGGACAAAATTCAACACCCCAACACTCCTCTCTCACACAATTCTTCCATGCACATTTTCCTTTGACGACCTACCAAAAAAACATTTTAAATTTTATGATCTTTTTAACTATGGAGAACTGTGTTCCAGTTTTCTCCTTCTTTCATTCCTGGTGAAAATTAAAAATTCATCAGCAACTTCTTTATTAAAAAAGTTTTAATTAGGCTATGGGGAGTTTTAGATTTTCCTGTAACCGCCAATTCAATGTAAAGTCAGCTTTTAAAACAGATGTTTTTCTTTCCTAACATGATTTTCCCAAATACTAGTGCACACGAGAAAAGCAAATGGCATATTCTGTGTATATTTACTATTTCTTTGTGGGAAAAGGACAAATATATGAAGCTGCACAAAATAAATCCCATTTAATGGGTGATTTGTTATAACTATTAAAAGGCAATCTTTCATAATCATTCCTTAGAGGTAGAAAAAGGTTTTTGGCAACCAACAAAATATGTCTGAATGTTTATTATTACTTCACATTTTTTGTATTTCCATCATCTCCTTCTTCATACTTTCACACTACTGTGGATGCTTTGTTTCAATCTTCTCCATATTTCTCATGATTGACAAATGCCTTTCAAGTCTCTTTTAGCATTATATTCTCTCACTTTATTTACTTCGTATATTTATGCTTAAGACCTCAGGCCATTCCACTGCAAGGCTTTCCAGATCTACACACATCTCAGATTTATTGTTACAGGATTGTTCCGGTCAGAGCCTGCCCATGCATCACTCACAAGCTAGTCTCAGCCTTCTCTCTTCAGTAAACCAATTAAATAGACAAGTAATACGGGGAAAGCAGTAAACAGAGATTTACTCCTTGTGTCACATTGGGAAAAACAACAAAGTGTGTTGACCATCCCTACAAGTCCATCTTTAGGGTCTAGACATGAGGTTTAAGTTGAAACAGAAGGGAAGAAATGCATACAGATAAGCAGTCCTGGTCAAGCAGGATATGCCCAATATTAAGTGATCATTGTTTTAGCTCTAATCTCTTCTGGAAGGTTATGTGGCAAGTTGTTAAAACTTTGTGAAATCTCTTTTTGGGAGACAGCTTCTAATTTCCTGGAAATTCTAGCTTCTATTGTATGAATAGACTCGTAGTTTTTATGTGATCCACAAATTTTGATATGTTATATTTTCAATTTTATCCAATTATGGGAATATGTTAAATTTCTTCTTTATTTCTTCCTTGACATGATTAATGTTCAGTTTTGTATTCTTTAGTTTCCATATTTTTTAAAACTTTCTGCCATTTCTGTTGCATCCAGCTTTATTACTTTTGTGGTCAAATACAATGGAAAAATGTTATTTCAATTTTCCTGTATTTTCTGAGACTTACTTTGTATCTTAACATGTGTTTCATTTTGGAGAAAGTTCCATGGGCAGCTGAGAAGAATGTGTGTTCTTTTATAAATTGATGGAATATTTTGCAGCTGTCTTGTAAGCCCATTTGATTCATAAAATCCTTTAACTACAAAGTTTTTCTATCCTATATTTATGTAAAGGGAAGCCTTCCTACCAGCCTGGCTCCAGAACGACATCAGTCCCAAATAAACACACAGGAAGCTATATTAATTATGAAGCTGTTGGCCTTGCTTGTTTCTTACTGGCTAGTTCTGACTTAAGTAATTACCCCATAATTGTTAATCTAAGTATGTCTCTTACCAGAGAAGTTTCCGGGCTTCCTGCCCCATGGCGTTACACCTCGACTCTCTGTGTTTCTCCCACCCAGAGTCCTCCTCAACTCCTAGTCCCACCTATCTTGGTTCCCTATTGGCCAACAGTGCTTTATTGGCAAATACACAGGACTTCCCCCATCATCTCCTCTTTTCTGTCTAAACAAAAAGAAAGGTCTTAACTTTAACATAGTCAAATTATATATAACAGAATAGTTATCAAGTAAGAACACAGTTACAATATTTTAGCAAGATTTAAAGAAAATATCCATCCCATCCTTGTGAGTCCAAAGTTCTATATGTAGCTTATCTTTTATCATAACTAAGGAAAGCTATAATTATCTGTCTTCAACTCCATCAAAGACCACAGAGGGATAATACATAAACACTAGGATTGACAGAGGCATCTCGCTTCCTGGGCAGTCACCCGAAGTTTCTCTGTAATGTTGGGGCATCCATCTTCAGCCCATAGGCCAGTGTGTCTGGAACACTTCTCAGCAAAGCAGGAAATTTCAAACTGTCCATCTGCATCAGCAGTCTGTCAGTCATTTTTCTGTGTCCTGCAGAAAGTCTCCTAGATTCTTCTATGGAGCAGGAACCCTGAAGGACTATTTGAGTTTAGCAGTCACTTTCCTGTGGGTCCTGCATATCCAGTTTATACAGCAACCGTCAAGTAGTCCAGGCAAGAGCAGTTTTTTGCCCAAATGGCTAATCTTGCCATGTTGAAAGCAAACTCCATAATGAGTTTCTTCGATGCCCATCTTTCTCTCAGATGTAATTGGTGCTGCCAGGAGCAGACATTTTCCATTGTCCAGAAAAACCCTAAACCATTTTAAATGTCATTTTCTGAAGGTCTTTGAAAGGTTTGAAGACAATCTATCTCAAATATATTTCTGTATATCTAGAAAACCTAACTTACCTAACTAAATTCTGACTATTATAAGTGACTATCTATAGTCTATATTTAATTATGTATTATTTTTTAAAAGATCAGTATAAGCACAATACTTAATCAAGAGGAGAAATATACACATCACAAAATTGACCTTGAATTTGTATCAATAAATGAAAAACCATACCCGTACCATAATTCCCCTTTTTGCCATTAAAAAGAGATTAGTTGTGATCATTAACCAATTATAAACAATCCCATTTAAATGAAAACAAAGATTTATAAACAAGATGGGAATTAGGACATCGCTCATTCCAAACTGCTTCATGCTGGAAGGGGGCGCTGTTCGTACCATGGGGACATGACAAAACTCAGAAACCTGTATAAGTCCTCAGTTTCAGGGTCTGTAAGACTGCATCATCTTAGCTGTTTTAGATGTTGAATCACTTTGGGCCATTGCTTCTGGAGGTCTTGGTTCATGAAACCACAGAAGCCTGGAAGGAATCCTCAGCTTTTCATTTTCTGTGGAAACATAAACAAAAACTCCTTTCCCAAGTAACATATCCTTAATCTTAAATTTTGAAGTCAAGGCATTTTCAAAAGATATAAGTTGAATTAATTCAGCAGCATTTATAATCAAGTGTACTTTAGCAGTTGTTCCTTCTTGAGCAATCAAAAAACTGAAAAACACAATAGCATACAGTATCCAGACTTTCTGTGTATTTTTCATCTTTACGTGGCTTATTTATTTATCTATTATTATTACTGTATTTCTTTTACTTTTATTTCTTTATTTATTTCTCTGAGACAGGGTTTCTCTTTGGAAATCTGCGTGCCTCTGCCTCTGCAGCAATCCTACCTGCTTGCTCCACCACATCCAGCTTCTCTATTTACCACTATGTCGTTTCTTTTTCTCTCTCAATCTTACGTATATTTTTAAATATACTGTAAACCTTTAGAGGTTTTTCTTCAAACAAGTCTGACTTTACTGTAAATCTTTATGTTTTTCTGGCCACGTGTCTTATCTGTTAAAACCGCGGCTGTTTAAACTGCTGTTTTTCCAAGATGGCAGGCATAAGCATGACTCCAGCTGCCGGCTTGGATATGTGGTCACTGCCACTTCCAGCTGTGCGTACACACCTTTCAATTGTTAGCAGGGCCTCTTAAAAGAACCTTGTTGTTTTTTGTTTGTTTGTTTGCTTGCTTATGCTGAGTCAGGAAGACTCCCTTAAGCGAATCGCATGAGTCTCTGCTTGTCGCTAGCAAAACAGAGCCCACCTGAGAAAATGCTGCTACCAAA